>NC_142009.1:329383611-329729111 GCF_049901735.1 Notechis scutatus | reverse complement strand
GTTAAATTGTTTGAAACTGAATGGAAAAAACAATCCACACAAAAACACAAAACTGCACGTTTCGGTTCAAGGCACACGTATAGAAGACTACATAAACTTGGCACCTGCCCTTTTTTTGCACTTTCTCAAATCATTTTGATGAGCGTGGCCTACCTGTGCAATGTACGCACGATACAGGAAGATGTCCCTCTCTGTTTCTTTTTCTGGATTGGATGGCTAAAAACAGAAAAGAAAATTATTTTCCATAACTATACACACATACACACAATAAAGCACAACGCCACCCCACTCCTTCAAAGAAGTCATGATTGCTTTATCAACTTAAATAGAAAAAGTCTACTTTTTGGATGCAATGCTTTCCATATACCTTCTTTCAGTTCCACAGTGGCCACAGCCACCATGGAGAGTAAGAATGGAGTTATAACATTCAAAAAACCATTGTTTGCCCACACTCTGGATTAAATGAAGATATCATTGAACAGCTACACATTTTTTCTTCCTGTAATCACACAACCCCTATTTGGTCTTGTTTCTATTTAGTCTTAACAATTTATTATCTTTACAATTCTATTTACAATAGTTACAATATTATCTTAACAATGTTACCGTATCATCTTAACAATTCTATTATCTTTACAATTTATATTTTTGTTCATTATGATTTAATTGTTTTTTAAAAAATATTATTATTAATATAATTTTTAAAAAATAAAAAAAAAAAAAAAAATAAAAAGGGGGGGGAAAGAAAAAAAAAAAAAAAAAAAACTGGCTGAGGAATTCTGGGAGTTGAAGTCCACAAGCCTTAAAGTTGCCACGGTTGGAGACCCCTGAGCTAGAGGACATCCAAGCGGGCGAGGGAGGATTAGAAAACACTGGTTGCAGGCGGCGGTTCAACCGGTCGCGCCTTCCTCGGTTCCTTTCCCCCCACCCCCCAGCATTGAACCTCCACATCCCGCTCAGCCCCGGCCCCCCTCGCGCCACACCTTGACTCGCTGCGCCTCGTTGATGGCCGCCTGAAAGGCCCCGATGTAGAAGTTGTTCCTCACGTCGAAAAGCTCGTCAGCCTCGCCGGAACCGGCGGGGGTCGCCATCGCGCGCGTAACCCTTTTCAAGGCGGCCGCAAACCCGACACGTCTTCGCCTTCCTCGCCCTTCCACGCCAAGCCCTGTGGGAAGCGCCCATTGGCTGGCTCTCTTTTGCCCCGCCTTGCCACGAGGAGGAGAGAGCGAGCGAGGCGGACCAATCGGAAAGAGAAGAAAAGATGGTTGGCGGAAAGCATCCTGGGAATTGGAGTCAGGCAAGGAGGCCTTATCCGCCACCCGGCGCATAGAGATAGAAAAAATAGAGTGGTGCTCCAACCGTATAATGCAGGTGTCTTCAAACTTGACAGCTTTAAGACACATGGACTTCAACTCCCAGCATTCCTCCTCCAGTCATGTTAGCTCAGGAATTCTGGGAGTTAAAGTCCACAAGTCTTAAACTGGCCAAGTTTGAAGATCCTTGGTATAACGGCTATAGCAAGAAAAAAGTCTGTTGAATCTAGTGGGATTTGCTTCCCTGTGTTGAAAGGTGTCAAAATGCCTTTCTTTCGAGGATTCGATTTTCCCGCTGGGACAGCTCCGGTGCAAGAATACGGACAACTGCTTGAAAGCGGGATCTTTTTATTTTTGAGGAAGGCGGAGAACAGCGAGAAGTCTGCGTATATAAAGAATCCTATAGGGATTCTTTAATACTTTTTATTTGATTCCTTTTCCTATCTAAGTTTGTTTTCTAGCTGACCTGATGTTCCCCTTGGGCTTTTCCTGTTTTTTGTGACACTACTGCCTTCGTGAAATTCCCTTTCCACACCTGACAGCCTTATTTTAATAAAAAAATAATTATTATCATTCTTCAGCGTGGATAATATTCAGAAGGAAAATTTTCGTGTTTTTTTTTTTTGTCGGCTCCTGGATGGACATTTTCTCATGCTCAAGAGTATCCAAGAGAAACGTTAAAAATACTAAATTTTACAACGTTCCTCATCTATCGTAGCCTCGAGGCTTTTTATAAGTTCTGCACTGGGTTCATAAACCTGCACCAGGTTTCTAGGTATATAAGATAGCATTGCTTTGTTACAAATAGAAATAATTGTAGAAAATATGACTAAAATGATGGATAAAATATTCACTGTAATGTAGTGGAATGTTTGTTAATAAATGAATTAAAGTGAATGAGAGAATTAAATTAGGAAAGGATGGGAACATTTTAATTATTATTAATGATTTATAAAAATATAAGTGAGAAATATGGGGAAAAAAATAATTATGGAAAGTTTATAAGTGTTCCCAAAGAAATATGATATTCAATTGAAAAGAAATGTTAAAGATGTTAAGATTTTAATGAATATTAATGATAGAATTGAATTGGAATGGAATGAGTGCTTTATTTACACACACACACACACACACACACACACACACATATATATATAGAGAGAGCCTTCAGCTTTGTTCGGGTATTTTCCCACGTCATAGTAGTGGTGCTTTTAAAGTTGTAGCAACGTTTCAGCAGAATCTCATCTGCCATCATCAGGCTTCTGTGAAATCTTTTTTTAAGAATATAGTGTGTATTTTAAGAATGTACCAAGCAGAATTCGATTGGAAGTTATGTATTATATTGAATGTTATAATCTTGAAGGTATACATTGAAGCTTAAATAAGAGTTTGAATAGATAAAATTAAAAGATATAAAGGTGTCATACTCCAATTAGTAGGGAGAATTTGTTTAGTGAGAAAAGATAATATGAAATTGAAACAGGACAGACAAAAGTATAAATATAATGATTTGAATTGAGATGAGATAATTAAAATAAAGTTGAGAAAATTAAGAGGGGAAAAACTATGTAGAAAATATAAAACGGTAATAAGATATGGAAAACACAAAAATGAGCATGAAATTGAGTTTGTGTCTGTATGAAGAAGTGATAACCTGGGACCATGCTATTTTCAAAAAAAGATGTTTTATTTGTTTTATGGTTTTTTTTTTGTGAAAACCCAAATAAAAATTTCAAAACAAAACCCAACCTCCACCAGGTTTCTATGGGAACCTTCTAGGGTAGCTTTACTGAGGGTAGATCTACCTTCTATGTAGATCTATCTACCTTTCATGTAAATCTATCTACCTTTCATGTAGATCTATCTACATTCTATGTAGATCTATCTACCTTCCCTCAAATCTACGAGAAGGCTCTTTCGCGATGCCGAGAATGCCTGGGAGTTGTAGTCCAACCATGCGGCGAGTGTCCAATGGCTTGTAAGAGACGCGCCGGCGCTGGCAAGTGACGCCACATTTTCTGAGGCAGTCGCGCTGTGACGTCATCAGATGCGTCTCCGTGTCGCGGGGCATCTTGGGAGTGCTCTCCCTCGCGTTCCTTCTCTACCGGCGGCGTGAATCCTTCCTGCCCCGTTTCTTGCGCGGACGATGGCCGGTTTCCGCGCTTTAGGATTGGACCCCTGGCTGGCGTCTCAGGCGGAGCAGCTGGGCTTGTCGAGGCCCACCCCGGTGCAGGAAGCTTGCATCCCTCCCGCCCTGCAAGGTAAAGACCCAGAGAAAGACTTAGAGCAGAGGTCTCCAAACTTGGCAACTTTAAGGTTGTGGACTTCAACTCCCAGAATTCCTCAGCCAGCTATGCTGGCTGTGGAATTCTGGGAGTTGAAGTCCACAGATCCTAAAGTTGCCAAGTTTGGAGACCCCTGACTTAGAATAACTTTATTGTCACTTTAAATATATACTAATCGGCATGTATTAAGATGAATTTTTGCTGTATACAGCTCTCAAAGGGTCACCACCCCCAATATACACTACAGAACATGACTAAATAAATAAAATAAAATAAATCAATAAAAATTATGCATATACTCACATATGTTATATGATACAGAGAAACAAGTCTAGTTCGGATGTATACATGTACATGACGAGGAAAACGAATCTTGCGAGTTGGCATAGGGGACAAAACTGTTACAGAATAGGGTAGTCCTGCTATAGATACTTTGAAACCTTCTCCCAGAGGGGACCAGCAGAAACAGGCTGTGAAGTGGGTGGGTGGGGTCTCTAACAATGCTTATTTTGTTGTTCTCAGGTTCTGAGTACAATGACAATACATTTATCTTTATCTTAATCTTAATCTAAGCATATAGTGCTTATAAGCGGTATCCTGAATGACAGGAAGAGAGCTTCCTATAATCTTCTCCACTGTCCTCACCGCTCTCTGTATGGACTTTCTATCTGAGGTGCTGCTGCCACCAAACCGAACAGGGGTGCAGTTTGTTAAAACGCTCTCAATCGTGCCTCTGTAAAAAAAAAAGTGGCCAGGATAGAAGGAGAAAGAGGTGCTTTCCTCATCCAACGCAGGCGCCGGTTTGCACACTTCACTAAGGATGAAGTTTGGAGAGACCAATTCAAATTATTAGTTACCCGCACCCCCAGATACTTAATACTGTTGACCACCTCCACAGCTGCATCCTTGATACTGAGTGGAGTATGACCATGCGGGCTCTTTCTAAAATCGACAATGGTCTCCTTTGCTTTATTAACATTTAGAACCAGGTTACTTTGATTGCACCAGTCCGTCTGAGCCTCTACTTCTTCCCTATAAGCCTCTTCATTGTTGTCTTCACAATAGGATTCGTAGCAGATTTGACCCAGGAGTCGTATCTCCAGTGAAGGAATTGGAAGGCTCCCCAGACCTTTAGTGGTTTATGAGCTCTTCCCATAGTAGCCCACCCCCCAACATGCCAAACATGAACAATTACAGAGAGTCCTCAATTTACAACAGTCCATTTAGTGACCAAAGTTACAACGGCACTGAAAAAAAAGTGATTGATTACCATTTTTCACCCTTACGAGCAGCACCATGGCCAAGGGGTCAAAATTCGGCCGCTTGGCAGATACCTCTGACCACACACAAAATGCATCACAGCTTTGGCCTTTGCATTGACCTGTCCTCCTACATCTTGCTCCCATAGGTCGTGACTGCATGGGCTGCGCCAAAACTGGAAGTGGCAAGACAGCTGCCTTTGTGCTCCCCATCTTGCAGAAACTTTCTGAAGATCCTTTTGGCATCTTCTCCCTGGTGCTGACACCAACAAGGTAAGGGCAGGTATAGCTTGGGAAAGGACACTTAACCCCAAAGAAACGAATAGGTGAAGTCTTGGTTTGGTCTGTGCTTAAATGAGTTGCACAAAGCAAAGATTACTTGGGTATATCTAATTTAATGAAAAGGAGGACTAGGGATGACATGATAGCAGCGCTCCAGTATTTGAGAGGCTGCCACAACTTTAAGACTTATGGACTTCAACTCCCAGAATTCTCCAGCCAGCCAATTCTGGGAGTTGAAGTTCACAAGTCTTAAAAGTTGCCAAGTTTGGAGACCTCTGTGATAGTGAAACAGTTTGGAAACACTGAAGCATCCTCATGCTGGATTGTCTCTTACCTGCTACAGAATCAAGAAGGGAGAAGTCTGCTCTGCCCCTGCTAATAGCTTTAATTTTAATATTAAGTAAAGCAAAGGAACATGTCTAAATAAGATCTTATATTAAAGACAGCATGCTCCTTTGGGCCTTTAGATTATGCTAAGGAAAGATATGATAGCAGTCTTCAGATGCACAAAGGGATGTCACAAGAAAAAGGGAATAGGTGTATTCTCCATGGCACCTGATGGTAAGGCAAGCTTTATAACGAGAGGTCGCAATGTGAACTAAGGAGAAAATGTCTGATTGCAAGAGCTATTAAGCCGCAGAACAGGCTGCCTCTGTCAATTGTGAGTGCCCATCACTGGAGAGTTTTAAGAAAATAACAATAGCACTTAGACTTATATACCACTTCATGGTGCTTTACAGCCCTCTCTAAGCCGTTTATAGAGTCAGCATATTGCCCCCAGCAATCTGGATCCTCATTTTACCGACCTCAGAATGATGGAAAGCTGAGTCAGCCTTGAGCCGGTGAAAAGATTGAGCAGCCATTTACGCAGAGTAGAATGATACCTGCATTGGGCAGAGGGTTGGATTAGAAGACCTCAAGGTCCCTTCCAACCCAAGGATTCTGTGATTATGTTCCAGCCACGCACATATTGTCAGAAGATGCCTCAAAACTAAATAGGCATCTTGAGTGCTTGTATAAGCAGAAAGGTAGGATAGGATGTAGGATCCAATCTGGGCTGAAGCCCATCATCCTCAGGGAACTTCTCTCTAGCACGAATCCTGAAAACTTGGAGGGCAAAACCTCTGTGGTCCCAGATTATCGACCCAGATTGGATCCTGCAACATTATCCTGGGATACCTATATTTGCCTTCGTTCAGGGGGAATATGAATTTAATATTGGTAAATTAAAGTAATAAATATTTTTAAAAGAACCTTTGCTTAACTCTTCTTCCTCCCCTTCTCTGCCAGAGAGCTGGCCTATCAGATTGCTGAGCAGTTCCGTGTCCTTGGGAAGCCTCTGGGTTTAAAGGACTGCATCATAGTCGGGGGAATGGGTACGTCAACTTTATTTGGAAACTCGTAATTCACCCCCTACCCTTAAACGAGCTATCTTAAACCCTGTGAGACTGCAGCAAATACCGGTATTTATTTGACCACTTCATACACTGGGATGAGATGCATAGCTCTTGTTTCGACCTAGGCTTCCCCAATAGCACAAAGCCGACTCCTCGTACTGATAAACCCCTTTTATTTAGTTTACAGTGAACTCCTGGCCAACAGTCTTTCAAGATATTTTACAATTACAGACCTTTATCAGGCTTGGAGAGTTGCCAGGCCGATATCTTTCAGATGCCACATTGTAGCAGACCAGTGTTCCCCAACCTTTTTTACGCCACGGCCCGGTATCCCCAACCTTTTTTATGGCGCGGCCCGGTACCGACATCAGCTGGGCGCCGCCATCTTGTTTTGATGAAAAAGTGCTTCCGGTGAGCTTTCTACCCGGAAAAGCTCACCGGAAGCACTTTTTCATCAAAACAAGATGGCGGTGCCCAGCTAGCCAGCGGCCCGGTAGGACTTGTTCCACGGACCGGGACCGGTCCGCGGACCGGTGGTTGGGGACCCCTGTAGCAGACAATACTTGGCAAAGAATGCAGGAACAGATCTTCACCCAAATGAACTAATTGTCTCCTGCAAAAAACCCCTTTCGCTCCTATTTTATTCCCTATGGGAGGGGCCATTCACCGTCCACCTGTGGCCTTACTCCCAAGTCGACCCTTGTTCCTTAGCTGTTCCCTTCTGGCAGCTCTGTGCATGTTGTTGAGGTAATTCCCTGTTAGGAGAATGAGCGCATACAGGGAGACGTATTTGAGAGTAGTGTTTGAATAATACACAACAGCACACAGATACACTGTACAGTAAATGTAGCTTTTTTACTTTCAATAACATTTGAGCAAAGTTCAAAATAGGCAGTCCAGAGTCATTCACAGGTAAGTTCAGTCAGTTTTTAGTCCAGGGATAATCCAATAACAAATTCCAGTGTCAAAAACAGTTCAGTATCAGACTTACATCAAATCCAGGAATAGCAGTCAATTAGAAGGCGCATTTCTCCAACAGAAGGAAAAAGAGAGACTCACTGAGACTTTTTCTGAGACTAAGACTGAACAACCCAGGTTTCTGGCTCCATCTTATGGCCTTTTGAGAAACCACACCCAATTACACTTTTAGGATGCTCTTAAAGAGACAGTATTAAAATGTTTATCCTGGTTTATATATTTCCAACCCAAATAGCTGTTAGGTGACTTATATTCCTAACATTCTCCCTTTTTGGGTAGGACAATATGTACAACCTTACATTCTAAGTCCATAATCCTCACAGCAAGCCTTATGCTTTATAGAGGCTTGGGCCTTTGTAAAATGATCTGCGAAAATGTTTTCTGTCATACGGTATTCTAGCTTAATCATTTTACTTTGCACACATTGTCTCACATTTAAATATCTTAAATCTGTGTGTTTTGTTCTTGTTTTATCAGCAATATTTGAAGCCATCTGTATTGCTGATTGATTATCTTCATAAACAACAATAGAATCTGTTACATCAATTCCCATGTCAATTAGTAGTTGCTTATACAAAACTAAATCTGTACATAGTAAAGACAAACATGAGAATTCAGCCTCCATTGTTGACAAACTTAGATGTTTCTGTCTAATAGATCTCCATCCAATCAATGCTTTTCCCAATAATACTACAATACCCAATGTAGATTTTTGTGTATTTATGTCTGTAGCAAAACTTGCATCAGCATATGCAGTTAAATTCAGTTCATCTTTAGGCTCAAAATACAATGCATAATGCATTGTTTGTTTCAGATATCTTAACACACTTTTAGCAGCTTGCCAGTGCCTGTCAGTTGGCTCAGCATTAAATCTCGCTAATTGATTAACACTGTATGCAATATCTGGCCTTGACCAATTACTGAGATAAGATAAACTACCAATCAAGGACTGATAAATGTTCTTATCAAAAATAGGACTTTGTACATCACTATGGCTAAACTGGCTCATTGGTGTCTTAGCTGGCTTACAAAGTTCCATTTTAAAACTTTTTAGTAATTGGTTAATTTTATCTGCCTGTGAGATCTTGTATCCTCCCCTAGTTCTATCTATCTTTAAACCAAGATATTGTTTGATTTCTCCTAACTGTTTTATCTTAAATTTCTTTTCCAATAGTGAAATTATCCCAGTAGCTTCTTGTTCAGTTTTGGTGATACTGTGTGTGTATTATTCAAATACTTCTCTCAAATACGTCTCCCTGTATGCGCTCATTCTCCTAACGGGGAATTACCTCAACAGCCACAACAGCTGTTTGGACGCTATCTCTTACAAGAGATGTTAAGATTGTCTCTATTTGTGGACTTTCAGATATGGTCTCTCAAGCCCTGGAGCTGTCTCGGAAGCCCCATGTTGTCGTCGCTACCCCTGGCCGCCTGGCTGATCACCTACGGAGCTCCAATACCTTCAGTCTTCGAAGCATCAAGTTCTTGGTAAGACGTTTGCACGAAGCGGGGTTTCTCAACCATGGCAGCTTTAAGGTGTGTGGATTTCTAGAATATTTGTGCACAACGGGGTCTGCACAAAACCAGGTGGGCCGCTGCATTTTGCACCAATTAGAGCTTCCGGATGCTCTTCAAGGGCAGCCCCATGTAGAGTGCATTGCAATAATCAAGATGGGAAGTGACCAGGGCATGAGTGACTGTGAGTAGGGACCGCTGATCCAGGAAAGGGCGTAAGTGGTGCACAACCCACAGTTGCACAAAGGCCCTCCTGGCCATGACCGCCACCTGCTCTTCGAACAGGAATCCAGTGAGTCCAAGAAAACCCCTAGATTACGCACAGGGTCTGTTTGGGGTAGTGCCACCCCATCCAAGACTAAAGGTGGCAATTCTCCCTGAGCCAGTGAACCCCAAACCCAGAGCCACTCAACCTTGCAAGGGTTTAGTTTCAACCCGTTGCTCCCCATCCAGCCCCTAACAGCCTCCAGGCACTACGAGAGGGAGGACACAGCAACACTTAACTCACCACCAGCCAAGACATACAGCTGAGTATCATCAGCATATTGGTGATACCTCAGTCCATGGTAACAGATGATTTCACCCAGCGGCTTCATATAAATGTTGAACAGGAGCAGAGAGAGTACCGAGCAGAGATGGCATTCAGCAGGTTCTGACTGGTTCTGGGGAACCTGCCCCCATCTATTCTCTGCCTCCCAAGTCCCAGCTGATCGATTGGGTCTTCTTTGGTAGGGCAACCAAAGGAGAACGGAGCTGGAAAGCAGGTTAGTGGGGTGGGGAGGGAATGAGGATTTTACAGTAACCTTCCCCCAGGAGTGGGGAATGGAATTGAGATTTTGCAGTATCCTTCCCCGGCCACACCCACCAAGCCACACCACGCCCACAGAACTGATAGTATAAATTTTTGAACCCCACCACTGGTATACCGAGCCCTGAGGAACCCCGTAAAGCAGCGGGCAAGAGCTGGATCTCTCCCAGTTAGGATGGATTTTGCCGTAAACTGGCATTTGCTTCCTGTTTACTGCAATAAAACACCCATTGCAGACAAGGGGATTCTCTTAACTATCACCACAAAAAAATATCCTAAAATTGAGTAAGTGATATGTCATCACCTGCTTAACAACCAGCATGAATGACAGCTCTAATTCCAGGCTCAGTTACAATTGTAAGTCAAGCACTGCCTGTATCGCAGTCCCGAAAGTCAACTTGCATGAAATAGCCAGGGTGCTGGCTGGGGAATTCTGGGAATTGAAGTCCACCGGTCTTACTCTGATGTATAGCTATTTTCCCCGTGGGAACATGGTCCAGCCCAGACTGCCTTTCAGAGTTGCCTTGACCCTTTGGTCTGGTCCTTAACTAAGTTTTAGTGGCGGTTCAGCTGCAGCCACTTCCTGTCTCCTTTCTGGGTTCCTTTTAGGTCCTAGACGAAGCCGACCGGTTGCTAGAACAAGGCTGCACCGACTTTACCAAAGACTTGGAAGTCATCTTGGCTGCAGTTCCAGCCAATAGGCAGACCATGCTCTTCAGCGCCACCCTGACCGATACCCTGAACGAGCTCAAGAAGGTCGCCATGAACAAACCGTTCTTCTGGGAATCGAGATCTGAGTGAGTTTGGATTGGGGGGGTGTCTTTTAATGGGGAAAGAATTTGGGGCTCGGCGGGAGGGCGAGGAAAATATGAGAGAGGGTTACAGAACTGGGTGCTGTAGAGCAGAGGTCTCAACCTTGGCAACTTGAAGACTTGTGGACTTCAACTCCCAGAGTTCCTCAGCCAGCAAAGCTGGCTGAGGAACTCTGGGAGTTGAAGTCCACAAGTCTTCAAATTGCCAAGATTGGCGACCCCTGCTGTAGAGATAGATGCTTTTGCCACTCGGTCAAAGCGAAACTACAGTGAAATTAGTAGTTATTAGTTCGGGTTTTTTTTTTTAGGTGGTCCTCGACTTACAACTGTTTGTTTAGCGACTGTTCAAAGTTACAACGGCACCGGAAAAAGTGACTTAACGATTGTTTTTCACCCTTACGACCGTTGCAGCGTCCCCATGGACATGTGTTCGAAACACTTGGTGTGTATTTATGACAGTTGCCGTATCTCGGGGGGTCACAGTGCCCTTCCGACAAGCAAAGTCCACGCAGAAGCTAGCTTCGCTTAACAACTTGTGTCCAAAAAAGGTCACAGAATAGGGCAAAACTCACAACCCCCCTGCTGAACGATGGAAATTTCGGCTGGATTGTGGTCGTAAGATGAGGACTACCCGCAGAAGAAAAACTCAGTCCACTTCCTGAGTTGTGCAATTGGCCCATCTAGCCTTTACCTGATCACAGCGGTGGTCAGGATTGAAATCAAACTCCTTCCTGGCATTTCCAGGAGAGGCCTTGAACCCAGACCCCACCCGCTTCCCATCAGTGCCCAAGAGAAACCACAGCAGCCTGGCAAAACAATGAGGGAAAGTGGCGTGTTTCACATTGTCCCCAAGGAGGGGAATCTCCAAGCTCCCTTTCTAAGGGGAGATCAAATGAATACAAGGTCTTTGCTCCTTCTACACCTGCAGAATTTGTCTCAATATCTTTTTCCTTTGATCTTGCAGTGTCAGCAACGGAGAAAGGAGAATTTAGGGAAATTGGATAGAGAGATGGATGCTGCCTAAATTGGATGGGTGGATGAATGGATGGAGAGGTGGATGGCTGCATGGAGAGAGAGGATTATTAGATTTTTATTTCACCTCTACTATTCCATGAATTATTAGCTCTATACTCATGCTTATTAGCTCTATACTCATGTTTATAATTCGATGGTTGGCTGGTGCTTTCAAAAATCCCTTCCCCTAACAGCTGGCTAATCTCATGGTCCTTAAAAGATCTTAGGTCAGTCTTGCGGTGGAAGTTAAGTTTACGGTAAACAAGCCGGATTGCTGGTGCCAACTACAGGTAGTCCTCGACTTACGACTACAATGGAGCCCAAAATTTCTGTTGCCAAGCGAGACAGATCTTAAGTGAGTTTTACCCCATGTTACAACCTTTGCTGCTGCAGGTTTTAAGCTGCATCACTGCAGTTAGTAAACTCCGTTGTTAAGGAAATCTGGATTCCCCATTGACTTTGCTTGTCAGAAGGTCACAAAAGGGGATCACATAATCCGCAGGCCACGGCAACCATCATAAATAGGAACCAGTTGCCGAGCACCCCAATTTTGATCACGTGGCCATGGAGTTGCTGCAAAGGTTGTAAGTGTGAAAAACAGTCTTAAGTCACTTTTTTCAGTGCAGTTGTAACTTCGAACAGGGACAAACGAATGGTTGTAAGTTGAGGACTGTCTGTACACATTAATGCCACTTTTCTTCTGCCAGTGGAAATAACCAAACAGACCAGGAACCTTCCGTATTCAATCTAAACCAGGATTCCTGATATGTCAGTCCTGTCAAAAATCCAGCTTCGTTTTTGCTCCCAACTCCTTTGCTTAAGAATGACAACGCGGAAATCCTGGATCAGTTTTAATACTGAACAAACCAACAGTTGTGTTTATTTCCTGCATCCCTACAACAGGTCAAAGAAATAAAAGCACGGATTTTAAGCAGAGGCCAAATGGGATCTATTTGCAATAAACAATAAACTAGAATTTCTGCAGCCAACTGTTGGAGTGGAGTGTTGAAGATTGTGTAGAGCAGGGTCTCCAAGCTTGGCAACTTTACAAACTCGTTGACTTCAACTCCGAGAATTCGTCAGCCAGCGTATGAGACTCCAGGTATACACTGTCTAATCATAAAGTTGCCATGGTTTGAGAAATACAGTACTGGTATAACAGGGAGGCAGAAGGAAGCTGTATCCATCTTTCAAGGTTCTGTCTACAACAGAGGTCTCCAAACTTGGCAACTTTAGACATAAGACATAAGAATTTATTTGTCATTACACTCGCAAGCGGGTGCAACGAAATGAGGTGCTCTTCCACAAAGTAAAAACTGGACAAACACCACTAAAAAGAAAAAAAATTAAACTAAACACAACCAACCATACAATCATCTCTATGCAATTTAAAGATGTAAATACCCCATTACTCTCAGCCATTTAATTCCACAAAAATCTTATGACCCTGCATTCAAACTCAAAACTGCACTTGGATAAAAACTGTTCTTAAATCTGGTCGTCCTTGTTCTTAATACCTAAATCTCCTTCTCGATGGTAATAGTTCAAAGAGCTGATGTCCCGGATGAGAGGAGTCATTCAATATATTAAGTATCTTCCTCTTACATCTATTCCTATACAGTTCTTCCAAAGAGGGAGTGAGCAGCCAATGATGTTTTGGGCCGTCTTGATCACCCTCTGAATTGCCTTTTTCTCTGCCACTGTGCAGCTCGAGAACCATACACAGAGACAGTAGGATAATATACTCTCAATTGAACTCCGATAGAAGGTAGTCAGTAGACTCTCAGCCAGTTGTTGTTTCCTAAGAATCCTTAGTAAATACAACCGTTGTTGTGCCTTCTTAATTAAAGCAGCGGTGTTTGCACTCCAGGTCAGGTTATTTGTAATGATGGTCCCGAGAAACTTACATTCAACCACCTGTTCCACACGAACTCCCTCTATATACAGTGGCTGAATGTCTGCTCTTTTTTCCTATAGTCACTATAACCTCCTTGGTCTTCTTAATATTAAATAGAAGATTATTATTTTTGCACCAGCGGGATAGCTGTAATACCTCATCCCGATATGCAGACTCATCATCCCCAGAAATAAGTCCTACAAGCGTAGTATCATCTGCAAATTTCATTATCCTATTGTTGGGATGTTTATTTGTGCAATCAGATGAATAGATGGAGAACAGTAGTGGACTAAGGACACAACCTTGTGGAGTGCCAATGCTAAGTGTCTTGACAGTAGAAATATAATCATTCAGTTTAACTCTTTGTGGACGATTTGTTAAAAAGTCCAATATCCATAAACAAATAGAATCGGGAAAATCTAGATCTTTGAGCTTGGCTATTAATCTGTGCGGTATGATGGTATTGAAAGCAGAACTAAAATCTGCGAACAACATTCTTATATAATTCCCGGTGTTTCCAAATGGGATAAGGCCATGTGAAGCACAGTAATAATTGCATCCTCGGTTGATCTATTTTCTTTGTAAGCAAACTGAAGCCCATCAAAGGAATCGGGAAGGCAGGAGATAATATAATTTCGAACTAGCTGCTCAAAGCACTTCATTAAGATGGAAGTTAGTGCCACCGCCTATAGTCGCTCGGACCATTTGTGGGCAACTTTTTAGGCAGTGGAGCGATGGTGGAAGCCTTGAGACAAACAGGAACCACACATTGTGTCAAAGATCGATTAAAAATTTCGGTCCATACCCCAGCTAACTGATCAGCACAGTCTTTTACCACCCGACCAGGAATTAAGTCAGGCCCAGCTGACTTTCTGGAATTAACCGCCTTCATTTTCTGCCTCACATCCTGCTCATTCACAATGAAGGGGAGGCTCTGCTGAGTAGATGATGGCAAAGGGACAGTTTCAGTTTGATGGATCTCAAATCGAGCAAAAAGTTGTTCAGCTCCTCAACCACCGCCGCACTACCATCCGAAGAGACCTTTTTGCTTTATAGTTCGTTAGTTGTTGAACCCCTGCCAAACCTGCCTCATGTTATTACTGAGAAAGCAATCTTCAATTCTCCTCTTATATTCGGCCTTAGCTTGCTTAATGCCTCTCCTCAAGTTCGTTCTTGCAGCACTATAATCTAGATCAGGGATCCCCAACCTTTTCGACGCCGCGGCCCGGTTCCGGCGTCAGCTGGGCGCCCGCGCCCGGTTCCGGCGTCAGCTGGGCGCCGCCATCTTTTTTGACGAAAAATCACTTCCGGTGGCGTCACGGAAGTGATTTTTTCGTCAAAAATAAGCGGCGCCAGCGCTTCTGGTGAGCTTTTCGGGTAGAAATGGCTTTCTACCCGGAAAAGCTCACCAACATGGCGCCGCCATCTTTTTGACGAAAAATTGCTTTTTTACCAAAAAGATGGCGGCGCCCAGCAACCAGCGCCCGGTAAGGCTTGTTCGCGCCCGGTGCCGGTCGCGGACCGGCGGTTGGGGACCCCTGATCTAGATCATTCCCAGACTTAAAAGCCTTATTTCTTGCGTACAATAAGCGTCTAACCTTCCCGGTCATCCAAGGTTTTTGATTAGGATAAACCGGATTCGTTTATCCACCGTGACAGTATCAATACAGTGTGCCATATACCCTAACACCGCAGCCGTGTGATTGTCGAGATCAGGATGATCAAAAACTTCCCAGTTTGTCTGTTCGAAGCAGTCCTTTAGCTGCTCCATTGCTCCCTCTGGCCAGCTTTTCACCGTCTTGACTACCGACCCTGCCTGTTTTCTCAGAGGAATATACTCCGGGGCTAAAAGCAGGGACAAGTGATCCGACTGGCCCAGATGTAGTAATTGTAATACCCTGTATCCATTTGCAATATTCGTGTAGACCTTATCCAAGGTGTTCGACCCCCTAGTGGCACACCTTATATGTTGATAGAATTTAGGGAGGACCACACGAAGATCTACATGATTAAAATCTCCTGCAATAATGTATACAGCATCTGGAAATTTGCTTTGCAAGTTGCTAATTTCATCACCCAGGAAGCCCATAGCCAAATCTACATTTGCATCCGGCGGAATGTAAACAGCAAGAATAATAACAATGCTGAATTCCCGTGGAAGATAGAAGGGTCTGCATCTAACAGACAGATATTCCAGCTCCAAAGAGCAGTGACGTGTTATAACCTCTGAGTTTGTACACCAAGTCTCTTTAACAAACATACACACTCCACCTCCTCTGCACTTCCCCACATTTCTGTCTCTGTCCAGGCGATGTAATAAAAAACCGTCCATCTCAATAACAATGTCCGGAATAGTGGGGTTCAACCAGGTTTCGGTGATTAACAACACACAACAGCTTTTCACGAACTTACTTGAAGAGACCTGTAACCTTAAATCATCCATCTTGTTTGCCACGGATCTAGCATTAGTCAGAAAGAGACTTGGGAGCGGTAGCCGCTTCGTTTGTTTTTGCAGCCTGTATAAAACACCAGCCCTGCAGCCTCTTTTCTTCCCCCTCTCCCTTCGTCTTCTCTTCCTTCTCACCCTCTCTCTCATCGGAGCCACAATCCATGGAGAGCCAGGGAGCCTTGCAATCTCTGACGGTATGTTATGTTTCCAAACAAACTTAGCTGTTATCTCTTGTTTGCTTTGTAGTCCAATCTTCACAAGCTCACAATTGCTGTAGAGTATGTTCACCCGTAGGAGATATTCACAATACAAGATAATCCACACAAAAACATCCATAAAAACACCAAGTCGAAGAGCACTGAGCTGCAGCATGTGAATGCGCGGCCATCTTAGCAGTGTATTCTTTAAGACTAGCTGGCTTAACAGTGTATAACTTTAAGACTAGCTGGCTGAGGAATTCTGGGAGTTGAAGTCCACAAGTCTCAAAGTTGCCAAGTTTGGGGACCGCTAGTCTATAACAATAAAGTTCCGCTCATTCTTCTGGTGTCTATTTCTTGACCTTATGCCTTAGCTCCACTAAGATCTCTTCTTCCTTCTCTCCATCCCCCAAATCCCACCAGGGTACGGACAGTGGAACAGCTCGACCAGCGTTATCTTCTAGTGCCCGAGAAGGTTAAAGATGCTTACTTGGTCCACCTTGTGCAAACTTTCCAAGATGAACATGAGGACTGGTCCATCATCATCTTCACTAACACTTGCAAGTGAGTTTTGTCCAGAGCATCTTTGCCTCCATCGTTTCTGCTTTCTCTCCTTCTCTCCTGCCTCTTCTTTTGACCCAGTGCTGATATTTCAGTCTTGATGTAAGGACACTGAATAGCATTGTGCCAGTCAAACCAAATGTTGCCCATCAATTCAAATTAAAAAATTTTGAGGTCGATTTTTAAAATCTGTTTTCTTCCCTATTTTAAATCAGGTTGAAAAGAATGGAGTTGGGGTGGACTTAGTTTATCTAGTGTACGGGGTTGAACGAGAAAGTGCAGTTTTCTCTTTTCTTACCTTTAATACTTTAAATATCCCGTGTGCCCTGAGTAGGATAGGACCTCTAGAGTCTAGACATATCCTCTCCTTCAGCACTTCCTGGAATGATTAGGTCATCAGATATTGCTATAGAAAGTACTGAAGAAAGGTGAGCCTTTCTGGGCAGAATCCAGCACTGCTGTGAGCACTTGGCGGGTCTTAAAGTCTAACGTGGTAAGAGTGCACTACAAGAATTCAAGTGAGGTGGATGGATAGATGATGTTCCATCAAGTTTTAATTGTTCCCAGTGACCACATTGATATAGTTTTCTCCGGAATGATTATCAGATAGACCTCATCTCTTCTATCTGGTAATCCAACTGCTACCATATATAATTGGGTCCATCCCCTTGGCTACTAGTCACCTTCTTTTCTTTCCTTCCAACTTTCCCATCCTCAAAGAGTTTTCTCCAGAGAGCCGGGTTGTTGTTGCTTAATATACCTGAAGTAGGAAGATTGGAGCCTGAACTATTTGTGTTCAGGTGAAAATTTCAGTTTGATATGGGCCCAAAAACTCCCTGCCTCATTTGCAACTTGATTTAGAAGAGTAGAGTAGAGTAGAGTAGAGTAGAGTAGAATAGAGTAGAATAGAATAGAATAGAATAGAAGAATAGAATAGAATAGAATAGAATAGAATAGAATAGAATAGAATAGAAAAATAATTAGAAGGGAAGGGAAGAGAGTAGAATAGAATAGAATAGAATAGAATAGAATAGAATAGAATAGAATAGAATAGAATAGAATAGAATAGAATAGAATAGAAAAAATAATTAGAAGGGAAGAGAGTAGAATAGAATAGAATAGAATAGAATAGAATAGAATAGAATAGAATAGAATAGAATAGAATAGAATAGAATAGAATAGAATAGAAAAAATAATTAGAAGGGAAGAGAGTAGAATAGAATAGAATAGAATAGAATAGAATAGAATAGAATAGAATAGAATAGAATAGAATAGAATTCTTTATTGGCTAAGTGTGATTGGACACACAAGGAATTTGTCTTGGTGGAAATGCTCTTAGTGTACATAAAAGAAAAGATACATTCGTCAAAAGTCAAGAGTCAAATTTCATTGTGAGCCAGTCTTTCTCAAGTAGACAACAGAGGGAAGATGAATGCAGCCTCTTTGTTCTGGTGTGTACCTCTCCCATCTCAGTGCAAGGTCAATTTTTCAAAGAATGTTAGCAAATGGATCCTTATCTATCAAGTTTAATCATTTGTAGCTTCAAAGAATTGCACTGACCAAGCAGTCAAACTTGCCTTGTGACATAACCAGGAGCTGGCGCATCCTTTTGATTAACAGATGCACAGGGCAATGATGTTTCTGAGCAGATGCAGAGCAAAAGACTTGGCAACCTCAAAAGGAAAAACAGGAGCCTTCTGCAACATACAACATAAGAACTGCAACAACCACTATGTGGGACAAACAGGCAGAAGACTGACAGAACGCATCCATGAACCCAAACGCATTCAGAAAGCTTGACAAAAATATTTTGACTTCACAAGACACAGACAGCTTTTACCATAGTTTCAATTGGGAAAATGTGACAATCCTAGACGAAGCCAAATCCAAAAATGCCAGGGAATTTCTAGAAGCCTGGCACACTCTGATCAGTCATCAATAAACACATAGACATTAACAACATCTATAGACTAGGCAAAAGAGGCAATCAACCAACCCAAAAGAGAAAAAGACTTTAGCACCTGTCCACCAGTGATTGGCAGTCAGATCAGCATAGATTAAAACTTCAGACCAACAAGCAAGCAAGTAATACCCCAGTCAAGAAACTGCCAAAGAGCCATCAGTAAACAGCCCAACCAAAGAATCTCTGAGATATATACATAATCTCCTATTCTTTGCCTAATTACCATTTTAGTTTCTTTTTATTCTTATATCTATTGTGGAGAGAAGGGAAATATACGATGAAAATATATTAATTTGTAATAAGAATAATGAAAGAAATATGCAATGGTAATGTAATAAGAAAATATATATATAGAAACATGATAAAGAAATGTAAACGATGTCTTGACACTGACATAATGATATATATAATTAATTTTATTTTATGTTTTTAAAATTTGAAAACTGAATAAAGTTTATAAAAAAAACACAAAGAATCTGTAAGACCCATCCTCATACAGATAGGCGAGACACCAGAGTATAAACTGACAGCAAACTGCACTCCTTGCTAGCACTGGTTATGGATGTTACCTAGTTAGGATAATGAAACGTCTGCAAGAAAACAAACAAACTCAGAGAGCACCAGGGACCCCTCATGTCAGCCCCAAGCCCCAAATATTCTTCTTTATTAGATGCAGAGTGATGGTTCCTGCACCTAGCTGCCTTGCTCACCCAAAAGTAACACGGGGCTGATTTTTATTACTGCATTTTATTATTATTAAATCTACACGCCACCCATCTTGCTCTGCCTTTTTAGGACCTGCCAAATTCTCAACATGATGCTCAGGAAGTTCAATTTCCCATCCGTGGCTCTCCACTCAATGATGAAACAGGTAAGTCAATGATGGCCACCAGTGGCTGCCCAGAGGATGGAAGATCGGTGCTCAAGGCCAATTCCTCAAGTCGTCTTCTGCCATTTTGCCTCCTTGAAGCATTTTTTCCCCACCCATGCCAGCTCCAAGCCTCCATGGAGCTTAAGAAGGACCATGGACTCTATCCCCCACCCCCCCAAGGAAGTTTCTGAGCTGCATCTCCAATTGTGCTTCTACACAGAGAGAGGTCCCATCCAAGATGGTATTCAGCAGGTTCTGACCAGTTCTGGAGAACCGGCAAATCCCACCTCTGACTGGCCCCGCCCACCCTCATCTGTTCTCCGCCTCCCATTGAGTCCCAGCTGATCGGCTGGGTCTTCTTTGGTTGCCCTGCACAGGAGAACGGAGCTGGAAGGCAGGTTGGTGGGATTTTAAATTTTTTTATTACCGGTTCTGTGGGCGTGGCAGGGGAAGGATACTGTAAAATCTCCAGTCAGAGGTGGTCTTTGCTGGTTCTCCGAACTACTCAAAATTTCCAGTTCTCCAGAACTGGTCAGAACCTGCTGAATACCCACCTCTGTTGGAAAGCAGGTTAGTGGGGTGGGGAGAGAATGGGGATTTTGCAGTATCCTTCCCCTGCCACGCCCACCAAGCCACGCCCAGAGAACCTGTAGTAAAAAAAAAAATTGAATCCCACCAATGGTCCTATCACTCGGCGAATAAAGCAACTTCACATGTAGGGATTTCCAAGTTGACTTCCCAGCATCCCAGGTAAAGCAGATCCTTTGGCCTGCAGAGTCCTCTCGTCTCATCCGAATCCCCGGCCAGTGGCCATTGCCAGAGGGAAAGCTAGCTTGATAAAAAGCACTTTCCAGCACTAATGTTGTTCTTTTTCCTTCTCTCTTTTTGGGGGCTCAGAAACAACGTTTTGCAGCGCTGGCAAAATTCAAATCGAGTGTCTTTAAGATCTTAATAGCTACCGATGTAGCTGCCAGGTGAGTGGAGCCTGTCTGGCACTAAAATAGGTCCAGAAGGGTGTGTGTGTGTCCCAGATTAGGTAGGATGCCAAGCTTAACCATCTTCTTCTCTGTGTTCAATCTCTTGGATTTAGGGGGCTCGACATTCCCACCGTCCAAGTAGTCATCAATCACAACACGCCTGGACTCCCCAAAATCTACATCCACAGGGTGGGCCGAACAGCCAGAGCTGGTAAGGGGAATTCTCTTGTCCTTTTAGTCTGACTTGCTTCTCTTTGGAAGCAACAGAAATCCTTAAGGGTTGCGCACTCTGCAACTTCAGAGACCACGTTGATGGACATTTGAACTGGCCTTTAGAAAGAGGCCTTCCTCTGGGATTCCCCACTTTCTAGGGCTTTGGAGCATCCTTGCCCAGAATTCAGAATGCTGTTTATTCTGTAGGTTGTGCTGGAATGTTCTTCTCGCTGGAATTTTTCCATGTGCCGACATGCTTTTTTCTTTGTATTCATCCTCAAGTCCTCAACTTATCACCGTAATTGGACCGAGAATTGTCATTGCAAGTCGAGGTTGTTCAGCGGGTCACCCTTTGATCGCGCCCATGACCTTTTTCATCAGTTGTTAAGCAAATACCATGGTGATTAAGTGAACCTGTTTTCAACAATGAGCATTTTTTGCAGTAAAAAATAAAAAAGCACAGTCATGTCATTGTAGGTTGCTGCAAAATAGCCATAAATGTGAGCCGGTTGCCAAGCACCTAAATGCAGTCTCGTGACCAGGTGGCAGGGAGGTTTGCAGCCATCGTAACTTTGAAAAAGGGTAGCTCTGGGAAAATCCGTTGTAACTTCAAATGGCTGCTAAGTGAGGATACCTGTATTTCATTTCTCAGTCAGAACGCCCCCAGGGCAGTGGTGGTATTCTACTGGTTCGGCCCAGTTCTGGAGAGCTGGTAACAGCGATGAGCAGCGGAGACTGAACCAGGTCTCTCCGCCGCTCTGCTGTTGGGCCTACCCACCCGCCCGGGCTCCTATACTCACCTTTATCTGCTGAATTTGAAGCGCTGCTGTTTTGCACAGCACAGAAGAGTGCCGCGCGGCAGCTGCTGAAGTGACCGGGATCCTGCAGGCTTGCAGGAGGTGAGTTAGAATGGCTCTGCACCTGTGCAAAGTACGTGTTTGGCATGTGTGCATGCACAAAAAGCGTGCCCACCAAGCCATGCCCGCTGAACCGGTGGCAAAAATATTTGAATCCCATCACTGCCCCCAAGCAGTACAGTACAGATAATAGCAATAGCATTTAGACTTATATACCGCTTTAGAGTGCTTTACAGCCCTCTCTAAGCGGTTTACAGAGTCATCCTGTTGCCCCCAACAATTTGGGTCCTCATTTGACCCACCTCGGAAGGATGGAAGGCTGAGTCAACCTTGAGCCTGGTGGGATTTGAACTGCCAAATTGCAGGCAGACGGCAGTCAACAAAAGTACCCTGCAATACTGCACTTTAACCATTGCGCCCCCATGGCTTCTCACCTCATTCTTGTTTAATCCTTGTTTAATCCTGGTAATTGGGATCAGAATAATGTTTAGTGATGGTTGTTCCAGGAGTTCTGGTTGGTGTCGTTAAGCTAATCTTACACTGTCACATGCTCACCATTTGTGACTTCCCGCTGGCTTCCCCATTGACTTTGCTGATTGGAAGCTGTCATTGAAGGTTGCAAATCATGACATGTGGGCCACAGGACACTGCGAAGGCTGCCACTACAAGGACAGTCATAGGAACCACTTGTTCAGCACTGTTGTTAAGTTCAAACAGCCACTGAGCAAGTAGTTATTAAGCAAGGATTAACTGTACTTACCGTATATGCCGCGTATAAGACGACCGGCGTATAAGACGACCCCCAACATTTCCACTCAAAATATAGTTTGTTATATACTCGCCCCCTCTTCACATACGCCTTCCACTTTTGCACTTTTTTTTTTTTGAGGCACTTTTGTGCACCGTGGAAACGAATCCCGTGAAGCTGAAAGGAGCAGCCAGCCTTCTCCCAGCTCCCAAGGAAACGAGGCTCGCACCGCGGGCTCCGCTGAGGTATCCGGCTGGGGCTGTCAGGAGTTATTACCGCTGGCGCGGCTCCAGTCAGCGTTGCCTCGGGAAGGACAGGCAAAAGGAAGAGCCGCGGCGGCGCTGCAATAGCAGCAGCGGCTCCTGGTTTTGCCTTTCCCTTCCGAGGCAACAACGGACTAGCACAACGCAACCAGCGGTAACAGCTCCTGACAGCCCCAACCGAATACCTCAGCGGAGCTCGGCGTGGGCCTCGCTTTCCTGGGCACTGGAGAAGGCTGCTGCTCTTGCTTCACAAGATCTGTTCACGTGCGCAAAATGCATGGGCAGCCTCAGTGCTTCCCAATTACTATTTGCCGGCGATAAGACGACCCCCCAATTGGAGGCATGTTTTTCAGGGCAAAAAAGTGCGTCTTATACGCTACGGCAAATACGGTAGTTAATAATACAGTCAGCCTTCCCTTCTTTCTCGCTTTTCTTGTTTTAGATGGACAGTTTCATCTGTTGCAATAAAATATTCTTTATTGGCCAATTGTGATCGGACACACAAGGAATTTGTGATGCAAAAGCTCTCGGTGTGCATACAAACAACAAAGTAATGTAAACATAAGCTACTGATAGGACAAGGTAGTAGGAAAGATGAGAAGGAAATAGTAATAAGCCTCTACTTCATGGGTAAATATTTTTAGATATAAGACAATATGATGGTAATTAGCTGTTCAGCAGGGGGATGGAACGAGAAAAAAAACTGTCTCTTGTCTAGTTGTTTTGGCATATGATGCCCTATAATGGCGTCCTGAGGGGAAGAGTTGAAACAATTTATGTCCAGGATGTGACAGATCTGTAAGATATTTTCTCAGCCTTCTTTCTGATTTGTTGGGTCTTGTTTTAATTCTTTGTTACTTATGCATGCTTATGGTCCTGAATTAGAGTAAAGATTATTATTTCCTCCTCCTTCAGCTTTAATCACCTCAGATGTGTGGTTTAGATCAGGGGTCTCCAACCTTGCAACTTTAAGACTTGTGGACTTCAACTCCCAGAATTCCCAGAAGCTTTGCTTGATGAGGAATTCTGGGATTTGAAGTCTACAAACATGTCTTAAAGTTGACAAGGTTGGAGACCCCTGATTTAGATCACAGGTTGTGGGCCATGTTTGGGTCTGGTTAAGTACTCAAGGGAGGTGCATGCCACTCATGGAAATCTACTATAGTAGTCCTCAACTTACAACAGTTTCTTTAGTGACAGGGAAAAAAACATTTACGACCATTTTTCACGCTTACGACAATTGCAGCATCCCAATAGTCACCTGATCAAAATTTCAGATGCTTGGCAAAACTGGTTCATATTTACGACGGTTGCAATGTCCCACCTTTTGCGACCTAGACAAGCAAAGTTGAATGGGAAGCCGGATTCACTTAACAACTGTATTACTAACAACTGCAATGATTCACTTAACAACAGCGGCAAGAAAGGTTGTAAAATGGGGCAAAACTCACCTCACTGCCCAGCTTGACAACAGAAATGTTGGGTTCCAACATTGTGATCGTAAGTTGAGGACTAGCTGTTCTATCTAGATCAGGGTCTCCAACCTTGGCCACTTTAAGCCTGGAGGACTTCAAAGCTGGCTGGGGAATTCTGGGAGTTGAAGTCCTCCAGGCTTAAAGTGGCCAAGGTTGGAGACCCCTGATCTAGAGCCGGCTTTCTTAATGGAAAGGGAGGAAGAACCATCTGTACCCATCTGTAACCATCTGTACCCACCGCTTAGGATTCTCTCTCGTGGCCACTCTTTTCAGGTCGGCACGGAATTGCCATCACGCTGGTCACCCAGTATGACATCCATCTCGTCCACGCGATTGAAGAACAGATCAGTAAGTTGCAAAATGTTGGGAAATTTGGGGGTGGGTGGGGAGCCTTGAAAAATCCGTAAGATACTAGTTTCGCTTGCTACCATGGTTGGCAGCATGGCTGGCTGTGGAATTCTGGAAGTTGAAGTCCACGGGTCTTTCAAATTGAATACCCCTGGGTTAGAAAGTGCCAGCCTCCACTCCTCCTTTCGGCCAAAGATTTGTATGCAACAGCAGCAACCACAAAAAAAAGGTACTGAAGCTAGAGGTTTAGAGGAAGACGTTTATCCTTATCACTGGGTTAAAACAATACTTTTTATTTTATTCTTGTTTTGGACTGCCTTCTATTATACACTGCTCAAAAAAATAAAGGGAATGCTTAAACAACACAATGTAACCCCAAGTCAATCACACTTCTGTGAAATCAAACTGTCCACTTAGGCAGCAACACTGATTGACAGTCAATTTCACATGCTGTTGTGCAAATGGAATAGACAACAGGTGGAAAGCATAGGCATAGCAAGACATCCCCAATAAAGGAGTGGTTCTGCAGGTGCTGACCACAGACCACTTCTCAGTTCCTATGCTTTCTGGCTGATGGTTTGGTCACTTTTGAATGCTGGCGGTGCTTTCACTCTAGTGGTAGCATGAGACGGAGTCTACAACCCACACGTGGCTCAGGGAGTGCAGCTCACCCAGGATGGCACATCAATGCGAGCTGTGGCAAGAAGGTTTGCTGTGTCTGTCAGCGTAGTGTCCAGAGCATGGAGGCGCTACCAGGAGACAGGCCAGTACATCAGGAGACGTGGAGGAGGCCGTAGGAGGGCAACAACCCAGCATCAGGACCGCTACCTCTGCCTTTGGGCAAGGAAGGACAGGAGGAGCACTGCCAGAGCCCTGCAAAATGACCTCCAGCAGGCCACAAATGTGCATGTGGGTGCTCAAACGGTCAGAAACAGATTCCATGAGGGTGGTATAAGGGCCCGACATCCACAGGTGGGGGTTGTGCTTACAGCCCAACACCGTGCAGGATGTTTGGCATTTGCCAGAGAACACCAAGATTGGCAAATTTGCCACTGGCGCCCTGTGCTCTTCACAGATGAAAGCAGGTTCACACTGAGCACATGTAACAAACGTGACAGGGTCTAGAGACGCCGTGGAGAACGTTCTGCTGCCTGCAATATCCTCCAGCATGACCGGTTTGGCAGTGGGTCAGTAATGGTGTGGGGTGGCATTTCTTTAGGTGGCCACACAGCCCTCCATGTGCTCGCCAGAGGTAGCCTGACTGCCATTAGGTACCGAGATGAGATCCTCAGACCCCTTGTGAGACCATATGCTGGTGTGGTTGGCCCTGGGTTCCGCCTAATGCAAGGCAATGCTAGACTTCATGTGGCTGGAGCGTGTCAGCAGTTCCTGCAAGACGAAGGCATTGATGTTATGGACTGGCCCGCCCATTCCCCAGACCTGAATCCAATTGAGCACATCTGGGACATCATGTCTCGCTCCATCCACCAACGCCACGTTGCACCACAGACTGTCCAGGAGTTGGGGGATGCTTTAGTCCAGATGTGGGAGGAGATCCCCCAGGAGACCATCCGCCACCTCATCAGGAGCATACAGGCACGTGGAGGCCACATACACTACTGAGCCTCATTTTGACTTGTTTTAAGGACATTACATCAAAGTTGGATCAGCCTGTCGTGTTTTTTTGCACTTTAATTTTGAGTGTAACTCCAAATCCAGACCTCCCTGGGTTGCTAAATTTGATTTCCATTGATAATTTTTGTGTGATTTTGTTGTCAGCACATTCAACTATGTAATGAACAAAGTATTTAATGAGAATATTTCATTCATTCAGATCTAGCATGTCTTATTTTTGTGTTCCTTTTATTTTTTTGAGCAATGTAATAGCAATAGCACTTAGACTAATATACCGCTTCACAGTGTTTTACAGCCCTCTCTAAGCAGTTTACAGAGTCAGCCTATTGCCCCCAACAATCTGGGTCCTCATTTTATCCACCTTGGAAGGATGGAAAGCTGAGTCAATATTTATATATAGCTTTCATATTTTTTACCTCTACTTGTACACTGCCCAGAGTCATGCTATGACAGAGGTGGGCAGTAAATACAAATAAATACAAATACAAATAAATACGTCAAACCCAAATGCAACAAGTTATGGTCAGCTCATGCATAAACCCAACTGTTGTTTGGAAATCATGGTTTATAACGGTTGTGTGAATCTGTGCATGGCTAAATAAGCCCTGCCTCAGTCCAGTGATTGAAACAAGTATCTCTGCTCTCGACTTGTCTGTGTTTTTGGTTGTCATGTTGATGTATTATTTCTCACTGTTTTCTTTTGTCATTGACTAGTTTATTGTTTTATTATTTTACTTCTGTTTATACGCCTTTCATTTTTCTTCATTTTTATTATTGTAAGCCATCTAGAGTAGGCCTATGGGGAGATAGGTGGCAAATAAATTTAACCAATAAATACATAAATGGAAGTCCCCAGCCACTGTGTGAAGCTTGAAACCCAAGACTTTCTCTCTACTGGAGACAGACAGTTGGGTTCTTTCCTACTGGTAGTCCTCGACTTGCAACCACAATGGAGCCCAACATTTCTGTTGCCAAGCGAGACGTTGGTTAAATGAGTTTGGCCCCATTTTACAACCTCCCTTGCCACAGTTGTAAAGTGAATCACTGCAGGTGTTAAAGATAGTATAACACAATGGTTCATCGAATCTGGCTTTCCCAACTGGTCAGAAGATCTTGGGACACTGTAAGCGTCATAAATACGAACCACTTGCCAAGCATTCAAATTTTGAGCCCGTGACCATGGGGGTGCTGCAACGGTCGTTAAATGTGAAAAACGGTCATAAGCCACTATTTTCAATGCCATTGTAAGTTCGAACGGTCATTAAACCAAGCCGAGGACTACCTGCATAGCGTGAAATGGCAGAGATGCTCAAGATGTACAAGGGATGGAAAGATGGAGCTTTGGGTTTGTTTGTTTTTTAACCATGTCAATGTGTGGCTTACCCCCTTTTTTTTAGACATGAAGCTTCAGGAGTTTTCTGTGGAGGAGCAGAACGTGCTGAAAATTCTCACCCAAGTGAATGTCGTCCAACGGGAATGTGAGATCGTAAGTGGGGGGAGGGGAGGGGAGAGAGAGGGAGGGAGTTGGTTCCCAGGGCCCCAAGTGGACAAGTGAGGATGAGGATTCGGAGGCTGACAGACTCAGTTCCAGTCCACTGCTTTTGCTGGTCCTCTGTGAGGATAAGAGGGGAGGGGAGGAGAGAATAGAATTCTTTATTGGCCAAGAGTGATTGGACACACAAGGAATTTGTCTTCGGTGCATAAGCTCTCAGTGTACATAAAAAGAAAAAAAACATACATTCATCAAGAATCATAAGACAGAACATTTAGTGATAGTCACAGGTTACTAATAAGCAACCAGATCATACTAGGAAACAAATAAAGCAATATAAATTGTAGAGATACAAGCAACAAGGATATAGTCATAAGTGGGAAGAGATAGGTAATAGGAAGGATGAGAAGAAGAATAGTAATACAGTCTTAGTAAATAGTTTGACAGTGTTGTGGGAATTATTTGTTTAGCAGAGTGATGGCATTCGGGGAAAAAATTCCCCTTGTGTCTAGTTGTTCTGGTGTGCAGGGCTCTATAGTGTCCTTTTGAGGGAAGGAGTTGAAACAGTTCATGTCCGGGATGCGAGGGGTCTGTAGATATTTTCACAGCCCTCTTCTTGACTTAGGCAGTATACAGGTCCTCAATGGAAGGCCGGTGGGTAGTAATTGTTTTTTTCTGCAGTCCTAATTACTCTCTGAAGTCTGTCTTGTTTGGTAATCCCATGATGTGTGTTCTTTTTTTTAAAAAACAAAAACAAAACCTCAGAGACTGGAGGCAA
Organism: Notechis scutatus; assembly: GCF_049901735.1. Taxonomy (NCBI): domain Eukaryota; kingdom Metazoa; phylum Chordata; class Lepidosauria; order Squamata; family Elapidae; genus Notechis; species Notechis scutatus. Next base: position 329,700,724 of record NC_142009.1, on the reverse strand, counting down.
CTGATTTTGATGAGAAGAAGGAAATAAATAAGCGGAAGCAGATGATCCTGGAAGGAAAGGTAAGGTGGAAGAATCCTCTTGCTGCCAGGGCACGCAGTGGCTAAGCGGGAATCACCCCAGTCCTGTCCCTCCCATCAGTGGAGGCTTGGAGATCAGAAGCAACCGATGGGTCTCCAACGTTGGCAACTTTACGACTTGTGGACTCCAACTCCCAGAATTCCTCAGACAGCACGTGCCGTCTGAGGAATTCTGGGAGTTGGAGTCCACAAGTCAAAGTTGCCAAGGTTGGAGACCCCTACGACAGAACACACTACCAAGAACTTATTGACAGGGCAGGCCACTGATATATAAACAGAGGCCAAACCCCTCTCCCTTCTAACACTGATGATATTACCTACTTGGGTAATGAAATATCTGCAAGAAAAATACCAAATTCAGAGAGAGCACCAAGGACCCTGCTCTTTTCCTTTTTGTGATTGTGGTGTTTTTTTTTCATCCTTGGTTTGCTTTGACCCAAAGCACAACTGCTATAAAACAAGCAAGCAAGCTTGCTGGTCACTATGGTTTGCTGCGAGTTTCCATCTCTGGTTTATCCAAAGATACCACGGTTAGTGGATGGCTGGGTTTGTGCAGTGTGCTAAACCACGGCTTCAGAATAAGCGCACTGGTTAGCCATGACACAGGCTGCTAGATACGATCTGCCAAGCATAAGGTGTGGCTTTACACCCAACACATTAAGGTGGAACCAGCCTACGTTATAAATGTGAACTCAGTCTTAACACAGTAGTGGCTGTGAAATCCGTGTCTCCATGAAGTGGTGATGGTTGGGGACAGGCGTGGGATTCAAATTTCTTAACAATCGGTTCTGTGGACCTGGCCTAATTTCTGGGTGTGGCTTGGTGGTCGTGTGACTGGCTGGGCATGGCTTGTATGTAAATATTATAAATATATAAGTAAAGATTGAATTTTTTATTTTTTTTAAAAAAGAGCAACCTTTACTCAAAATCAGGCAAAGCAGGCAGGCAGATTGAGCTGCTTGCAGAATCACAGATTCCCTCAGAGATCTACCTTTCTGCAATCTGCTGGCTGAGTCTGCACTGAAAACTAGAAGCTTCAATCCTAAGGAAGGTTCAGCTCTGCTCTCAGGCCACTTCTCCCTCCCCCAACCCCCTGAATACCACCCCTGATTGGGCCTCAGGAAAGCCTCCTGGGTGGGTGGGGTGGGTGGGGAGGGGAGGGGCCAGCTAATGGCGTGATTTGCCGGTTCTCCGAACTGCGCAGAATCGTAACAACCGGTTCTATAGAACTGGTCCGAACTGGTCGAATCCCACCCCTGGTTGGGGAGCAGACAGTTTTGGGGAGAAGAAAGGCAAATACTTAACAGTAAGGTGGGATTGGAGGGTTTGAGAAGGAGGAGCAGTTGGGGACAATGGTGGGATTCTACCAGTTCGGCCGAACCGGTAGTAAAAAATATTACTTTTCAGCCAAACCAATATTTCCTTTTTGTTTTTCCTCCCGATGATCAGCTGGGCCAGGATTCCCCCTCACTGTCTTATTGCTTCACCCAGGAGGCCAAAAAATGGAGCGCGGTAGGGTGCTGTGCGCCCCCACGCTCCGTTTTTTGCCTTCAAGGCCTTCAGGGAAGCCGCCTGGGAGCAAAGATGTCCCCCCAGGAGGCTCCTCTGAGGCCCAGGAGGAAAAAAAAAATACCCGGAGGGAGAGGCGCTGCATGTACACAAAAAGCCACGCCCACCCAGTCACATGGCCACGTCCACTTAGCCACGCCCACAGAACCTGTAGTAAAAAATATGTGCCTCCCACCCTCGGTTTGGGGGCTCTATGCCTACGAGGGCTGCTTCTGGGCATCTTGGAACCTCTTCTTTCCCTGCCTCCCGGCAGGACCCCAATCTGGAGATGCAACGGAAGGCCGAGCTGGCTAAGATTAAGAAGAAGAAGCTCAAGTTCCAGAGCCAAGTCCACCAGACCCTGCAAGAGAAACGGCAGAAGCAGCTTCAGCACAGGCTGAAAAAACGGGCACGGCGGCAGAAGCCGAAGCCGGCGGGGGCAGCAAACTGAGGCCGCTCGTCCTCTCACCTTGGTGGCAAAGGACCCTCGTGGGGAACAATCCACACCTGAGCTGCCTCTGCCCCAAATTCGCCTCGCGCAAAACTTTGTTAACTTTGGCCCTTCTGCGAATGGACCTGAAGCATCGGGTGCAAAAGCTCCGGAAAAGAATATTAGGCAAGTTGGAGAAGTTGCTTGGCTGCCTAGAGACCGAGGAATGTCTCTTTTCGAGGCCGTCTCTTTTCCAAAAAACGAGACTTTCAGTTGGGCTGAACCCTTGGGAGACAAAAGTTTTCAAGTCTCACCAGGCAGTTGCGCCACCCAGTAAAGGTTGGTGATTTAGGGGTGGATCCTTTCGATGGGAGCAGGCTCTGTTTTGGGGGGGTCACCCAAGAATCTCATGGCCATGCCAGGCATACGCTGGCTAGTAAACCGTGTGCTTTCAATAAATCCCTCTCTATGATGAAGGGGAAAGACGAGGCTTTAAGTGTTTTATGCAAGCCTGGCTACAGTCTTTGGGTTGGATTGTAACATTCTTCCAAAATGATTTAGACCAGGGGTGTCCAACCTTGGCAACTTTAAGACTTTGTGGACTTCAACTCCCAGAATTCCTCAGCCAGCAAAGCTGGCTGAGGAATTCTGGGAGTTGAAGTCCACAAGTCTTAAAGTTGCCAAGGTTGGACACCCCTGATTTAGACAATAACATTCTACAATCGGAGCCTGTGCACAAGGGGCATTTCGTATTCTCATCTCTACTTGAGTTTTTAATCCCTTGCTCCCTTTTCCGTAGGACTTTGGATGGATGCAAAAATAGGGTTTGTCAAATATACAGTTTGTCCAATGTTACAAAAAGTGGTTTATGCCTGCACTTTTCATGGGGGAAAGACTCTGGCTTTATTTATTTATATTATGTTCACTCTCCAAAGCAACTCTAAGTGGCTTAAGATGCCATAAAGACAGAAATGTAAGAACTATTATAATTTAAAAAGCACAGATTATTACCCAAGCATCTGATCTTCCTTCCCGCACCAATATGTTATGACGATGCAGGACGTTTTAACATTTGTGGTATTTTGGATTCCAAATGCTCCCTTTTGGTCTTTTTGGAATGATTTCCAGCTCAAGACCCTTTCAAAGTGATTCAAACAACCTGTTTCAACGTTGGTATAGGAGGGTGGAGGTAGGCAACCATGCCCACTGGATACTGTATGGGCTTCCAACTCCCAGAACTCTATGCTGGCTCAAGAATTCTGGGAGTTGGGAGTCCACAGGGTGTAAAGTTGTCATAGTTGGCCACCCCCGGTATAGGATTTTTGTGTTTGCATAACTTCTGGCATTCAGAATGCAAAACTGGGAATGTAAATGTTGGAAAATAATTATTTATGTCAGTGGCCCCCAACCTTTTTTGTGCCACGGTCCAGTACCGGCATCACAAAATGATCCGCAGCCCGGTACCAGCATCAGCACGCATGGCAAGGCGAGCCGAGCGACCAGCCAGCCAGCCGTCCCCCGTTTCTCCCCGCCACCTTCAACTCCTCCTTTGTACCTTTGTCGATGGGCTTCGGGACGGCTTCGGGACGGTCGCTCGGCTCGCCTTGCCTTGGGTGCTGAAAAAATCCTCGCGCCTCAGTTTTGTTCGAAGCCGCCTCCTCCCTTCGATGAAACTAAGGCGCAAGGATTCCTTCAGGACCCAAACGCCGCTTTCCAACCGGAAAAGCTCACTTTCTCATCGAAACAAGATGGCGGCGCCCAGCAAACCGGCGGCCCGGTAGAAAATGTTCCACGGACCGGTACCGGTCCAGGGCCCAGTGGTTGGGGACCCCTGATTTATGTGACTAGCAAGGCCCCCCCTTGAGTTACACTGAAGACCCCAGTGCAAATTTGATTTGTGGATCTTATATCAGCTGCAACATTTCAGCGTCTCACACCCAATGGGATTAGCCTATCCGCCTTGTACTGGCAGAAGGGGCATGCTGCAGACCCCGTTGGTCAGAGAGTTTTGGCTGGTGGAGTCCAAGGGAAGAGCCTTTTCTGCTGTGACTCCTACCCTTTGGAACATCATGTGTCGTCATCTCTCCCCTCCCCCCCCCCAGTGAAATCCCCCTCCCCCTTTGGCCTTCCAAAAGGCTTGAAGACTTGACTCTGCCAGCTGGTCTGGGGGAGCCACATCTGGGAGGTGGTTAATGGATTAGGCAGATCCCCACCTCCTCCCCATGTTCGCTTTGCTTTCTTCTCCCCATCTTGGTTAATTTACGCTCTTCGTTACGTGTTCTTTTAATGAATGGCTGTAAGCTGCCTCGGTGAGGTGGGCAGCAGAGAAGATGAATAAATATTTATTAAATATTATAATAAATAAATGCACACATACATACATACTCCATGTTTTTATGGCTAGCTTGGAGTCCCATCCCGCCTTGTGCCGAAAGGACCCAAAATTAGTGTTTTCATCATCATCATGAGCCACGATGGCGCAGTGGTTAGAGTGCAGTACTGCAAGCTACTTCCGCTCCAGCCAGCTGCCTGCAATTTGGCAGATCGAATCCCACCAGGCTCAAGGTTGACTCAGCCTTCCCTCCTTCCGAGGTGGGTCAAATGAGGACCCAGATTGTTGGGGGCAATAAACTGTAAACTCTGTAAACCCCTTAAGAGAGGGCTGTAAAGCACTGTAAAAAGATATATAAGTCAAAGTGCTATTGCTATTCTCAACCTTGACTACTTTTAAGATGTGTGGGTTTCAACTGCCAGAATTCTTTCAGCCGGCATGGCTGGCTGGCGAATTCTGGTAATTGAAGTCCGCACATCTTAAAAAGTGGCCAAGGTTGAGAAAAACACTGACCTAAATTCTTTTCTAATGGCTGGTGCTGTTCTGCAGTTTTACCCCAGTTCTTGGGGAATTGCCAAATTTCCTCTGGAAAGGGGGGGGGGATTTTCCAGGAGAAACCTTTGCAGATGGATTTGGCCCTTGTTTTGACGAAAAGCCCGATTTATTTTCTGTTCCCTAAATGCCAAGATGCCACACCCTGATCTCGTTCTTAGTTTCCTTTGCTGGATGAGATGAAAGAGAATGGCCCCCTTTTTCACTCCGCCAAGCATCGAGCATCATTTCTAATTCCTCCTTGTGTCCTTTTTAAAAGATGCTGTTCTCTTCCTCGAGCGTGCGGAAGGAGCGGAGGGAGGGAAGCTTTCATGAGCTGGTCTGATGGAGGCTCTCTGTTCAGCGTTTCATTTCAGCTTTTGATCCGCCTGCCTCTTCTGTGCCTCTTCTATTGATCCCCTGTGTGTTTTTCCCACTCTAGCAAATATGACAGGTCAGGTGGTTCGCACACACACGCTGTTTGCTGCATGCTGTGGATGTGGGCTGGGTTTCAGTCACTGCCGCTCCTCAGTGCCCAGACTCACAACCTCGTTGGCATGCCAGCTGCTTTCTGATCTCTCTTCTCTTCAGGGTTTCTTGCAGGGGTTCCCTGGATGGGTTGCCATGGACACTGTTCCCAGGGCAAGCATCTCTTTTTCTGCACGCTGCGCAGCTTTGCAAAAGCCGGTCCTCCTTTCCAACGTGATCTTTCCCATCCGTCCAGGAGCATCTAATGCGCTGTAGTGGTTTCCCCAGCCTTAGCAGCGAAGGCCAATAAATGCCCCCTTCCACCTGCAGAGAACTCGTTGAGCCATTCGATTTGGAGATTGGAGAATTGTAAGATTTGGAGGAATCTTACCCTGTCCCAAAAAGAGAAGCTCTTCACAACGGGGCAAGCGGAGAATTGAATCTTAGTTTCTTTCAATTACTTGGTTGATTATGCTTGGGGGGGGGGGGTGCATTCTTTTTTCCAACACCTCATTTTCGTTCTCATTTTTGGTTTCGTGGCAGGGTAAATGGAAGCAAGCTTTTTTTTTTTCTTCTCTGACTTTTAATTCTTTCCTGCAAGACGGCTGGGATTGTCGCTCTTTAACACGGCAGCGTGGGTTCGCAATTTGGGGGGTGGGGGTGGGGGGAAACATGAGGAGTCTTGGAAAGCTATTTGAAACATACTTTTATTAAAAGCATAAAGCTTTTCGAAGCTGCAGCTCACTTCCTCGGATGCAGAGAGTGGAGCAAGACCGATGGAAGATTTATTTTTTGCCAAAATTGGCTGCCTCCTCCCTCAATCTAATTCAGTGTTTCTCAACTGCAAGCTGGCTGGGGAATTCTGGGGATTGAAGTCGAAACACCTTCAAGTTACTGCAGTTGAGAAACACTGAGTTAGTCAGTATATCGGGGGTCTCCAACCTTGGCTACTTTAAGACTTGTGGACTTCAACTCCCAGAATTCCCCAGCCAGCAAAGCTGGCTGGGGAATTCTGGGAGTTGAAGTCCACAAGTCTTAAAGTGGCCAAGGTTGGAGACCCCTGGTCTATATCATGTAGGTGATAAATCACAGCTCATGAAAGCTAATCCTTTTTAATAAGAAATTTGTTCGTCAGAAAAGATGCCACTATACCATACACACACCATTTTTGGCTCTCCCAGCTCTCCAATAAAAGTAGCCAACCTCTCCAAGAATTTCAGTGGACTAGCTGGGGCATTCTGGAAGTTGGAAGTCCACCCATCTTAAAAGTTATTAAGGTTGAGAAACTGTACTTCAGTTCCCAGCTGGACAGCTGGCCACTCTTGAGTCCGGAGTCCTTTTGCTTCCCTTGCCTAGCTACAAAGAGCAGCAAGGAGGAAGGATCCTGATCAAAGCTGAAGCAGGATGGTGATCTGAACAGTTAAATCCTAACTAAATAGGAAGCAAGAACCAGTGGTTGGGTTCATAATATCCTCAGGGAAATCAGGAAAACGGGGGTGCGGTTCAAAGTGTTGTAGGGATGAGGAAGTAGAATTTGTGTGATGGTTCCTGGATATTTCAGTGGAATGCTGTAACCGAGTCTAAACTCGGTTTTTCTGTCTCTGTTGGCCCCAGAGACTGTCCTCCTCAGTGGTAGTGGGAGCAGAGGTATTAGATTCCATACCCTCCAGTCAGCACTGATGGCGTTACCTAGTTTGGTAATGAAACGTCTGCAACAAAACCACCAAACTCAAAGAGCACCAAGCAACCCCACCTATCAGATTCCTATATCCTCCACAGCCCCTGGCAGGATTATTTTTATGTTTTGCTCTCATGGTTTTGTGAAATCCACGGGCTGCATAAACCAAGCTGGTTCCCTGAACGAGAGGATTTTAGAGTGGCCAGTTGGCCTGGAAAAGGGTCCCAGAGCATGCCAGCCTTGCAAAACACTGCTTCTGGACCTCATTGAGGCTGCCCTCACGGTATTAAACCTGCAACACTCCAGAAGGAAAGCTGCTCCTTCACTTTTGTGCTGTTAAATAATTAAAAGTAGAGATGAATAAGTCAAAAGATCTCCACAAATAGCATCAGCTGAGACCCCTCCTTATTTCAGAGGTCTATCACTCTCCCACTCCTTTTGGACCAGCTGCAAAGCCAGATTCTGGCACCACGAACTGCTATAAAACCCGGGCAGAACATGTAATTGCTTTTAAATCAAGTTGCAATTTCACGCCCCAGGTTTTCCATTTTATATTCCTACTCTTGGCAAGTGGCTTTCATAGGAAGTTTTGCCACTAAAGATTTCCGGGAAGATGGTGGGAAGAGAAGGAGCCACACAGTCAAGGCTGCCCAAGTGATGGCTGCTTGTTTGCATTTTGTGGAGGGTATTTTAGTGGCGGACTTTTCCCATCTGTTTTGGGCTGGAGAAGCGAAGTAGAACAGAAATTGTGTACTGGTGATGATCTACTCCGTGGGGATGGATGAGCTCACCCAGCAGCTGAAAACTTAACCAACAGATAGACCCGTATTGTTCTCTTCCTTCTTGGGGGCTGCCGGAAGGAAGGCAAAGGGGCCTCTGGGGGAAAGGGAGTCCATAGTAACCTGTCACTTGACTGTAACCCCAACCCATCTGGCCATTGCCTCCTCCCCACACACAAAAAAAACCCCTGCATTTAGCAGCAAGACAAGCTGACGGTGCAGTTAGGAACAGGGCAAGAGCAAAGGCATCCAGCAGCAAAAGCCCCAGAAAAAACAGGGGGTACCGGAAAGGACCGTCTTCCATCACAGTTGAATTCGGCCACCTGGTAGAGTCAGCGAGGCAGAAGAGCCAACCCAGCCCACAAAATGCCAAGCATGGCCATCCTCTAGTCCAGCACCTTCTGTTCTGATCTGCTCCACTTGACATGACATGATAGCAGTGTTCCAATATCTCAAGGGTTGCCACAAAGAAGAGTAGGCCAAACTGTTCTCCAAAGCATTTGAGGGCAGGACAAGAAGCGATGGGTGGAAACTAATCAAGGAGAGAAGCAACCGAGAACTAAGGAGGAATTTCCGACAGAACAATCAGTCAACAATCAACTTCTTGCTTCCAGAAGTTGTGCGTGCTCCAACACTGGAAGTTTTTAAGAAGAAATTGGACAACCCTTTGTCTGAAATGATATAGGGCCTCCTTGCCTGATCAGAGGTTTGGAGTAGTAGAGCTCCAAGGACCCTTCCAACTCTGCTAATCTCTGCCCCTGCTGAATTAACCAGCATCATGAACCTCTTGTCCCGCTGCCTGGAGGCTGTGAGGAGCTGAACACTAAGACCGAGTGGTTTTGGATTTGGGGGGGAGCTGCCAGGTTGTATGCCATCATTGTCCCTGGATGGGGTTGCACTGCACCCAAAACAGACCCCAGTGCACAACCCCGGGAGAGGGGTGTTCCTCCTGAACTCACAACTCCTGCTCAAAGCAGGTGTAAGTTGCAGCTAGGAAGACCTTTGCACAGCTTCATGTTGTGCACCAGTTTTGTGCCTGTTCTTAAATTGAGGGGGCTCAGCTCATAATCACTCACGTCCTCACCGCCTCCTGATTAGACTACTGTAATGCAACTGTCTGTGTGGGACTGCCCTCGAAGAGTATCTGGAAGCTTCAATTGGTGAAGAAGTGCAATGGCACAGAGAGTTATGTGTGCTCCTGGAGCAGCACGTTATACCTCTGCAATTTGCAATGATTGCCAATTCCCTTCTGGGCAGGGGTGGGATTCTACCAGTTCGCCCCTATTCGCTAGAACCGGTTGTTAACATTCTAAGCAGTTCAGAGAACCGGTTGTTAGAAGAAATTACTGGCCTAATCCTGTAAGGAAGGCAGGAAGGAAACATTCTGGTGTTGCTTACAGAAACTGCCTCTCCGTTAACCCTTATTACATTCTTGGCAGGACTAGACTTCCTGTCCCTGGAACTTCTCTGGAGTTTTTCCCCCCTCCTTTGCTGGTACTTTGCTTGTGTGGAGTGACCATTCAAAGTTACAATGGCACTGAAAAAAGTGATTTATGACCTTTTTTCACACTTACGACTGTTGCAGCATCCCCACAGTCATGAGAGGCCAGGCGAGGAGATGTGTGCCTCGATGTGAGTGATATTGAGTTGGCCATGCCCAGCTAGTCACATGACCACCAAGCCATGCTCACCAGTTAAGCCACGCCCACAGAACCGGTTGTTAAAAAATTTGAAACCCACCCCTGCTTCTGGGTCCAATTCAAGGTGCTGGTTTTGACTTTTAAAGCCCTTCATGGCATGGGATTGGGTAATCTGGAGACTGCCTCTTCCCAACTGCATCTGGCTATCCCATAGGTCTGGCAAAGAAGGCATGCTGCACGCATCATCAGCCAAGGATTTACATTTGGTGGGCCTTCTCTGTTGTGGCCCCTGCCTTAAGGCACATTCCCTCTCCCAAAGTGAGTTAGCTACATCCTTGTTACTGTTCAGGAAGACCCTCTAACACCTGCCTATGGCATCAGGCCTGAGTGGTCCAGGGGACCAATGAAATTCTCAGCTGGTTCCCTCCCTTTGGCTGATATTAGCCCTGTTGGCCTAGTGGTTAGAATGCAGTATTGCAGGCTGACTCTGCCCACTGCCAGGAGTTCGATCCTGACACAGGCTCAAGGTTGACTCAGCCTTTCATCCTTCTGAGATCGGTAAAATCAGGATCAATTGTTGGGGTGGGGGTAATACATTGATATTGTAAACCACACAGAGAGTGCAGTAAGGCACTATGGATCGGTATATAAGCCTACATGCTATTGTTATTACTATATTTAATTTCTTGGGGGGATTGTGCTTTTTTATATTTTAACATGAATTATTTAATAGTTTTAATAATGATTGTTTTTATACATTTATCATTTTTAATTCATTGTTCTATGCCGCCCAGTGTCACTTCTTGTGAGATAGGCAACCTTATGATTTGATAGACGGAGAGGGAGAGAGGGGAGAGAGGGGGATAAGTAGGTAGTGTAGATAGATGATTAGATTAGATTAGATAGATAGATGATAGATAGATAGATAGATGATAGATAGATGATAGATAGATAGATAGATAGATAGATAGATAGATAGATGATAGATAGATAGATAGATAGATAGATAGATAGATGTAGATAGATAGATAGATAGATGATAGATAGATAGATAGATAGATAGATAGATAGAGATGAAAGATAGATAGATAGATAGATAGATAGATAGATAGATAGATAGATAGATAGATAGATAGATAGATAGATAGATAGATAGATAGATAGATAGATAGATAGATAGATAGATAGATAGATAGATAGATAGATAGATAGATAGATAGATAGATAGATAGATAGATAGATAGATAGATAGATAGATAGATAGATAGATAGAAGCTGGCAGACGTGTGTGCCAGGTGTGTTTTGTGGCCATCACTAGATGGCAGCACAGGTGGCCCTTATGGCAGAATTCTCCTTTAGGGAAACTCCTGCACGGTGGGGATCCTGGAAGAGGCGTCAAGGAGTGGGCTGTTAGAAACCTCACTTGTTCTCCAGATGGGTCCTCTCTCTACCCTTGAGTAACATTACTCTCCCTGTATGTATCTTCCAGCAAACAACTGCTGCTTGCTTTGCATTTTATATTCAGATCTGTGTAAGTTTGCCCTGCAGCAGTATTTCTCAGCAACTTTTAAGATGGGTGGACTTCAACTCCCAGAATTCCCCAGTCAATTCTGGGAGTTGAAGTCCCCCCATCTTATAGTTGCTGAGGTTGCAGGCTTGGTTGCCATTTGTCTGTGCCATTTGTCTCTCTGCACAGCTGGTTGAAGGCAATCTGGATAGACAGATGTTGCCTTTTCCTGACTACAGCACATCAGTCCCCCAACACTACTCGTTCCGTCTCCCTGACAAGCTGAAAAACCTGGCGCTCCAGGGCAGAGAAGACGCTGTGTGTGAAGACGATCTTTAGTTCCTCCTAGTAGGAAAGCAGCAACAGATGCTGGAGGAAAGAGCTTTTCCTGCTTGAGTTTGGGGAGTTTGATTTGGCTGGAGGGAATTCCTTCAGACAGCGTGGAATAATTTCCAGAGTACAGCAATTGACAATTGTCATTACATCAGGAACCTCTCATATAGAGCAATGTTTGGCGGGATTGAGCTGAAAAACGCTGTTGTGTAATAGTATCAGAAGTTGAAAGTCTTCTGGTTTAAATCTCATCTCCTTTCCATATTTATTAGGCACCTTGTTATCAGCACACCCTACGAATACTCCATTTTCACCGTTCATTTGAACTGAGATTGTTTTCGAATTGTGTTGGAGAAGACTCTCCAAGAGTCCCTTGGGCTGCAAGGAGATCAAATCAGTCAGTCCTAAAACAAACCAATGCCGACTGTTCTTTGGAACACCACTTGTGATAGCTGGACAGATTTTATAGTTATTACCGGTACATTTCCTTGACATTCTGTTCAACCATGTTTTCATTTTAGCCAAATTCAGAGTTGTTTCTTGATCGGATAAAGACACGTCTGAAGGTGGCACCATACAGTATATTGCAAAGATGAGCGTTTCTTAGGCATCTTAACATCCAATGGGATTTCCCAGGACTTGTTTTCAAATGAGGTCACAGTCTTACAGAAAGCAACCCCTGGAGGAGGTAGGACAGAATTTCCAACCAAAACTACATGAAACTGGGGCAAAGCCTTGGAAGATGGGGAGGTGGCAGTGTTGTTGGCTGTTGATAATCTGGAAAGACCTTTACAATCTTTGCAGGCACTCTCTCTGTAACAATTATTTAGTATTGTGAAGGTCTCCTCCACACATTCTGAAGCCTGCCTCTCCAAGAACAAATCCCTCCTGCTAGGAACACACGATGGGTAAAAATAGTAAGAACCATCAGGCTAAGCAAAGGGACACACACACCCCTTGACCTTGAGGAGGAGAACAGCCTTTCCTCTCTCCATTTGGGGCTTCTGGAAGGTCAGCCAGGTCCTCTGGTGCAACCTTGAATGATCAGGTTTCAGTGGGAAGTTCTTGGCTTAGTTAGTTGTCCACATTCACCCTGGGAAGGCTCGCTCCGTTAGCAGGATGCACGTCAAGCATCTGGTTTCCTTCTCCGCAGCCTTTGCAGCAAGATAGTTGTGAATGACCTGACTTGCAGAGATACAAGTAGTCCTCGACTTACAACCACAATCGAGCCCAACATTTCTGTTACTAAGCAAGGGAGTTGAATGAGCTTTTGAACTCCATTTCACGGTCTTTCTTGCCACCTTGCTTAAGTGAATCACTGCGGTTGTGAAGTTAAGTGACACGGTTGCTAAGTGAATTTGGCTTTCCCATTGATTTTGCTTGTCAGAAGGTCACAAAAGGGGATCACATGAGCCCAGGACACTGCAACAGTCTGTTGGTGTCCACTGGCAGCCTGCAGACACGGCAGCAGAATGAGACAGTGGGGAGGAACACGGGCCAGTCCGGGAGTCTGGGGAGATGCAGAGACGGGGCCAGGACCATCTGGGGGTGGGGTGCTGACTCCGGAGCTCCAGAATCTGGCAGCAGCGAGGCAGAGGAACAAGGGGAGCCTGTTCCCAGTGCGCGTGTGCGCAGAGCTGCCAGAAGGCAAGACCAGCTAAGACAAAAGGGGCGACTCGGGAGTATGGCTTGGAGGTGATTGCCCCTCCCCTAAGGTATAAAGGAGGTGCAAAGGGACAGGAACCTTTGCAGGAAGCAAAGTCGTTCAAACCTTGAAGCTCTGTGTGGACTTTGTACTTGGTTTGAGTTTTTTTCAGTTAATTTGGCACTTTAGTTGTTGGCAGCACTTCAAAGGAGAGAAAGGTGGGTGCTTATCTCGAGAGACTGTTTGGAACTCATTACAGGCTGGAAATGAGCATAATTCCCAGCATTGAAATAAAAAGAGAAGTTGTTTGAACTAAGCGTATCCTTAATTACGGTCTGAGAAAGCCTTGGTCAGCACACAGTCATAAATATGAATCAATTGACAAGTGTCTGAATTTTGAATATGGGGCCACAGGGATGCTGGCAACAGTCGTAAGTGTAGAAAATGATCATCTCTTTTTTTTAGTGATGTTGTAACTTCGGTCACTAAAAAAATAGTTGTAAGTCGAGGCCTACCTGTACCTTATGTTGCTTCTTCCTTTTTCCAGCAGGAGTTCCCTTTGGGGCCAAGGTCTTTTTGCCTGAGTAGGAAAGAGAGAGAATGCAGTACTGGAGGGTACTTCTCCAAAAAATGAATGACTGTAAAGCCAAGAGTCATCTATGTATGGCGACCAAAGTTCCTTTTCCAGTTTCCAAAGATAATGTGGTAAAAAGCAATTGGATTTTTTTTTCTTTACAAGGTTTGGAAAGGGGTGATGATAAAACAGCTGCCTTAGCCAGTTCACCTCTCTAAAACTAGATCAAAGGGCAGATCAAAAAAAAAATACGGAGTAAAAATGTGTACCTGGTGGGTCTGATTCCTTCAAAAGGTAGGGAAAGCCAGCTGGGTGAGTTTGGGCCAGTCCCTTCCTCTCAGCCCAACCTCACAGGGTGGTGGTTGTGGGGAAAATTAGGAGGTGGAAGGATTAGGTATGTTGGTCACATTGAGTTATTTATAAAAAAGAATCGAGGCAGCATAAAAATGAATAAATAAAAGGAAAGCTGTCAGTCACACCCACAGAGGGGACTGTGATGCCATTGGCTGAGACACCTTCAGAAGGAATAATTTGTTTGTCCATCAAAGTTCAAATTCACCAAGGGCTGAATGGATTCTGACCGTGTGCATCTCTTGCTTTTGCCATGTGAACGCACATGGCTTCAAGTAACTCCAGTCTCCCTGTTCGGATCTGAGAATAATCCCCACCGAAGTATTAGAATTCCACTTCTAATAATATCTAACAATATCCTCGGCAAGCCTGCAAACAGCTCACAAAGAAAAAGATTGTCAGAGTGTGGGTGGGTGGGTGGGAACCAGGCTCGATAGACCGGGTTGGGCAGCTAGAGGCGTGGCCAGACTGCAGCAAGCTGGGGCGGATAGAGGAGGGGCAGGTATACACACAGGTGGAGGTGGAGGTGGAGCGCTATATAAGGGGCGGGTGAACTAGCCACCGGAACACAAACTTTGATTCTTTTGGGATGGTCGCTTGGTGCTGGGTCCACGTTTCCAGGTAAACAGTCTAGCATCAACTTGTGTTGCTGGCTTTTTCTGGGACGTGACAACCAGCCTTTCCCATTTGCTTATCTTCAACAATGGATGTCCTAAGGCAGGGGCTCCCCAACCTTGGCAACTTTTAAGACTTGTGGACTTCGACTCCCAGAATTCTGGGAGTCGAAGTCCACAAGTCATAAAAGGGCCCTACAGGTGGTCCTCGACTTACGACCTGAATGGAGCCCAAAAGCGAGATATTTGTGAAGTGAATATCGCCTTATTTTATGACCTTCCTTGCCACCGTGGTTAAATGAACCACTTAGTAACATGATGATTAAGTAAATCTGGCTTCCCCATTGACTTTGCTTGTCACGAAAGGAGATCACGTGATCCTGGGACATTGCAACCGTCATAACTATGGGTCAGTTGCCAAGTGTCTGAATTTTGTTCATTGTAACCGTGAGGATGTTGCAAAGGTCATAAGTGTGAAAACTGGTCGTAAGTCACTTTTTTCAGTGACATCGTAACTTTGAACAGTCACTAAATGAACTGTTGTAAGTCGAGGACTACCTGTAGTTTCCCATCCGTTCTAATGTGAGGATTCTTAAATGTAGAGGCTCCATTTAACTGTCCTAATGAAAAGCGTGGGGGTTCCCCCCCCCAGATTTGCTATCCCTTCTCAGGTTATAGGAACTGCCAGGCAGCGCCACCTTTTACAAATTACAGATTATCAGAATTGAAAGGGATCTTGTAGGTCATCTAGTCTAACCCTCCTTCCAAGCAAGGGACCTTATACCATTTCTGACAGGTGGCAGTCCAGTCTCCCCTCGAAAGCTTCCAGTGATGGCGCTCCCACAACTTCCGAAGGCAACTTCTGTTCCATGGGTTGATTGTTCTCACTGTCAGAAAGTTTCTCCTTATTTCCAGGTTGAATCTCTCCTTGTTCAGTTTCCATCCATTATTCCTAGTCTGGCCTCCGAGTGCCTTGGAGAATAGCTTGACCCACTTCCTCCTCCTCTCTGTGGCAGCCCCTCAAATATTGGAAGGCTGCTATTGTGTCTCTCCTGGTCCTTCTGGCTCTTTTGTTTAAGAAGAGCCTCGGTGTGCCTCACACCTTCACATTCAATGCTGAATGAAGAAGAGTCAGCACGCCCTCCTCTCATGCTCCATTTCGGTTGTCTCAACCTAACAGTTAAGCCTAACTGGGTTGGAAGGAAGCCTGCCCACAGGGGGAAAGTGCTGACTCCGGTGTGTGTGTGTGTGTGTGCACGTACGCCAAGTGCAACATGCTCTGTGTTTTAAAATTGAGGGCTCAAGGAGGAGGGTGTCTTGTCCTGAAAGGGGAAGAGGCTAAGGGGGAAAGAAGCCCAACGAAGTCAGCAGCAACAGCCACTCTACAAGTAGCCCTCGCTTTATAATCCCAATCGTGCGCTCCAAATTTCTGCTGCCAGCAAGACAGTTGTTGAGTCTTGCCCCCATTTTACGGCCTTTCTTGCCAAAGTTGTTAAGTGAATCCCTGCAGTTAAATTAGTTAAGGGAATCTGGCTTGTCAGGAGTTTGCCAAAAGCACATGATCCGGAGACATGTCAACTGTCATAGCTTCAGTGCCTTGCAAAACAAAAGAAAGTGAGAAATTCTTAAGAGGAATCTGCCCCGCCCCCATCCAAGCAGTCCTTGTCTTTTACCTACTGCACAGTAGGAATAATAATTATTTATATTCGACCTGCCGCACAATCTGTTGTAAAATAATCTATGCAAAGTGCTTGGAATTGATTTAAAAATTCTTAGGGGATGATTAATGTTCTTTGAATACATTTGTCTTAATAATGAGTTATTGGGGGGAGGGGATTTTTTCCCCCAGCTCAAAGGTCTGATATAGTAAAGAATTAGCTGCCGTCATTTTAAATATGGCTTATCAATTAAGGTCCAGCTCGCCTTCCTGGAAGGTCAGTTAGAGGCTCAGATCTCCCAGGAATCTTTAAAGAGGGTGTACAAGTTTTAAAAGATCTGCTTGGTTTTGAACTCTCTAGTACAGGGATCTCCGACCTTGGCAACTTTAAGACTTGTGGACTTCAACTCCCAGAATTCCTCAGCCAGCTTTGCTGGCTGAGAATTCTGGGAGTTGAAGTCCACAAGTCTTAAAGTTGCCAAGGTTGGAGACCCCTGCTCTAGTATGACTTTTTTTCTCTGCATTGAATGGTGATGTGCATCACAAGGATCCCATTGCTTTGGGATTTATCCTACAACTCCATTATTAATGAAAGGACTTGTGGAAGAGCATCACTTAGAGAACGGATGCTTTCGAGGTGTGGCACTGGAGGCACGTCTCTTGAGAATCCCTTGGGCTGCAAGATCAAATCAGTCAATCCTGAAGCAAATCAACCCTCACCGTCCTTTGGAAGGGCAGATGCTGAAGGTGAATCTCAGATACTTTGGCCACCAGTTGAGAAGAGGGGATTCACTGGAAAAGGCCCTGATATTGGGAAAGACTGAAGGCAAAGGGAGAAGGGCAGGGGTGGGATTCAAATTTCTTAACAACCGGCTCTGTGGGCGTGGCCTAATTGGTGGGTGCGGTTTGGTGGTCATGTGACTGGCTGGGCGTGGTTTGTATGTAAACATTGTAAATATTGATGTAAATATTGATTTTTTTATTTAAAAAAAAGAACAGCTTTTACTCAAAATCAGGCAAAGCAGGCAGGCAGATTGAGTTGCTCACAGAATCACAGATTCCCTCAGAGATCTACCTTTCTGCATTCTGCTGCCTGAGTCTGCACTGAAAAATAGAAGCTTCAGTCCTAAGGAAGGTTCAGCTCTGCTTTTAGATTAGCTAGAAAGCAAGAAATCCGACAATTTCCTGCTTTCTAACTAATCTAAATCTCCCGGCACAGAAAAACAGCTGATAGCTGTGGGGGAAAAAAAGCAAAAATAGCAACTTGGCTGGCAAGTTTGATGGCGCGCACGCCAGGTAAGGAGTGAGTGGGCAGGGAGGGCCAGCCAGTAGCGTGATTTACCGGTTCTCCGAACTGGGCAGAATCATAACAACTAGTTCTATAGAACTGGTCCGACCAGGTAGAATTCCACCCCTGGAGAAGGGAATGGCAGAGGAGGGGATGGTTAAACAATGTCATTGATTCATGAATTTGGGAAGACTTGGGGTGGGGGAGGCTGGCATGCTATGGTACATAGGGCTGTGAAGAGCCAGGCATAATGTAGCAAATGAAAAAGAACACATCACTTAGAAAAAGGGACCCTCCCCAAATCCACATGTAACCCCAGAGTGATCCTGGAAAATAGAAGTTGCCTTCTCAACAGGCTAGGAATGGATTAAGGATGGTGTGGGTTTATGTCCTCCAGAATCAAGAAGTGGACAATATTTTAGATAACTAGGGTAGGTCCCATAGTTTTTATTCTTTACTCCCTCCGTTCATGCTGTATATAGGTGAGACGGGAATGAAAACTTAAAATGACCAGCGAAGGTGAAGTTCCTAGAGCTACTTCATTTTTGTGGGGCTATTCTAGGACTTCAGCTGTCACATGTTATCTGCTCTTGACCCATTTAAACCTGTCGTACCAATAGAGCTTTCAGCAGTTTTTCAGACCAACTGCTTTTCAATTGGATGGTGTTCTTCGTAGTCTATCATTTCCAATAGGCTCGTTTAAATATTGTAGGATCTCCATAAATTAGCATGAATTATATCCCCAGCCGGAATTCCCATTTGCGGCTTTAAAGGTCAATACCCAAAATTTAAATTGTGCTTAGTAAGCAACTGGCTACTTACTCAGATCTTTTTAATGGGCAGCATTGGATCTGAAGTCAGCCTGAGTGCCGTGACTTTATAATTTATGGACCCTTTTAAGAGAAGCTCTGCATAAAACACATTGCGTTGGTCAAGTTGGATGTAACCGAGCTATGGACAACTACCGCCAATCTAATCCATTGGCCTGTTAGCCATAATTATGCAAATCCAGCTGTTGAGTACAGTTGCTATCTGAGTACAAACTCTGGGTCATGGAGCACCTCCAAATAGCAAACATGTTTTGGGGCAAGGAACCCCTAAAGGTCACCGGTCCTGGTTTATTAAGAGCATCCCTGTTATCTGGATTTAATTTATTTTCCTTTATCCACAAATCTCTGCATCCTTTTGTTATCCTTTATAACTGCTGGTAACAGTCTAGTGTCTTTGATTTTTCTTTCCTCTCATTTATCTTTGGGGAGTTTTTCTTAAGAACATTAAATTGCAGTACAGATGATTTTCCATCTCTTTCCGATTGGTTGGGATGAAGCTAAAAATAAATCTCTGGGTTCCTATCCGGGTTAACTCCACTGAATGGAAGAGGGGAGTGTTGGTAAAGATTCTTTTCTTGCTGTATCAAAAGTGTCTTCTGCCAGCACAACGGTGCTGTACGGACTATCTGCGGCATTTAAATTTATTGTAGGAGAAACCTACTTTTAGATCAGCCAGTGGGTGCTCTTGGGGGCATTCTCCCTTCCTTCTAGGTTCAGGGATGTCCAACCTCGGTAACCTTAAGACCTGTGGATTTCAACTCTGAGGATACTCTGATCTACCACATCTATGCCAGAAAAGCAAGCGATAAGACACTTTCGGCTGTTCCAAGAAGGTTCCACACCCGTTTGCACTCTGATTCAGGTGACTCTGAGGATATAGGTAACCTCTCAAGTGTCAACTCAAAAATATTTCCCTGGTCTTTTAGAGTTGTCAGAAGAAAGGGAGTGGGGGAAGTAGTGCATTCCTTAAATGCTTTCATAGATAATTGTTAGGCAGCCAAAGCTTATTATTATCACGCAAGATTACTACTGGAGAGCATGATTGATGATTCTTGGCTATGGATGTGTCCCATTGGAGAATATACATCCAGGGATTGGGGGAAGACCAGGATCAAGGGTGAAATGAATGATGTATCTCAGAGTCGGCTGCACCCAGGTGGTACCGGCATGTTCACTCCTAATAAAAGGGTTTTTTTTAAACTATGAGAGATGCGGCTCGAGACTCGTGATTTAAATAGGGGTGGATGCCGGAGCCCTGACATCAACTGGCCTTAACAACCCTGCGTGCTAATAACCAGCCGATTGGAAGAATATAAATCCTTCCATTGGTTGTCCCAAAGATGCTTTTTTTCAAAAGGCAACTGGACTTTCTTGTTGTTTTTCCTTTGAAAACATTTCACTTCTCATCAAAGAAGCTTCTTCCATTCTAACTAACTGGTAGGGAGTGGAAGGATTCATATTCTTCCAGTCAGAGAACTGCTGAAAGTGGTGGTAGGCCAGGGGTCTCTACTCTTGGCAGCTGGCTGAGGAATTCTGGGAGTTGAAGTCCATAAGTTGTAAAGTTGCCAAGGTTGGAGAGCCCTGTTGAAGGTGAAGCGGGAGCAGAAGCCAACAATTAGGGACATGATAACCAGCATTTGGACAGAACAGTGTGATTGTCAAAGCTTTGCATCTAGACGGCCATGTCTCAAGCTCCCCTTCCTTTCCAGCCAGCAAGACAGAGACAAGCAGCTTAAGAGAGATGTTTGGAATTGTCCCCAATCGTTCATGTTGCAAAAATAGTCAATTAACAGCCTTTCATTGGAACAAGAACAAGGCTTTGAATGGGGAGCCAAGAGACTGTACGCTGGATCCAAAACTTGGCAACTTGCTGGAAAAAAAAAAAAGTCAGATGAACACGCGGAGGGAATCCTCATCACTTGAAGATAATAGGACAAGAAGAATGGGTTCGTTCAACCAAAATGAACAAGGAAATCACCCCAAGGGAAGGAAGACTGAAAGTACTGAGGGACTAACCAAGGTCTCCAGGTGACAGGCTTGATGTGACCGTAGTGCATGCTAAGGACCGATTTACAGAAAGGCACAGTGGGGCTTCCTCCATCCTTTCTAGTGTGTGGGGGGGGCCCAAAATGGGGTCTGTGATCCCTCCATGGTTTGCAGTCGTTGAGTGCCTTCTTCAACTGCTACATTCTTTCCTGAATAAATGAACAATTCACTTTCTCAGCAGAAGATTCATCCTTTCCCCTCCCCCCCCCCTTCATAGCTCCATCTCTGCTGCCTGGACCATTAGAACGAGGGACAGGCAGAGGGAGACAGGATGGCTTTCCTGTGCAAAAGCTTGTTTGTCAAGCTGTGATTTTGGTCCCAGTCGTGCAGAAAGTCCCCTTTCAGCGAAAAACCTCCTTTGCGTTGAAATATCCTTTCCATTCAGGACTGGCTGTAACAAGGAAAGGAGAACCCCTCCAGTGGCAGAGATGCCGGGCATAAAATGGCTTGATATAGTCCTGGCTGCATGATTTGACCCCCGTGCCCTTAATCTAGCAGAGCTCAGCCTTTCTGCAGCCAGGACGCGATCGTTTTGCAGGGGGTTACATTTGTTTTGTTCTTTTAGCAAGTGAGGGGTTTTTTTATTTTTAGTGATGTTAAGCGCATCACTAATCCCTTTTCGGACAAAAATCAGGAAACCTCCGTAGACTGCCAACCCTGCAAAGAGCCTACGGAGCCACCCGTGGCCCGCGACTGCCGTTCCTGTCCTGATCCACCGTGGTGACTTCAAGGACAGTAGAAGGAGCTGCGCTGTCTCTCACAGGGCAGGACAATGAGCTCAAGCGTCAGGGAATCATCCTGACTTGATCTCAGAGGAGCAAAACAGCGGTAAGCTTAGTTTTGATCTTAAGAAAAGAGTTAATATACAGAGAAGGACAAGAAGGTCTCCGGAAAGAGAAGGCCGATCTTTTTGCCATCTCAGGTCTTGCTAAGGTGCCCCGATTTCATCCAAGTGGAAGGAAACTGTTAAAAGAAGTTGGAAAAGAAAAGACCTGCAGGTCACCTATTCCTTCCAGTGGTGGTATTCTACTGGCTTGGCCTGGTTTGGCTGAACTGATAGTAAACAATACTACCAGTTCTGCCAGAACAGGTATTTCCGATGATCAGCTGTGCCACATGATTTAGATGAGTTAGAAAGCAGGAAATCATCGGATTTCTTACTTTCTAGCTAATCTAAATTGCATGGCACAGCTGATTCCCCACCCCCACTAAAATGCTTCTTTTTTCAGCTCCCAAGAGGCCTACCAGGCCAAAAACGGGGTGCTGGAGTGGGGTCCTGCGAAAGAAAAAAAGAAAGAGGGAGGAATGGGAGAAAGAAAGGGAGGGAGGGGAGAAAGAAAGAGAAAGAGAAAGAAAAAGAGAGAGGGAGGGAAGGAGGAAAAAAGGAGAGGAAGGAAGGACCACAAACCTTGGCACTAGACGCAGCTTCAGAGGATGCTTTGAAACAGCCCAGTAATCCAGGGCTGGAAGGTACCTGGAGGTCATCTAGTCCAACCCCCTGCTCCAGAAAGTGAGTTTGTCTTTTGACCTCCCCCAGTCACACGACTACATAGCCATGCCCACCAAGTCACACCCACAGAACCGGTAGTAAAAAAAATTCAATCCCACCACTGGTTCCTTCCCTTCATCACCGAGCTATAAGCTTGCTATGAGTGGGGTTTCAATTTACCTGGATATGTATAAGTACACTGGGGAGGTTATTCCAAATTTTATCACAATCAGCCCTGTAGTGTTAAGCAAGAGTGGCTGATATCAAACCAACATTTCAGTTAAATTTCTGCCATGAAAAGGGGGGGAAAAAAGGCAAAGAAGAAAATGTGAGACTTGGACCGTCTTATTAACCCTCCACTAAACATGAATCAGGATCCTTAAGGACAATCACACAGGTTCAAATGTATTCTTAAACTCTGAATTCTGGCTCCAGCTGTTTAGATGTAATTATGACGGGATCTACTTTTTCTTTCACTAATAATAGGAAGGCAACAACATGAGGTATTTTACTTCCAGCCTTGGACTGATAAATCCATTATTCAACCTGTCACTTTTGCAGATTTCACTGGGAATCACTTAATTTTTCTCTTTCAATATATAATGATTCCAAATGAAAAGTTGACTTAATGGACTTTGAAAGATTACAAACAAATGCATGTACCCTACATTAGACATTAACCAGGATCTCCAGTCTTAGAAGTAATGTACCTTATTACTGACTGCAAGGGACAAACCGCAAAGCCCCCATCTCCTCCTTCTAAGCTATTTCAGCCAATGCTGGAAACGATGATGCTGGGTGCAACAGGCAGGACAGATCCAACCAGATTCTTCTTATGTTCTCACTCTTACGTTAAAAATCAAAAAGTGTTAGAATCTTACAATGGAAAGTTAAATTTAGAACGATGCATGTCGGTCTCCCTGCGGGATTTCCCTTTGCCTGTTGCAGCTGTTGCAAGAAATTCAAGAGAGTCACACAAAGGTTTTGTCCATAGAAATCACTTCTTGGGTTATTGTTCCAACCATATAGCACTAAACCAGAAAATATCAATTAAAAAAAAAAACTTTCACTGACACCATTATTACCATGTTATCAAACTGCAAACAGTACCCAAAGGAGCAGAAGAACCATATTGTAACTAAGCCCAGAGACTCGGGTTCTTGAGAGGGGGGAATGGAGGGGAGGGGGGTGGAGAGCAGGGGGGAGGCTTGTTCTCTTTGCAGATCACATCTCCAGAAAGCAATGCTCAGCCCATTCTGAGGGATCTTTTCACAAGCTGCTGCTGCTACCTTTCCAGAAGCGTGCTGGATTCTCAAAGGCCCTTATGTCTCACAGGCAGACGTAGACTATTTGCCCATGGCTAACTCAGTCCTCTCCGTCCCTGGCCAGCTGCCTGCCTTTTATGCGCCACTAGGACACAATCTGGGATA
Organism: Notechis scutatus; assembly: GCF_049901735.1. Taxonomy (NCBI): domain Eukaryota; kingdom Metazoa; phylum Chordata; class Lepidosauria; order Squamata; family Elapidae; genus Notechis; species Notechis scutatus. Next base: position 329,677,477 of record NC_142009.1, on the reverse strand, counting down.
GATATTGTATGTCAGGTCGATAAGACATTCTTAGGTCAGCTCAGTTGCTGCCAAAGAAGCTGCTGCTTCCCACCCCGTTCTCTTGCTTTTGGGAGTGAGAAGGGAAACCAAGGACTGACTCAGGGTGCCATGAAGTAGGTAACAATAGAGCAAGGACCACCGTGCCCTTTTCTGTCTCATTTTCCATTCTCAAAGCCTGAAAATGCAAACCTGTGGCAGGCATGGGAGTGCTACAGAGCCCGCCTTCCTATGCGGTCTTTCTAGAGTTCTAATTCAGAACGGGAGCAGATCCGTCGATTCCTAAGGAAGCTCTACTGGCTCACTGGAGAGAATGACTTTAGCTCCAAACAAATCCAGGGCTGTCTGAGGGCAAAACTGAACCCCTTATAATAATTCTCTGAGTGACATGACAGGTTAGCCTCCTCTTTCAAGCCTCGTGTCTGAAGTAATAAAGACAAGGAAAGGGGAATTAAATCAAGAAACGCCTTTCCAAACCAGGCGCTCTCTGAGTATTCACCTCCCATCATTCCTGGCTATCATGGTGCCAGGTTGAAGGAAGCTAAATAACAGCAGTGCATGCCAGAACTTGCGTTCCTACAAACTCCCTCCTTTCCCCCCACTTCTGAATCTATTGCCTGGTGCTGTGTGTGAATTGCATTGCTTTGTCAGACAAAGAGAGAAAGAAGGTACCTTTAGTCTATCCTAATTCATCAGTGTTTGGCAGCTGTCAAACTGAGAAATGGTGCGGCTTGCGCGCGCGCACACACACACCCTTCCTAGGGATCCCCTTTTTCACTGTGGCCTTCACACCCTCCCACTCTTGCCTTTCTTTTTTTCCAGTTTTTTGAGCAGACTCTCATAGTTTGCAGATTTGCTAAAAAATATTCAGTGCTCATTTCGAGATTAAAAACAAACAGCCCTCCCCACGATACATATAATAAAAGGAGAGAAAAGAAGAATCGTCCTTTCTCAAAATTTCTTCCCAAAATGGATTCTGTAGGAGTGCTCGACTGCACACGGAAGCTTTTAGTCATCTATAAAAAGCAGTCTTGCTAAAAACACAACACCAGGGTTACAGGAACAATAGGGGGATTTTGACTCGGCCATTGGTGCCTCAGGATGGCTGAGGGGAAGAGTTAAGAATTCTCTATCAAAAACTACTGGGCTGGAAAAACCCATCGTACTGCCTTGGGATAGGCAAAAAACACGCCACGGTTTATAGAAATGGAAGCATCTGAAAGGAAAATAAGGCTGGAGAAATTGGCTTGGAGGTCCTCTCCAGTCGCTACCTCCTCTAGACTCGCTTCTCCCAAAGTGTCCACAGAGGAGAAAGGATGCAACCACTGGACAAGTCAAGCAGTCTTCATTTCATGTGCGTACTGATCGCCCACGCCCACCAAGCCAGGGTTAAAGGAGGGTTGGCTCTTCCTCTGTTTCCTGGTTTAATTGCTCTCCACGAGTTTAGCCAAGTCTTGTCTGAGCTCACTCAGCTCAAAGATTTTCATGTCCATGATCTCTGCCAATTTGGATACCTCCTGGTACATCTTCTCCCTTTCAGAAAGCGTCTCTGAGAGAGACCGTTCGGCCAAATGCAAGCGCCGCTCCAGCTCTGTGTTCTGTCTCTCTAGGTCCTAAAGAGAGAACAAGGAAGAGTGCTCAACCACTGCTGATAACAGTTCTACAGAGGAATCATTGAGTCTATCATCTGCACACCTCTATAACTGCCTGGTTTGGTTCTGAAACCCAACAGGACAGACACAGACTTCAAAGAGTGATTAGGACTGCAGAAAAAACAATTGCTACCCACCTGCCTTCAATTGAGGACCTGTATACTGCACGAGTCAAAAAGAGGGCTGTGAAAATGTTTACATCCCGGACATAAACTGTTTCAACTCCTTCCCTCAAAACGACACTATAGAGCCCTGCACACCAGGACAACTAGACACAAGGACAGTTTTTTTCCGAACTCCATCATTCTGCTAAACAAATTATTCCCTCAACACTGTTCAACTAGTTACAAAGAGTGCGCTGCTGTTACTGTTAATCTTCTCATCACTCCTTATCACCCATCCCCTCCCACTTGTGATTGTAGGACTGTAACTTTGTCGCTTGTATCCTTAGGATTTCTATTGACTGTTTCCTAGTATGATTTGATTGCTTATTGTACCCTATGACTATCATTAAGTGTTGTACGTTATGATTCTTGATTCTTAACGAATGTATCTTTTCTTTATGTATACTGAGAGTATTTACACCAAGACAAATTCCTTGTGTGTCCAATCACACTTGGCCAATAAAATATTCTATTCTATTTTATTCACCTGGAAATCAAATATCCATGACCTTGGAAAGGCCTGGATTGGCTCTTTGAAGAAGAACCTGAGCTTCTTACGCAGACTCTCCCCCTCTTCCCCCCGCCCAGGCATCTCCTCCTTTCTGTTACAGAAGAAGGGAAAAGTTTTCCCTGTGGGAACCCAGACAAAGTTATGGATACTGGTCATTCTGGACTAGAGGCATCTGATCTGACGTAAGGCAGCTTCAAATATTCATAAGCTATGATTAAGAGAAATAACGTCAACCAGAAGGTTGAAAGTCTATCGAGATTCTCAGTCATCTGGATCATGGTTGTCCCAAGGGTGCTTTTTCAAGAGGCAGCTGGACTTTCTGGTTTTTCTTTGAAGACGTTTCACTTCTTCAGCTCTGACTGAATGGAGGGGAATGGAAGGATGAGTAGTGCAAATGGGTGTGGAGCCTTCTTGGAACTGTTGAAAGGATTGTGTTGTAGACTGGAGATGGATGATGTCATATCCCTCCCGTTCTGTTGAGAGAGAGCTGTTCAATTTTGATATCTATGGCCTCTTTGACCCTTCTTTCAAACCAGCAGTCCTCTCTGTCCAAAATGTGGACTTTGCTGTCTTCCAAAGAGTAGCCTTTGTCTTTTAAATGAAGATGGATTGCTGAATCTCGTCCTGATGGGTTTGTTCTCCTATGTTGTGCCAGGCATTTATGAAGTGGTTGTTTCGTTTCCCAGAAGCTTGTCCACCCCAAGGATAAAACACCCAGACACAAACTGAGCAACAGGGCATATGCAGTACAGTGCAGTGAGCCATGTGCAGATCTACAGTAGACAGTAGACCCTGAGGGCACAGATAAACCTCCAGAGGGCCTTAACGACTCTCTAAATAAAAGAATGCAAATGACCAGCTGTCTGCAAGGAGTATAAATCCTTCCATTCCCCACCACCCAGTCAGAGCTGAAGAACCTTCTTGGATGAGAAGCGAAACGTCTTCAAAGAAAAACCAGAAAGTCCAGTTGCCTCTTGAAAAAGCACCTTTGGGTCAAGAGGAAAGCAAATCAGGAAGAAACAAAGAAATGAATCATGTCAGAACTGTTCACAACCCAAGCTGCTTGGTGGCAAAGAAACCACCCATACAGGTATTTTGTCATGTCCTCCCTTGGACTTTTTCCATCACCATTTCTCACTCTCTATTGTCTTTGTTACCTGCACCTTTTGACGAGTTTCCTCGTATTCATCATCTGGTTGCTGCTGCAGCCCCTTTTGGCTTCTCAGTTGTTGAAGCTCCTGAAGCGTAAGTAGGGAGGGAGAATGTCATGAAAGAAAACGGAGAAGCTATGTTAAAACAAAACCGAGCGTGAAAAATGTAATTCGTACTTCCACAATTTATTTTTGGAAACAGTGCAGATTAAACTTTCAGGTGAAATGAAACATTTTTGGACTATCGTCTTCAAATTATGGCTGCTCTCTTCAGTTCTTGGCACTGATGATCAGGTACAGGAGCCTGCAAACGGAGAGGGCGGTTAGGAAAAAAATCCTGCTCAATAGAAGATTCACATAATACAGGTGAGGGGATCTTTTCATGGTCCAGATGTTGTGTGAGTGTTCTAATCAACTCAAGTTGTGAGGTGTAGTTTTAACCTCCAAGTATTTTGTTCAAAGGAAACAGACGCCATAAACTGGGAAGAGGAGCTACATTTGCAACTATCTGTATCTTCTCAAAAATCCTAATGAATGAACCTGGCAATCCTGAGAGCAATAAGGGAAGATTCCCTTGGGCATGGAATACAAACTGCATCAGTCACTCTTGCAGATGACCTGTGGCAGGACTTGGATGGAGCGATGTGCTTGCTCCTTTGCAATTGTGGCAAGTGTCTATAGTTTGGGTGTAGGATGAAGGTGAAGATCCGTTCTCTGAGCTTGTGGGCTGGTTTCCGAATGTTTCATTACCAGACTAGATAATATCTTCAGCAGAGTTTAGGGCAGGGCTGTCAAACTCCCGGCCCATAGGCTGGATGTGTCACACGTTAGCCACACCCAGTTTGGTGAAGGGTGGGGGGGGGAATTGTGCTATGTCACGTGATGCCGCCATGACGACACGAGTTTGACACCCCTGGTTTAGGGGATGCCAGTGTTCTTCTGTTTATAAGGGCTTCAGGTGTGGGTGTCAAAGTGAGGGTCTTGTGGGGGGTCAGGTGTGAGTCATCAGTGACTCTTGCGATGGGACTTGTGATAGGGAGGTTACATCAGGTCAGGGTCATTGGGAGATGAACTGCAGGTGAGGGAGAGTTGTGTGGGTTGGTTGAGAGTCGGTGCCGTCTCTGGTTGGCTGTAGGGTTGATTTGGATTCTGAATGGTTCGTAGGCTGGTTTTAGGTCCATGTGCCTGTTGATGGAACTGACCTACAACCAGCCTATATGAACCCCTCAGAATCCAAATGCCCAAGGCTCTGTCAGCAACACTAGGTAAACCAGGAAATCAAATTCACAAAAAGACCAAAACGACTATTTTTTTTTAGATTTGCTATAATAACTGAATCTTACAAATCTGATTGTACTATGCATCCCTGTCTTGTCATAATACAGTGGATCATGGAAGTCTCTGCCTGAATATTCTGAATACTAACTTGTTTATTGTGACTCAAACAATATTTTAGCCATCCTTGTTTAAGTAATGGTTCTAGCATACTTCTGTCAAGGTCACCTCCCTTACTCTCTACAGGCTAATCTTCTCTCCCCAACACCGTTTAATGTTTACATGAAACTGCTGTCTGTCTGTCTGTCTATCTAATAACAGATAATAAGAGTTGGAAGGGACCTTACAGGTCATCTAGTCCAACCCCATGCCCAAGCAGGAGACCCTACACCATTTCTGACAGATGGCAGTCCAATCTCTTCTTGAAAGTCTCAAGTGATGGCGCTCCCACAACTTCCGAGGGCAACATCTGTTCCATGGGTTGATTGTTCTCAGTGTCAGAAAGTTTCTCCTTATTTCCAGGTTGAATCTCTCCTTGTTCAGTTTCCATCCATTATTCCTTGTCTGGCCTTCGGGTGCTTTAGAAAATAGCTTGATCCCTTCCTCTCTGTGGCAGCCCCTCTAATATTGGAAGACTGCTATCATGTCTGTCCATCTGTCCGTCTGTCCGTCTATCCATCTATCTATCTATCTATCTATCTATCTATCTATCTATCTATCTATCTATCTATCTATCTATCTATCTATCTATCTATCTATCTATCTATCTATCTATCTATCATATTTATTGGCTGCCCATCTTACCACAGAGTTACTCTGGACAGCTTACAATATTAAAATATAAAACTATATAACTATATAAAAATACAAAATATAATAGCTAAAAGATGGGAAGGGAGGGGGTAGGATGAGCGGGGATGGGGGGGCGGAGGTGGAATCTGATATTAATCTATCAGCCACTTCCAACAGGAAGCCCCTCCTTTGGTGCCCCAAGCCAAGTGGCAGAGCCAGGTCTTTAGGCCCTAATGGAAGACGGGGGGGGTTGGAGCTGACCTCTCTCGGGGGAGTGGGGAGGCAAGATGTTCCAGAGGGCAGGCGTAACGGTGGAGGAGGCCCCTCTCCTGGACCCTGCCAGCTGGAATTCTCTGGCCGATGGGATCTGCAGCATGCCTCCTCTGCCGTCACGGGTGGGGCAGGTCAATCTCATAAAAAAATCAGAATCGTGCAGGCAACGGTTTCCACTTACAGAAGTAAAAGTTGGATTTTGAAGATGCCGGATAGAAAGAGAATTGATGCTTTTGAACTTTGATTTGGAGAAGATGCCTAAGAATAATACGGGTATCCAAGAAAGCAAACAAATAGATCATAGAACAAACCAATCCACAGTTCGCACTCAAGGCACAAAGGACCGCACATTATCATATTTTGTGAAGATGTAAAAAAGTCCACAATGCTGGGATAGGTGGGGAAAAAAGTGGGGGGAAATAGCAGCAAGATGGATGGGCTTGATTACAACAGTGGAATACACTCTGCCCGGAAAACCTGATGGGCCAATTAGGAAACAGATTATCCTAGGGGGAAAAAAAAAGATCTCAGCTGTTCGCTAGCAGTTGACATTGATGTAATGGAACATAATCATATCAAACTGCTTAGAGTAATTTGATTGCAGCTGGGTAGAAATGCTTCCCCAAAATAATTGCTGTTGACTCAATTAGCATGAATAAGTGATGATAGATCTAACAGTAGGGTCTGCAGTAATGGGGAACTAGGTTAAGGATTTTGGGTGAATACCGCCACTTTGTCCAATTCTACATGCTGGTGAATTGTGGAGGTAGGCACCGTGGATTTAAGTTTTCAAAAGCTGTGTGTTTCTTTTTTCAAATAGCGAGTTTCAAAGAGTGAGTTGGATCCTATTCTCGTCTCTTCTTGCTTTTTAAGCTTTGTGTCTTCCCTTAGAGGCAACTGCAGTCATTGTGCATGAGTGGAGCGTTCCTTCTTCTTGCGTGGCTCCCCTGAGCGTTTCTGTCCCTGGCTGAGTCTCTTCTCCATCTGGGCTCATTGAAGGCACGGTAAGCAGGGGAAATAGCTGGAGGCAAAAGGTTGTCGAGCTCTGTTTCTGAATAGCGAAAGAGGATTCGTGCGCTTCAGAATCAGTCATGCCATAGCAATACATCAATAATGCATCGGTAATGCCATTACTAGCTAGGCCGCTTGTTTGGCTCGCTGTGTGTGATGGGAAGGCGCACCTCCGTCGCACTGGCTCCCATTTGTGTTTGCGGGTGCACAAGGTGTAGCATTTGGCAATAGGATCCTGGAGACGCCACTGTCGTTTCTGTTTTACATTTGGGGGGGATTCCTCCTTCTCCTTTCAAGATAGGCACTCGTGGAATTCTATGCTTGTGCCTTCCTCATAGTAATGTCAGTGCTCTGGTCTTAGTGCAATTTGGGCACAAAATCGTTCAGTTCAGCTTTATGTAAATCAGGGCAGGCAGTTATGATCCATCCTCTGTTCCTTTTTTTTTGCAGTCATTAAAGTCATGAAATTTGTCAAATTACGAGAGCAAAATTGGGGGAGTGTTTTGTTTTGTTTTTTAAAGGGAATCAACATGGTATCAACAAACATAGGCAGAGGTTCACAGATGTTTTCAGACACCTCAGGCGTACTTCAGGCGACCCATCATCTCTCCTGCACAACTCCAGGAAAGGGAAGGTTGGCAATGCGCCCCCAGCACAATCACCTTGGATATTAGATCCATGCAAATTCTAATTACTGCAGTAAAGGACGGAAAAGCAAACCAGCACTGGTGACCTCTGAAGATGTGTTTCCTCAATGCATTTAATCGGATCACCTGCTAGCCCAGTCAAATCTCCTTGCCAGGAGTTCTGGCAGCACCATCACATTAATCAAACTGACAATTCAGGTAATGCAGACGCTCCGTCCATTTTTCTCCAGGAAGTGCCTCGGGTTCCGTGAGCCCTTTGCAACTGAAGAGCAAGTAGCTTCACTCTAATTCAGGGGTCCCCAACCGCCGGTCCGCGGAACATGTCTTACCGGGCCGCTGGTTGCTGGGCGCCGCCATCTTTTTTTGATAAAAAAGTGCTTCCGGTGAGCTTTTCCGGGTAGAAAGCTCACCGGAAGCACTTTTTCATCAAAAAGATGGCGGCGCTCACGCTTCGGTGAGCTTTTCCGGGTAGAAAGCCATTCCTACCGAAAAAGCCCACCGAGCGCTGCGCCGCCATCTTTTTGATGAAAAAGTGCTTCCGGTGACCTCACCGGAAGCACTTTTTCATCAAAAAAAGATGGCGGCGCCCAGTTGATGCCGGTACCGGGCCGCGGCGCCCAGCTGATGCCGGTACCGGGCCGCGGCATAAAAAAGGTTAGGGATCACTGCTCTAATTGACTCAATTAACCTAAAATTGTGGATTCAAAGGCTCTGATCAATGAACACGTTATGTGACCTGGGTTTGTACTCTAGGCTGGTTCATTGTAGCTATTTATTTAGTGTTATTTGTACTGCTGCCCATCTCACATCTGTGACTCTGGGTGGTTCACAGTAGTTAAACAGAACCAAATAACAATAAACAAAATGCAGGAAAAGTGTAAAAAGCCAATATAGGTAGTCCTTGACATACGGTCACAAATGAGCCCAACATTTCTCTTGTTAAGTGAGATGCTTGTTAAGTTAATTTTGGTCCATTTTACGACTTTTCCTGCCTCCGTTGTTAAGTGAATCACTGCAGTTGATAAGTTAGCAACCCAGTTGTTTAGTGAAATCCACCCCTCTTAAAGCAGTCTGCCTGGGGAATTCTGGGAGTTGAAGTTTGCCTTTCTTAACATTGCTGATGTTGAGAAACATTCTGATTCCACAGACTTCTCCTATACCCCAAATTTGTATTTTTTTATACACAAAATCAAAATCAGTATTGCAATTTTCTAAATGCAATTTTCTGATAGCTTCTAAGCCTGTTGATCCTCCTGGTTCCTAGGAAAAATCAAGGAGAGATCCAACCTAGAACTAAGGAGAAGTCTCCATTGACTTCGCTTGCCAGATGGTCACAAAAGGAGATCACATGATCTTGGGACACAGCAATGGTCATAAATAGGAACCAGTTGCCAAGCATCTGAATTTTGACCACATGACCATAGGGATGCTGGAAGTAACATAACTGTGAAAAACGGCCATAAGTCCCTTTTTTCAGTGCTGTTGGCACTTTCAACGGTCACTAACTGAATTGTCGTAAGCCGAGGACTACCGGTAATCCTGAAAACCAATAATAACCAAGCTAATTAAAAGCAAAATTAAAATAAAAAATATATAAAAGCCACGGATCAATCAGTATAACCATCTTGCAGACTCCAAACTGTATGTAACCAGGTTGGTTGACAAAATCGTATTTTTAGAACCTTTCAAAAGGCAAGCAGGCTTGAGTCCCATCTAACCTCCCAGAGGGGCACTTGGGGGTGGGGTGTGTGTGGAGAAATGATGTTCTAAAGGGCAGGCGCTGTGGCAGAAAAATCTCTCCCTCCTGCATCCCATCAGAGGACACTGCTTAATCAATGGGACTCACAACATGCCCTTTACGGTGGGCTTGATGGGATGAGTAGAGGCAGAGAGGCAGACCCACAAATAAACCACCACAGTCTATGCCCTGTGTAGTTTTATAGGCTATAACATGGATGACATGACCTGGCCAGGTAATGAAACGTCTGCAAGAAAACAAGCAGGCCCAGAGAGCACTAATGACCCCTCATGTCAACCCTGAGCTACAAACATTCTCCTTTACTGGTATACAGAGAATGCCTTGAGCTGTACTGGTGCAGTGGTTAGAATGCAGTATTGCAGGCTACTTCTGCTGACTGCCAGCTCCCTGCAGTTTGGCAGTTTGATCCTGACTGGCTAAAGGTTGACTCAGATCCTTCCATTCTTCCATCGTCAGTAAAATGAGGACCCAGAGTATTGGGGGCAATATGCTGTCTCTGTAAAACCGTTTAGAGAGGGCTGCAAAGCACTGTGAAGCGGTATATAAGTCTAAGTGCTATTGCTACTTACTAGCACGGATGATGTTACTGAGTTTGGGTAATGAAATGTCTTCAAGAAAACAAGCTCAGAGTGCACCAAGGACCCCTCATGTCAATCCTGAGCTACAACTATTCTCCTTTATCGGAGAATTACTTATATAATAAAACCACCCACAGAATCTCTTTTTTTTGTTTTTAATTGTGGACTTCTGGATTTATAAGCTCTGCTCTAGAGGGGTGGCTCAGACACCTGGGATGCAGCTACTGACCTCATCTTTGGCCTTCACCAACTGTTCCAGCTCTTCTAAAGCTGGGCAGGTCTCTTTCCTGATATCGCTTGAGGAATTGTGGCCTCTCTGGGTTTCCAGCTCTGCCACCTATGGGAAATTGGAGAGAAGGAGAATGGAGGTGATTACTTAAAACAGTGTCAGCAGAATTGTTGAAAAGTGATGGGCTACAAAATAATCACGGCCATAAACTTGAGTCTGAAAAAGATATGGATTTGAGATGAACTGGGAACTATGACAAAAAGACCAGGAAAGGAATCGTCTTCTATCCACAAACTGCCCTGAAATTGTTCAAGATCAAGACACTAAGTGGCAATACTCTCATCTGTGCCCAATGCTCTATTTAAGGGAGATAAGTGGAGGAAAAGATCTCAAACTTCACAATTTTTATTTGTTTATTTTGTTCCACCGTGACAATCCATCCATTTTCCGTATCTGAGTTACTGTATTACAATGTTTGCTTTGAACAGGAGGACTGTAAAATTTATGGAGTTTTATTTCTCTTAAAAGAAAGTTAGCAACATGACTGAGAAGATTATTTCTCAAACCCACCGATTACACAGTCTTGTCCCCTGAATGTTACAACCTTAAGCCCAATCAAACCCATGCAGCCCTTTTCTAACTTAATATAATGCATGTTGAAAAATTACTGTGGATAATTTCCAATTTGGTTTGCACCCAGAGCCCTCCCAGTCAATCCCTATATCCAGACCAGAGTAAGCCTACATGTGGCACAGCTAGCAAAATATGATGCCTGATGCTTATTTATTAAAATCAGCAATAGGCAGAAAAAGAGGAAAGCATGAAATGCAATAATGTACACAATATATAATTCATATATCTCTACATCTCTGTACTTATCAAAAGGCAGGGACTTTCCAGAACTACTGGTACAATACTGTGTGTAATGAGCATGGACAGTCCCAAAGAGAATAGCCCTTCGTTATTCAGCTTCTATGTATCTTAACAGCAACAGAAAATAGCAGACCCCAAATGATTCCTCTCATATTCTGCACCATTGAAGAAACAATTTGGTGAGCAGGAGTGATGCATCCAACAATAGAAATAAATAGGAAGCTTACTGAGAAATGTACAATTATTGCTGCCTGAAATTTAGCCTATTCTCCAGACGTGTGCTTTGCCTTTTCTGTACCCTTTCATTTCTTTCAAGTGCAATCACTGCTATTTCTTCTCAATCTCTCTGACACGAACACAAACACAAATGCAAACGTACGCTTTATCAGCTTTCTTAAAGCCACAAACTTCTCTATTCATTCACAGAATTGCTCTTAAATGATCAAACCCGGCACTTTGTAGTTGCTAAAAGAAGGGCATTCACTAAAGGTAAGGCATCCGCTTTGCATACTAAAATTCAATGCTCTCAGCATTTCCAGCTTCTAGGATTTAAAAAAAGTTGTTTTAGAACATGGAAGTACCTATCATGATGAAGGTCACTTGCTGACTGCTACTTGTGGATGGGCATGTCACTAGAAGAATGAGGAAGTTCATAAGATGGAAGGCAGGCCACGCATCTTAAAGCATACTTTAAGACACATTTAAGATATATTTAAAGCATACAGAATACCCTATATCACCAGGCTTGAGATTTTGGGTTTGGACAACCTTGAACTACACCGCCTATGGTTAGACTTAAGCCTAGCACACAAAATTATCTGCTACAATGTCCTACCATTCAATGACTACTTCAGCTTCAACCACAACAATACAAGAGTGCACAACAGATACAAACTCAACGTAAACTGCTTCAAATTTGAGTGCAAGAGTGGTCAATGCCTGGAATGCACTACCTGACTCCATTGTTACATCCTCTAACCCCCCACTCCTTTAACCTCAAACTATCTACTATTGACGTCACCCCATTCCTAAGAGGTCTGTAAGGGGCGTGCATAAGCGCACCATCGTGCCTATTGTCCCCATTTATTTGTACCTATTTCCTGTATTCTTACTCATGTTTATACTTTTACCTATTATCTTGTAAGCGATTGACAAATCAAATAAATAAATAAATAAAAAATACTTGTGGGGGAATTCTGGAAGTTGAAGTCTGCCTTTCTTAACATTGCTGATGTTGAGAAACATTCTGATTCCACAGACTTCTCTTATACCTCAAATTTGTATTTTTTCTATACATAAAATCAAAATCAGTATTGCAATTTTCTAAATGCAATTCCTGATAGGTTCTAAGCCTGTTGATCCTCCTGGTTCCTAGGAAGAATCAAGGAGAGATCCAACCTAGAACTAAAGAGAAATTTCCTGACAGTAAGAACAATTAACCACTGGAACTGGTTAGAGGTTTTGGGTGATCCAACACTGGAGGTTTTCAAGACGAGATTGGATAACCATTTGTCTAGTATAGCACCTCCTGCTTCAGCAGGGGGTTGGATTAGATGACCTCCAAGGTCCCTTCCAACTCTGTTTTTCTGTTATATCTAATATCTAGATCAGGGGTGTCCAACCTTGGCAACTTTAAGACTTGTGGACTTCAACTCCCAGAATTCCTCAGCCAGCAACGCTGGCTGAGGAATTCTGGGAGTTGAAGTCCACAAGTCTTAAAGTTGCCAAGGTTGGACACCCCTGATCTAGATCCATTATACACAAAATCTTGAGACAAGAAAACAAATGCTAGTCTGATGCTTTTTATTTAAGTAAAGTAAAGTAAATGACCTTATATGACTCTTCCTCCTTTTCTTTCCATTCTTTCATACAAAAAGCCTGGTTAGCGGACATACTAGGCCAGGAGTTCAACAAAATCAGAGGCTGTTATATACTGCTCACTCAAGTCTGCAAGATCCAAGGAAGGATGATTGCTTTACACCTTTCCAAAATTATCAAAGGTAGCTGGGCTTCCTCCTGTTCCAGACACTGCTTTGCAAACAGCAGTGAAAACAAAAGAAGCATAGAAGGAAGATTTATTTTGGGAATGGCTCAGTGAGTTGGGGTGCAGAACTTGGCACAGACTTAAAAGGATGCACTAGTAAAATAATGGAGAAAAGGAGAATCCCTGATGTCTTCCTGATATAAATGTAGAATTACAAATTTAGAAAAAGACAAGAGGACACTTGAAATATTCCTATTCTGATGGATGTAAATATAAGCTTAAGGCAGTAAGAACAATCTTACTAAATCAGAACTTAAAAGATGAATTGAGTTCAGTATTCCATACCTCGACAATCCTGTTTTTAATACTGAAGGTTAGCTAGAATTTCTCAGAGTGGTAGATGCAACACAACAGACACCAAGTATTTATTCATTCATTCATTCATTCATTCATTCATTCATTCATTCATTCATTCATTCATTTTTGTCAATTGTTTACAAGATAATCGGTATAAGTAAAAACATAGTTATGAATACATGGATACATATAAGAAAAATAAAAAAAAATAAAAGAAACAATAGGACAGGGACGGTAGGCACGTTGGTGCACGTATGCACGCCCCCTACAGACCTCTTAGGAAAGGGGTGAAGTCAATAGTAGACAGTCTAAGGTTAAAGTTTTTAGGGTTTGGGGAAGAAACCACAGAGTCAGGTAGAGAATTTCAGACATTGACCACTCTGTTGCTGAAGTCGTATTTCCTGCAATCAAGTTTGGTGAAGTTAACCTTGAGTTCGTATCTATTGTTTGCTCTTGTCTTGTTATAGTTGAAGCTGAAGTATTCATTGACAGGTAGGACTTTGCAGTGTATGATTTTATATTCTATACTTAGATCGGACCGAAGGCGGCGTAGTTCTAGGTTTTCTAGGTCTAGAATTTCGAGTTTGGCGGCATAAGGTATTTTGCAATGAGTAGAGGAGTAGAGAACTCTTCTTGTCCATTTCTGGACTTTCTCAACTGCATTAATATCAGATACATAATGTGGGTTCCAGACTGATGAGCTGTATTCGAGTACTGGTCTAGCAAATGTTTTGTCTGCTCCAGTTAGTAGTGTAATATTACCAGAGAAAAAGCTACGTAAGGTTAGGTTAACAACTCTTAATGCCTTTTTGGCTATGTAGTTACAGTGGGCTCTAGCACTTAGGTTATTAGAGATGAGTACTCCAAGATCCTTGACAGAGTTTGGATCATCAACAAGGTCTTGACTATTCAGCCTATATTTTATTTTCTGATTTTTTTGCCAATTTTGTTGTTGTTGTTGTAGAAAGCCATGGCTAGCTCAGGCATGAGAACTATGGCTTCTGTTGGGAGATTGTTGAGTAATGGAGCAATCTTTCCCAATCTGAGGCTCAGCTCCCATGATAGTTTTAACTTGGTTAGTGAAGGAACAGGGATAGAGTGTTGTGAAAACAACAAAAAGTCAAATGAATCCAACAATCTCTCAAGGGGATTAAATTTGGCTCAAAGGGGGCTTAGCTAACTCACCTTTGTCAGTCATTTTGTGAAAACATGTAATCTAGACCAGTGGTTGCCAACCAGTGGGCCAGGGACCACTGGTGGCCCATGAGAAAATTATGGTTGTCTGCAGAGAAATGTCACCCCCAAAGCAATTAATCCAGACTGCGCGGGAACACAAGGCTGCGCCACCCACATGGCCCAGGGGGATACAAGACTTGTGTCGCTTGCATTGCAAACATCACAAGGTAGTGACGGGAGGGGGGAAAGGGTGGAGGCGGGAACTTGCCCCACTCACTCCATGTGCCTGGCCTGGCCCCCGGGCTGCTTCTTTCCACTTCTTTCTTCTTCTGCTGCATGCAAGGAAAGCAGCAGAAGTCTTTCTTTCACTCCCCAAAACTCTGCCAGAAGCGAGACCTCGCAAGGCATCCTGCTGCAAGAGGCTGTGCCATTCTGGCAGAGTTTGGGGGAGAGAAAGACTTCTGCTGCTTCTGCTGCTTTCCTTTCATGAAGCCAAAAGTCTCTCTCTCTTTCTTCCTGAGAACTGAGCTGGAGATGGTATCCTGTGATCCCAAATAAAGAATGATCCATCGGTAGGAAAACGGGATGGGGAATTTTCCTGCAGACTTTTTGGGGGATTTTCCCAGGTCTCTGGGCCACGGGTTTAAAAGTATGAGTTTGGTGGTCCCTGAGGCCCAAAAGATTGGCGACCCCTGATCTAGACAATCCAGCTGTCTTGCTTCCTTATGCAGCCCAGCTGTGGTGGGTGCAACCACTGGCTAAGATGCTGTTGAGGGGGCCATGCCAGGCATGCATCACTTCCTCCGGTGACCTGCCTCCAGCAGGGACAGGATGGGCCCACCTCTTCCTGTCCTGCAAAGAGCAAGGGAGCCCTGCAGAGTTGGGTTGGGTGGGGGGGGAGCCATCCTGCTTGCCACCCCTCTTTGGCACTTCAAAGGATTCTTGGCTGGAGGCACCGTGCACATCTCACACATCCCGTCCCAACCCTCAGGCCACCACTCACCCCACCCAGCTACTGGGAGGCTTGTTTAAGTGTCCTGCACAGCGAAACGCCCGGGGATAATCATCTTTCAGCGACTTGCCCAGGAGAATGGGACAGGGCAGGAGCACTGGCGGACAATTGCTGGGGAAAGAGTACCAGCGGTGGCCCCACCAAGCCTAAATGCACACTGGTGGGTTGGCTATGGTGGGGAAGCCCGTAGAGAAGTGGGCATAAAAATGTGGCCGATGCCAATTGTCCAGTGAGTTTTCTATCCCTATCAGAGAACTCACTAGTAAGGCCTAGCAATTAGAATACACCTTTCAGATTACTGGATTATTAGGAGGAAGATGAATCAAGCAGAGCTAACATAATTTGAGTGCTGAAAAGCACCTTAAAATGCAGGGGAGGTGGGACTACCTTTCCGGAGACTGTTGATCCATTCAGCTTTATTTTTTTCCTATGTTTATCTTATAGAAGAAGGACAGTTTGATGTAGTATTTACAGTACCAGGCTAGAAAGCAGAGAGCATGATTTCTAGTCCTGCCTTACCCACAAAGCCAGTTTGTGGTTTTGGGACACTCCCTCCCTCGGAGATCTAAGAAGGAGAAGGGCAAGAACAAGCTATTTCTGAAAACGTTGCCAAGAAAAATGCAGGGACCTAGCAACTGCAGAAGTCAATGCTGACTTTAAGGCACAAGAGCAAACAAACACTCACATTTGTAAACACAAACTTGACAGAAATCTTCACTGATCTTTTCCCCCAAAAGGAAAAAAAAACATTTGTCATCTGACATTTGTCCCAAGACAATGTAAACATTGTAAACATGCAACTTGCCTCCTTTGGGGAAAGTGGACACATATAATATGACTGCATCTACAACTTAATCCACGTGACATTTTATTAATGCATAAATGCACCCTTGCATAACTAGTAAAATGCCCACCAAAACATTACAAACAAGATTTTAAAGCAACTGTTTTCTTCTCTCACTGAAGACAAAGACATTGTTGGGGGCAATATGCTGACTCTGTAAACTGCTTGGAGAGGGCTGAAAAGCACTGTGAAGCGGCATATAAGTCTAAGCGCTATTGCTATTAGTAGAGCAAAGGAAGATGAAAAATGAAAATGAATGGGAAGGTCTGAAAGAAATAATGAAATGATACGTGTGTAGCACTCTATTCAAGAATTCAGACATTTAAAAAAACTGAAACAGTGAAGTCTTATCAGTTCTGCTTTGGAATGACTGAATGTCCATGTAATTTGGAATCCCAAATTTTAGGATGGCATGTCTGGAGGAGAAGAAGGAGGAGTTGGAAATGGCACATGCTGCAAATGATGGCTTTATTCATTGCCAAATCAGCCTGAATGGCAAAGTGAGGCTGGATTGATCTACAGATAAAATCTATTTAGTCGTACACAGATTCTCAAGGGTAGCAAAGCTGCTGCAGGAAATAAAAATTGTGAATGAAGGTTAAAAGAAGGTCTCTGGGCCGCCTTTCTTAAATCTAGCTTGTCACACACTTTAGCAGTAATGTTTACTCAATAAGTAGGAAAAAGTCTAAGTTTGCCACTGCTCAGCACTAGCTGGCTGCAAGTAGCAATAGCACTTCGACTTATCTGCTGCTTCACAGGGCTTTACAGCCCTCTCTAAGCTGTTTACAGAATCAGCATATTGCCACCAACAATCTGGGTCCTCAATGAAATGTGGAACAAAGCAGGATTTGGGGGAAATAACATGTACAACCTCAGAAGGGCTTCCTTGTGGTACCTTCCCCATAGTTTCCTCACCAAGCCTTACAGAAAACCAATGCTCCATCAGAATTTGGTGTGCAACCCAAAAGCCAGATAGCAACATGTATTTTTTTACATTGCAAAATACCACACAGAGAAGCCAAACTGATTGTATTTATTAGAGAGTCACCTCCCTTCCAACATTTCAACACAGGTACACACACTTACAATAGTTCATTCAGTTCAATGTTACAATGGCACTGAAAAAAGTGGCTTATGGCTGTTTTTTACACTTATGACTGATTCAGCATCCCCATGGTCACATAATCAAAATTCCAACGCTTGGCAACTGACTCATATTTATGACAGTTGCAGTGTCCCAGAGTCATGTGATCCCTTTTTGCGACCTTCTAACAAGCAAAGTTTAATGGGATAGCCAGATTTACTTAATAACCATGTTACTAACTTAACAATTGCAGTGATTCAGTTAACAATTGGGATAAAAATGGTCGTAAAATGGGGCAAAACTTACTTAACAAATGTCTCAGTTAGCAAGAGAAAATTTTGGGCTCAACTGAGGCCATAAGTCAAGGACTGCCTGTATTTAACCTAGCTTATTTTCACCATGGAAAATGTACGACAGATGAATGAGACAACAATTCACAACAATGAATGAGAGCTGAAATTCTAAGAACTCAAATATGCACCTCATTCAATGTTTTTGTTAAAACATCTTTCAGCAAATAGGTTTTTCTAGCTATTTTATACCACCAATAGAAACATAAACAATGCGGGGAAAGGAAAACAATGCCATTTTGTTACAACTATCCTAATTTTTTTAAAAAATCTTATAAGAAACAGAACAGTTTCAGCAGCTTAATCTGTTTTATTTAGTTATTTCAAATGTCAATACTTCCCTTTTTATAACCGATGAAGAGGGCGCATTTATGGAAGTGAAAATAAAGTTTGAGAGTTTCAACATTTTATTTGTACATGTGAATGTTAAGATAAAGGCCAGTTGTTCAGTTAGTCATTCACAGTGGTTAAGTGAATCTGGCTTCCTCATTTGATTTTGCTTGTCATAAGGTTGCAAGAAGGGATCACATGACCCTGGAGCACTGCAACCGTCATAAATATGAGTCAGTTGCCAAGCGCCTGAATCTTGAGCATGCAATCACGGGGATGCGGCAATGGTCATTAGTCACTTTTTTCGGTGCTGCTGTAACCTTGAATGGTCACTAAATGAACCGTTGCAAGTCAAGGAGTACCTGTATAGACCTCAAAGGAATATGGTGGAAAAGAGAGGGCTTCCACTAGCCAGGGTGATAGGCCCTGTGAGGGGGGGGAATCAGAGGTGGTATTCAGCAGGTTCTGACCAGTTCTGGAGAACCGGTAGCAGAATTTATTTATTTTTTTGAGAAAAAGTTTTATTGATTTTAACAACGAACAAAAACACATAAAACATAAAACATAAAAGCATCATCCTCCTTCATGAATTTACAGACAGTGTATCGGTTGGTTTACCACTTTTTTGTGTGCATCCATTTCATAGTCTCCATTGTAGTTATGTTACATAATAGCTCATATTATCAATCAACAATTATATAGCCTGATATCATTATTAAACAATCATTTGACTATAATTTTATTAATTCATACTTTAACGAGATAACTATAATTTACTTAATTTATTTTATAACAAATCATAAAGTCATACCAAGTCTACCTTAATAAAATTTTATAAAGATACTATCAAAGAAAAAAAAGAAGAAGTATATATTCATTATTCATTATTTCCTAAGTTTCTAAATATTCTAATATTATATTTTATTATCTAGCCATTGATAGAAAAGGTCCCAAACTTCATAGAATTGTTTATCTTCTTGTTCTCTAATTTCAAATGTCAATCTACTCATTTCAGCACATTCCAATATTTTCTTAATAATTTCTGGTAGCAGAAATTTCGAGTAGTTTGGAGAACTGGCCAATCCCACCTCTGACTGGAGATTTTACAGTATCCTTCCCCTGCCACGCCCACCAAGCCATGCCCACAGAACCGGTAGTAAAAAAAAATTAGAATCCCACCCCTGGTGGGGATGTCCTACTTCCCTCTCCCTCCTCCAGTGGAGAACCTTGAGTGAATCCCTTGGGCCTCCACTCACTCGTTGGCGCAGTGCTTCGGTCTCCTCCTGATATGCTGCCAGCTGCTGCTTCCACTGCTCCACATTGGCATTAGCTTCACGCAAGGCAGCCACCAGTTTGTTGTTATTGTCTTGCAGAGTGAAAAATTCAGCTTCCCACTGGACTTCGCAAACAGACCTGGGAGACACAGGGAGAGGAAAGATACAAAGCCTTGAGACTCTAGAAAGAGTGCAGAGAAGAGCAGACAGGATGATGAGGGGACTGGAGACTAAAATGTATGAAGAACGGTTGCAGGAACTGGGCCTGGCTAGTCTAGTGAAGGGAAGGACCAGAGGAGACATGATAGCAGTGCTCCAATATTTGAGGGGCTGCCACAGAGAGGAAGGGGTCAAGCTGTTTTCTAAAGTACCCAAAGGCCAGACAAGGAATAATGGATGGAAACTGAACAAGGAGAAATTCAACCTGGAAATAAGGAGAAATTTTCTGACAGTGAGAACAATCAACCCATGGAACAGAAGTTGCCCTCGGAAGTTGTGGGAGCGTCATCACTTGAGACTTTCAAGAAGAGACCAGACTCCCATCTGTCAAAAATGGTGTAGGGTCTCCCGCTTGGGCAGGGGGTTGGACTAGATGACCTACAAGGTCCCTTCCAACTCTGTTAATCTGTATTTCACTTATGCTGTACCTTTCTGTCTTTCTTACAGCAGCTGACATACTTTCCATTAATCTATTGTTAATAAAAATGGACAACAAAGTAGGGGGAGGCTTTCTAACAAGGGCTTTGAGGGCAGGTATATTTGGAGCAGAGGTGGTATTCAGCAAGTTCTGACCAGTTCTGGAGAACCGGTAGCGGAAATTTTGAGTAGTTTGGAGAACCAGCAAATACCACCCCTGACTGGAGATTTTACAGTATCTTTCCCCTGCCACGCCCACCAAGCCACGCCCACAGAACTGGTAGTAAAAAAAAATTGAATCCCACCACTGATTTGGAGATAGTTATCCTGAATTTCAAAGTAAAGGACTTCAAAGGCAGCACGATAAACAGACTCTAAAAATAACCATACCCAATGAGCAATTAAGCAATTGTATTTGAATTAACTGCTGTTTCTCATATTGCTTTCAAGATGTATTTCTGATAGGGAAGGAAAGTTTCAACTGAATCAATATGGTTGTCACCAACGTGTCTAGGAGCCAAGTAAAAACACTATTAAAATACAGTATTATCGATTTAATACAGCATTAAATCTTACCTTCTATCAAGAAAAAACTCTGGGGAACTGCAGTAGAGCAACTCTGAAGACACACTGATCCCCAGAGGGAAGCTAGTTGGTGTTTTTAAATTAACGTTTACCTTTAGTATTTAAAAGGCATCAGCTGCCACAACACAGCAAAGATTAACTGTGTGTCCAAGTTGCGTGGAAACAAGTTAACCATAGCCAGCTTTCAAATTATTGGTGCTGGCACTTCTAAATACATCCAGTAGGCCCTCCCTTGTTAAGTACACCATGCTGTGTGTTAAAAGGAAAAAGAAAAAGAACCAGGTCATTCCCTCGTGGTGACATATCAGGATAGAGAAAGAAACAGGGTGGGAATCTATACCTGGGCTCAGAGTAAGGAAATGAATAAATTGCATCACAAGTCCTGATTCAGTTTGAGGGGGGCATGTTTTTGGAAAAACCTGATGAACAAATAAACCCAATCCAACATTCTACTTTCCTTCCCAGGATTTTGATAACAGAGTCGAAGTACAGAGCCTACAGGGGGAATACAACTGCAAAAAAAGAAACAGGATGAGAACACCCTGCTACTATAGCTAATTTGTCTGAATTACCACAGTTCTAGAAGTCCCACCAGTCATGTCACATGTAGAACACAGAAGCAGCTTAGCAGCTCACTGACTGCTACAATAGTGTTTTTTTTTTCTGCATTCCAAGCTGCATTAAAATTTTCTCAAAGTTAATTTCTCCCTTGATTTGGGGGATTCTAAAAGGATTCACTCATATTTCCAAAGCAGAAGCAATGAACCTAGAGTAATTTTTGTTTCCTTTGGTACATTTTTATGGGAGCTTTTCAACATAAACAAAAGTGGCACAATTTCATCTGGACTAACAATCACTTCTGATCTCAGAACTGGTGGTGTAATTATGGCAACTCTTGAAAGAGTAGTGCAGGAGGCCCGAACAAAAGTTAAATTTGACTTAAGTGAATTTACACGCAATTCATATTGGACACAGTCTATGCTGCAGTAACTTATTTCAAAACGTTCTTGCTCACTTGTGTGAAAAATTACAGCTTGATAACAAAAGTTAGAGGTCTCTGGAGGCTGCATTCAAAGTTTCTCAGACTGCATCAGTGAATTAAAAGTTCCTAGAACGGCTTGTAACAAAATAAAAATAATAGCAGCAATACCACACGAGATGAAATTAGCAAGAAACTGAAAATTTTGTGAGGAAGCTATGCTTCCTCTGTGTTAGCAACGTTCATTTCTCAAACACTGCAAAAGACAGTATTGTTGCGGCTATGCATAAAGTTGTACCTATGTATGCAAAATGCCCAATATTGATAAAAACTATAAAAAAGCTATTTCTTGGAATCGCATTAGTGTGTTTTCCACCCCAGGTATTTATTAATACATACATGTACACCGATAATAGAGAGAATTATGCCAATGAATGCGGGGAAATGAGTGGTACAATAATCAGTGCATACTCTAATTTAGCATTTAATTTTAGACATTTTCCTAGAGATCTGAATTTAGCAGGAGCAAAATGCACAGCAGAGTGAATACTAAAGGAGCAAAGCAGGAAATCTTCATCACGAGCTGAATGTGGCACTCTAAAAAAAGAGCATTTCATCCATTAGTAAAGAACAAAGTGTTTGTGCGCATGAGAGAAAGAGAGAGAGAGAAATAGTATACTTAAAGAGAAGGAAGTGCTCTGGTGTGCAATGCTGTAAAAGCTGTTCGATCTGTTCCTGGGATTACACAGCTGCCCTTTGAAGCTGCCATGTGAGCCACAGGAAAAAATGTGGCTGTTTTAAGACCTGTAGATACACGCTATTTTCTCACTCTAAAGCACCGTTTGTAGACGTGTGGAGACAGCCATGAAGAAGATATGTGACGGCCATTAGCAAAGCTTAAGCTTAGCTTGAAAAGACAGGAAAAAGTAGGAAAGAAATTCCAGATTGCCCCATGTCAATTCCCTCTAGTGTACAAGAGAAACACCATCAGGTTTTCTATACTCTTATGTTATAGCCTATTATATCAATAAAGCAGAGTTCCAGTATTTTTTGTGGTAATTGTTTCCTGACCTGGTTTAAGTTAAAGGGGTGACATTTGGGGGGTTGAATCCAAAGCAAAAGATTCTGAAAAGTAACAAATCCACTGGCATTTAAAAAAAATTAAAAAAGGAAATACTATCTCAGCATCTTCTTGATAAATCCATTTGCTTTTGTTAAACCATTCGGTGTAAAATGAAATGCAGATTAGGTATCCATGTGAATCATTCCGTAACTGGTCGCTCACCCTTCAGAGAGCATTTTTTTAATGCGCTCTCTTTCTGTGGTCATCTCCATGTCAGCACTCTGGCTCCGGAACAGTTTGTCATCTCCGGGACCATTGGAACTAATGATGGTGCTGGCCAGAATCTGTCAAGCAAAGGAACATGACAGTCAGACACGTGAAGGGCGAGGTCGACTTTGCTATCTTCAAGGCAGCTTGCTAAGGAATTATTCTATCCTTTCCCCCACACCCACATACACACATACAAAAAAAGGCATCTCGACTGGCAGAGAAGGCATGCTGTAGGCTAAGGGCCCTCAACCTTTAGGGCACCAGGGACCAGTTCTGTGGGGAGAGGTTTTTCCGTGGACCGGAGGCAGCATGGTTTCACATGCTGCCTGTATCCCTCAGGTGGGGCTTCACTTATTTGT
Source organism: Notechis scutatus (assembly GCF_049901735.1). Lineage (NCBI taxonomy): Eukaryota > Metazoa > Chordata > Lepidosauria > Squamata > Elapidae > Notechis > Notechis scutatus. Next base: position 329,654,241 of record NC_142009.1, on the reverse strand, counting down.
GCGGCCTGGTTGCTGGCATGCCATGGACCAGTGCCAGTCCATGGGCCGGGGATTGGAGACCCCTGCGGTAGGCCATCAGGGATTTCTAGCAGGCAGGGTCTTTCTCTTCCATGGCTCCTGCCCTTTGGAACATCTTGTCCTCACCCACCTCACCCCAAGTGAAATCACTTCCCAACCCTCCTCCTGACCTTCTACAAGAGCATGGAGACCTGGCTCTGACAGCTGGCTTGGGCCCCAGTGGAAGAATATTACCCTTGGAGATTGTGGATGGACCAATAGCATATCCCACCTCCCTCCCTCCCACTAATCCTACTCCAGTCATAATTTATAATCTGTATTTTTATGGAAATTAGATAAATGCATCCGTGATTTTATTGCTTTTACTGTGGCAAGCCGTTCAGAGTCGCCTTGCGGTGAGATGGCCGGCAAACAAATTTAATCAATCCATCTCCAAGTGATTAATCTCAGCACCGCGCTAGAACTTCTGAACCTGTCCAAGATCCAGGGAATCTAAAACATTCAATCTGAGAATGTCATCCCTCTCTTTCTTATATCCAAACCTAGAATAGCATTCTTGTCTTTTTCTTAATTTTTGAGAGAATGCTATTCCCCTGAAATTCTTTGCTGCTTGTACTAAAATTATTCTGTTAAAATGGTCAAATAACACTCATATGGCCAAAAGCTTCAGTTTCAGAAATCCCATGTAATCATGACAGTGATTCTATTAACTTCCTCTCTCTGCTCTCTTCCAGGGTTAGTTAAGTTTCCTCTCATTCTCCTCTCCTCCAGGCCAATAGACTCCTCTGACATCTTCCTCCTCCTCCTCCTCCTGTACTACTAATCCATCTGTGACCAGCCTAGGGAACACATGTCTTTCATCCTCCAGATCCATCTACCCTTGTTACCCAGGAGATCAGAGGAAAACAGCCATCCCTTGGTGGTGTTGTGAAGGAACAAGCAAAAATCCCTGGTGTCTACTTCCTTCTCTTCTAAGCAGCAAGCAAGCAGGGGAAATCAAAGGCATAATTTGTGGACACATGTAAATCACTCAAAATCATATCCTAAATAGGGAGTCCAAGCTGTAGAAGCTCTCTACTGATACACTCAACCAAGTCAATTAAACCTAGTGGTTGCGTTCACGCAACGTACTGAGCAAATCTGATTCATTTGTTTTGTGGGTTGGCATGCTGTGAAACCCCGTTTATGATACAGTGCATTGTATTAAGCTAGAATGGTAACCAAGTTATGGAATATGCAGAGTGAAAGAGAAAAAAAACAATGGAGTGTAGTCCCTCCTAGTTCTACCATTATCTACTTAAAAGAAGTGGGACCCCTGGGATAAAAACAGTAATAAGCTAAAGTTGAAATGAAATTCAAAAAGCCCATTTCTTGTCTAGCAGCACAAAACATTCTGTTGCTGGCCCTTAGAGCCAGCTATTAAATTGTTTCTTAGCTACCTTATTGCCACAAAGCCTGATCCTGTTTCCTTGTTTCTTGACTTTTTTGTGGTTGCATCCGCACACTTAGCTTGACATCTGCTATTGCTAGGATCAAAGGACCTTATCTCAATGGTAAAGGACCTTTCTTGTCAACAGAAGTTCCCAGTTTAGACCTCAGTATCTCCAATTAAAACGTTCTCCAGCAGCCAGCGAGAGGATCAGTTTTGGATCTTAGAGAGCCACTGACAGTTAAAATGGATAATACTTGGCAAAATCTGGCATGGGTGAACACTGGCTGCATGCAGTTCACCTGCTGCTTTTTTGCAGCCTCTCAAGCTCCCCCCCACCCCCCAAAAACAAATCACACTAAATTCATCCGCAATGCTGGATTTTGCCACTGTGCAATTTCTTTACAAAAATAACAATGAAAACAAATTGTGAGCCTCTGGGCTTTTTCATTTTATTTAAAAAAAAAATCCATGGGCCCTGACTACAAAAAAAGATTTGCTGTCTTTGACAGAGAGGTTGACCTGAATCATGCTTAATTTACAGTGAATTCGGCCATCCCACTAAGGACCGGTGGATATGGGACTTAATCCCTCCAGACTTACTTGATGGGAAGTCAAACTGAGAGCGGGGCTGGTTAGTTCAGTCTTATCCTGTGATTTCTCTCTGGCCAAGCGAGCAGCTTCTTTTACTTCTTGGAATTTTGCTGCAAACTGTTTTTAGAGTGTACAGAACAGAAGACAAACAGAATACAAAAAAGACAGTCATCTACCGCTCTGGAACTTCCAAACTAAGCTGTGAAACTGCAACCTTCATTTTATCACCTTCTCACCCTCCCCTGCCATCTTTCCTCTCTTTTGCTGAGGACTGTTCATTTCCACATTCTAAATGATAGGAAATCAATGTTTTCTGGACAGGAGTAAGAGTTTGGCTGCAGGAATAAGAGTTATAAGCACTTTTCCAGGACTGAGTTTCAAAGTAACTGTTACTTTCAGAAAACATTTTTGTTGCAAGAATAGGAAATGCTGGGAAGCAGCCATTTACAATGAATCTGTAGAGTTGGAAAAAAATTGTCACCTCATCCCTCTTATTTCTCCTTTTGGTATAGGAACCTTGCAATTAAGGCATCCTTCCTTAACTATTTCCAGTCAAGATAACTCACCACTACTGAATACAGTCTACCATTAATCAGCAACTGCCCCTAGAAGGAATTTTTCCTATGTTTATTCAAAATCTTTCCTGCAATTTGCACTATGAAGCAAACACAGAAGGGTCTTCAAATAATTGAAGATCTACTAACATAATCTACATAGTTTTATGCCTCACTATTTAGCCTGAATAATTACAGAATCATTCATGGTACGTATCATTGTTTATACAAGACAAATTGGTTAAGAGTTTCAGCTTCAAATTCCTGTTTAGCTCACTGGATGAGACAATCTCATATACAGTGTAGTTTCTCTTACATTCACCTATCTCACAGGATGATTGTGAGAAAAAAAAAGACAAGGCGAAACCCTTAATACTTTAAAAGTATTATACATAATAAAGAGGTATGGTAATTCAAAGAAAACAGTAGGTAAAATATCAGTTTATAATGATCATAATACTTTCGAAATGTAAATTTCATCTAGTGCTAAAAATACCGTATATTAAATCATATATCAAGCAAGCCGTGTGTGTGTGTGTGTGTTTTCTTCTCTCTTGTCCAAAAGAATGGCTGTTAAGGAAGATGAGTCATGTTTATATCAACCTTCCCTAATCCGTTGGCCTCCAGGTCGGTGGAAGTAGAATTCCTATTCTTCTCCTGCCAATGGCTTTGCAGGTTGGGATTGATGGTGACATAGTCCAATACTTATTTACTTACTTTACTTTATTGTCATTGCACCTCGTACAACGAAATCAAACACCATCTTCAGTGCACATCATGACCATGAGCATGAAAATAAACACAAACACACATCCTTCACCCTTCACCCATTGAACCAGAAACCCCCAACACCACACCAACATTGCACTATACAGAAGAATTCAGAAGAGGTACTGCCCTGGGATAGAAGCTGTTTTTCAGCCTATTTGTCCTTGTTTTTATTATCCTGTATTGTCCGCTAGATAGTAATAGTTTAAAAAAAAAGGATGAGATGGATCTTTGAGAATGGTTTTAACTTTCTTAAGGCAGCAGGAGCTATAAAGCTCTTCCAAAGAGGGGAGAAGGCAACCCATGATCTCCTGGGCAATGACATTAACGCTCTGGAGTGCTGTCCTATCTGCCACTGTGCAATTGGCAAACCATACAGAGGTGCAGTAAGTTAAGATACTCTCTGTGGTGCAGCGGTAGAAGGTCACCAGCAGTTTCTCATTCAGTTGTTGTTTTCTGAGAAGCCTCAGGTAGTATAATCTCTGCTGGGCCCTTTTGACCAGGGCTGCAATGCGGGCACCCCAGGTCAGGTCCTCTTTTAGGGTAACACCCAGAAACTTAAAACTGGCCACTTGCTCTACTCAGTCTCCATTGATAAGCAAGGGCTGGATGTCTGGTCTGTTCCTTCTATAATCCACTATAAGCTCCTTGGTCTTATTGGTGTTGAGGACCAAGTTGTTGTCTCCACACCACGAAAGCAACCGGTCCACCTCATCTCGGTAGGCAGACTCATCCCCCCTGGAGATGAGTCTCACCACTGTAGTATTATCTGCAAATTTAGCAATAGTATTACTAGCGTGAGTGGGAATGCAGTCATGCACATAAAGGGTATAGAGTAAGGGACTCAACACGCAACCCTGTGGTGTACCAGTGTTAAGAATAAGGGCTGAAGAGGTATGATTACCTAATCTGACCCTCTGTGAGCGGCCAGACAGGAAATCCATAATCCAAAGGCAGAGTGATACACCATGAAAAGTGGGGAAACTGATCTAATGTGGTTGCCAGTAACTGGTCTTGTTACTTTGTAAAGCTGTAAAATCCTTCCTGAGCTTAAAACACTGGTCTTTGTTGCTTTATAAACAATGAAAGAAATTAGAATACCCGCTGATCTCTGCTGAGATTTTCTTGGAAAAGCTAGTAGGATCCAAACTATCCTTTAGAAACTTCTTTAATAAAATGGTCCTTTCCCCATCTCACTTCCTATAATTCATCACCTGAGAGAGATGTTGTTCAGAAGGAAAGCCCAGCCCATACACTGTGTTGGCCCTGCTGTCTGCCCATTGGCCAAACTTCTGTGAGGTCTTTGTGAAGGTCATGTTGGGGGTGATGGTGCTATTGATGATGGCCTACAAGGAAGACAAACACCAAGACTTTTAGAGTCAGATTAGAAAAGGAATAATTTCCACAACCTAGCAATTGCATAACTAGTTTTTGAAAAATGACAGGAAGCATGGGTGCAGGATGCAGTGACACCCAGGCAGGCGGCAACAAATTAAACATATGTTCCAGCTTGTTGGTTATCCAGTCTGGACAGCTCTCACACACCACCCTTACAATTTAATTTTTGAAGAGATGCTCGCACAATTATGAACACTGTGCAAATATTTTTAAATGTTCTTCATTGGCTCTAAATCAAGGCCGTTGGAAAATTGGAATAAGCATACTTTGGAATTTTTGCATGATCAAATCAAACTGCTTCATTAATTTAAAAAATATATATTTCTGGGACAGCCAACTCAGTATGATCATAAGGTCATGGGAGACATGGGTAGAAATTCCCATTCGGCAATGAAGGTCACTAGGTTGACATAAAGAGTATGTGTCTTAAGTTCCTTAAAGGAGGAGAGACTATAATTACAAATGAAGGCGAATATACTGTCCCAGGATATACTGCAGAATCCAATCTAGGTTGGTTAGCGGAACCAGAGGTTTTGTGTCTTCTGAGCTTTCAGACTCGTGCTGGAGCCCATCTTCAGGGAACTTCTCTCTAGCAGAGTGTGTGTCCTGTTCTGTGTGTGGTATTTATAGTGGCTGTTGTACGTGGCTTCTGAAAGCTTGGGAGGCAAAACCTCTGGTCCCACCGACTGATCCAGATTGGATCCTGCTGAATAAAATTATCACAATTATTTCTCAGTACTAGTATCACTAATACTAGTGTCCACATGGGAGAAGCTGCTTGGCCCTTAGGTCTCACCTTGGTGCCTCCCACACTGATGATCCGATAGACATTGCGAGTAGCATCATAGAAATAGGACACTGTCAAGGCATGTTTACTGGCAGGAATCCAGTTCCTCTTGGTGGCAGGATCAATCTGAAAGATGTGGGCTCTGGTGCTAAAAATTGGTTGCTCCCTGCAGAAGTGAAGAAAATAGAGCATAAGGACCCCCAACTGTAGCAGGGAAGAATTAGGCAACCCCTATCACTGAAGGATGTGTTTCTCTAAGTTCATACACACACAAACACATTCTAGGTCAAGGGGTTATGTGAAGTCGCTGGGTAGGGACAAAATTAGAATTTAAGAGGATGATCTCAGACAACAATTAACAAATGATGCCTTAAACTGTTCTTCTTACATATAATTGTGCAGAAGGGGGGAGTCTGTGGTAGCTGGTTACATATTCACTGTGATCAGAAAAGAAGTATTTTGATACATTTAAGGATGATGTTGGTGTGTATGTGTGTGTGAGCCTCTGGCCTACCTAGAAATATAGAAATATACTCTCACAAATGCACATACATTAATAATGAAAACCAAGTTTTTCTCATTTTTCAAGACTAGAAACAATATTCTCTCTACTCTGACCCAGATCGAAGTACAGATGAATTCAGCTTTCTCACTGCTTTCTGTCTCAACCCTCTAATCAAAAAGGGAATTTATACAACATCTTTAAACTGTTAATTTGAATATTCACGCATAGATTCTGTCTCTCTCTTCCTCACGCACACTCAAGCATACAAACACACATTATGGGAAGATGAAGATAAGACATTACCTAATTGTTGACATTGGTTAAGACTGATTAAGGCAGCTGGTTTGGCAATAGAGGTAGTTAAAAGATCAGGTCATCTACCATTAGGTTAGTACAGTTGCTGGGCTAATATCCCACTTGAGTTAGGGTCTGGAACCAATTCATTTCCTACCAATGAAAATGTACACTGTTAATTGACACTGTACAATGCAGGAAAGGAGAAATAAAAGGGAGGCATGACAGAGATAAAATTAGTTCTAAATTAGGACCAGCTAAAGCTTTTTAAAAATGTTAATCAGAAATCATTGGCTTCTAAAGGAAGGGCGAGGGAGAAATCCATGCAGCTTCCAAACGTTAGGTTATGACAGCTTATTAACCATTCCAAAATTTGTGTCGGAAGGGTAACTGGGCATTTTCTCATACTTATACTTAGATAAAAATGGCAACATCGGAAATCTATGGGGAGCTGTTAGAATTTTCAAAAATCCACAAACCATTTAATTATATGTTTCCATATCAGCATGGTTTACAAAAACAAAGGTAAATGTCCGTTTGGTCACAACGGGTGAGATATAGCAATACCTATACAGCTTTTTATTAACTGTAGGCTTACATGCAGCCAATGAGATTTACTGAGCATACAAAAGGGTGACAGGGCAAAAATTATTGGAATTAACCTTTTCTTCAACACTGTAGCATGCTGAACAGGATGATCTTAGACACATGAAGTGTAAATTTCAGTAACAACATTTAGAAAACATTTGCTTTTATAATCTGCACAACACAACCATCCTCAGATGCCGTTGGCTTTGGTTTCCTGGTGGAACATCAATTGGGAACCTGCCTTGGTGCCCAAAAGCTTCTCTGCAAGGTTCTTTCTTTATGAGGATAAATAGCTAAATATTTGAAAGACATCAGATATATGAAAGCTGTAGAATTTTATAAGCAATAATGTAGGGTAGTATATTTTTATTATAATGATGTAACCTGGATTTTACAACTTACGCTACAGGGCACATTTCATCCACATGGTTATGTTGTCACTAAGATTCCTTTTGAATCTTCCATGTCTCAATGCATTGCAGAATGCAAGTTTTCCAGTCAAACAGTGCATGCAGATAATTTGGAAGTCTATCTATGATTGCTTTGATTTCTGCAGTACGTTATGCACATGCGTACATTAGTTATGCTACCTGACTAAAAGCTGCTGCCCAAGTTATATTATCTCAATCAATCAGAATAGAGCTGGAAGGGATCTTGGAGGTCTTCTAGTCCAAACCCCTGCTGAAGCAGGAGACCCTACACCAGGGGTGTCAAACTCACGTCACGGCGGCATCACGTGACATTTCGTGACTTTCCCCCCCCTTCACTAAACTGGGCGTGGGCGTGGCCAGCACGTGATACATCCGGCCCGCGGGCCATGAGTTTGACACCCCTGCCCTATACCGTTTCAGACAGGTGGCTGTCCAGCCGCTTCTTCAAAACCTCCAGTGATGAAAGACCCACAACTCCTGGAGGCAACTTGTTCCACTGGTTAATTGTCCTCCCTATTAGGAAGTTTCTCCTTAATTCCAGGTTGCTTCTCTCCTTGATTAGTTTCCATCCATTGTTTTTTGTCTTGCCTTCTGATGCTTTGGAAAATAAGTTGGTCCCCTCTACTTTGTGGCAGCCCCTCAAATACTGGAATAATACTACTATCATGTCAGCCTTAGTCTTTCACTTCTCGCTCAGCAATCAAAACATGAGAAACTTTTAGAAACATTAGAAAATTTCAGGCATTTCATAATTATTTAGAAATAAACATTTCTAATAATTAGAAAATTAGAAACATTTAGAAAATTTCAGCAATCAAAACATTAGAAACTCTTCTGTTTAATAGACAATTAAGCAGAAAATGATTGGGTGATTCAAGGTTTCAAACGAATAAAAAGAACAGAATGGATAGGAAGGCAGGAGAGGGGATATTTTTCAGTCTTTAGAAGAAAATTGGAGCTTGGACAGTTTAGTTTCCCCAAAGCCTGCACTCTACAGCCAGGCTCACACATGTGGACATTTCAAAGCAGCTGCTGCTATTTCTAATCTTGAGACCAATTTTACACCCAGTACTGTAGCTTACATGCCAGCTGCATATGGTTGCCCAGAGGACAAAGGGGAGAACTTCATCCACAGCTTGAGAAGATTTCAGAGTTGTAACATGTTTCACACCACCACAGCCTCAATCCAGAGAAAGAAGTATTTATAATGAGATGGGGGTCATCCTCTGCAAGCCAGTGCAGAGAAGGATCACCCTTCCTGGGTATTTTGAACATCAGCTTATTACAGTGTGCTCACCTGCTCACTGAATAAGGAGGAAAAGCTGGATGTGAGGAGCACAATAAAGCAGAAAAAGAAATAGAAGGAAACCAATTCTAAGGAAGGAAGTGACCCAAGAAAAGGGAAGCTACGATGGAAGCACGTGTTGACAAAAACCAAAACTACCAAACTAGGCAAAGTTCTGGTGTTTGCTGATGAAGAAAAACGGATGTAAGGATGAAAGGATCTGACTTTCTGGACATCTGTCTAGTTAATCCTTGTCTCCACCATGAGTGAATCAGAGGGCAAGTGCATAAATATAGCAAGAAAAGGAGAACTGGAGGCTGCTTCGCAACATGGAAGTAAAGTCAAATGAAAAGAGGCAGGTAGAGTGGAAAGCTGAATGCTGATCCAGCATCTTCTTACGTCTTTTTAAAGGCTCTGAAAATGCATTTTCACGGGAAGATCCTAAGTCTATGTGAAATATCCAAATATCGGGGCAGTCTAAGCCTTAGCACTAAATACCAAGAAAAGGAAACATGGACAAAACTGTTAGCTTTTTGCCTTCTTTGGGGGCTTTCTAAAGGCATCTGCCCGACAGGTTTTGGAAAGAGAACACAAAGGGGAGGAAATGCAGGTAGTCCTCGACTTACGATCACAATTGAGCCCAACATTTCTGTTGCTAAGCGAGACAGTTTTGTTAAGTGAATTTTCCCCCGTTTTACGACTTTTCTTGCCACAGTTGTTAAGTGAATCACTGTAGTTGTTAACTTAATAACATGGCCGTTAAATTAATTTGAATTTCCCATTGACTTTGCAACTTTCAGAAAGTTGCAAAAGCTGATCACATGACCCTGGGACATCGCAACCTTCATAAATATGAGTCAGTTGCCAAGCGTCTGAATTTGGTCACATGACCATGGAGATCCTGCAACAATTGTAAGGATGAAAACAAAGAAGCATTACTTTTTTCAGTGGCACGGTAACTTCGAACAGTCACTAAATGAACTATTGTAAGTCAAGGACTACCTGTACAATTTAGTCTCATCCAACAAAGCTCTTTTTCTGAACAACGGTGTTAAGAGTGTTAAGAGTATGCTGGTGAACTAGATACACCTCTGTTTTCCTCCAACTAATCTTATATGGATGCATTTGTATTTCAGTTACATGCAGGATTTCTCCAACGGTTAAGATTCTCTGCAAAATAAAGCAGCACTAGCATAAAAACAAAAGGAAAAATTGCCAGTAATTGTGATTAATGCAAAATATCTAACAAGTAAACTTAAATGTTTTTTATTTTTTTAAAAAAAGAAGAAATCTTTCCCCGACAACAGACACCAGGATAGTCAGCCTAAGAAGGCATTCCACAAGCTAAATGGAATCAATTCATTCAGCACTGAGCCATGCCATCTCACACTAACCAGTTATTATAGAAGATAGCTGACTCCATCAAACCCAAGCTGGCTGCTATCCAGAGGTCATCCTATTTGGCCAGTGTATTGGAAAACAGGATGCAGGACTAGACATGTCTGGTTTGAATTTAAAGGCAATTGTCATTCTTTGCTGCCTCTGATGGCTGCAATGCCTGTGGTGCCACTTCTCTCTGTTCATACAAAACGCTTTCAAAATCTCACATACTGTTATGTATTTTTGTGAAACCTTTTGGAAGGACTTTTGGCTGTTCACAGAGCTACTTTCTTCCTGTATTTCTCTCAAATATAAATTGTAAACCATGGCAATAACTTTTGGGAAAGGAGCTGAACCAATTGTCTAGGAATAGGAATAGGGACAGAACAGAACAGAATAACAGAGCTGGAAGGGACCTTGGAGGTCTTCTAATCTAACCCCCTGCTCAGGCAGGAAACCCAATACTATTTCAGGCAAATGGTTGTCCAACCTCTTCTTTAAAAAGGTATGTGTGTGTGTGTATGTGTGCTTTGGGGTCAAGTCAGCCACCCTTTTCTTTCCTTCCTTTTCCCTGTTTTCAGTAGAGAACCTTGACTGTGGTATACACATCAGTAGATAGCAATAACACTTAGACTTATATACCGCTTTATAGCGCTTTACAGCCCTCTCAAAGTGGTTTACAGAGTCAGCATATTGCCTCCAACAATTTGGGTCCTCATTTTACCCACTTCGGAAGGATGGAAGGCTGAGTCAAACCTTGAGCCTGGTGGGATTCGATCTGTCAAATTGCAAGGAGAGTAGCTTGGAGTACTGCACTCTAACCACTGCGCCACCAAGCCTCTCTAAGATGCAGACAATACCAGGTTTCACTGAACCACTTGTACCTACAGAGAGATTAGGCAAGACCGCATGGAAAGAAAATAATTTCTACAGAGAAAATAACCTATTCCATAGGACGGGGATTCCCAACTCCTGGTCCATGGACTGGCACTGGGCCAAGGCATGCCAGAAACCGGGCCGCACAAACAAGTGAAGCCACATCCATGGGATGCTGGCAGAACATGAAACCATGCCCCCCCTCCAGTCTCTGGAAAAACCTCTCTCCATGGAACCAGTCCCTAGTGTCCAAAAGGTTGGGGGCCGCTGCCATAGGAAATATCCTTTATCTCTTGCTGTCCTGCCCACATTTGTCCTGTTATTTTAAAACAGAATTTAGTAATGAACAAAAAAGGAAACACGAAAGTTATTCATCCCTAAACAACGCACAAAACGGTTCCAATTCTTGTGTCTTACTTGCTTTATTTTAGAGGTGTACAATCTGAGACTTGGTCTAAGGGTCAAAGCACCAGACTAGAAATCAGGAAACTGGGAGCACTAACCCCACCTTAGGTATAAAAGTTGCCTGGGTGACTTTGGGATAATCACCAGATGATGATGAATTCTAGGCCTCCCTTTAGGCATGAAAGCTGGGTGATCTTAGGCCAATCACTCTCTCTCTCTAAGCCAGGGGTGTCCAACCTTGGCAACTTTAAGACTTGTGGACTTCAACTCCCAGAATTCCTCAGCCAGCTTTGCTGGCTGAGGAATTCTGGGAGTTGAAGTCCACAATCTTAAAGTTGCCAAGGTTGGACACCCTGCTCTAAGCCCAAACCACCTCACAGGATTGTTGTTGGGGAGAAAACAGGAGGAGGAAGGAGTATGATGTAAGTTCGCTTCCTTGAGTTATTTGTAAAAAATAACTAAATAAAATAAAATTCGTGATTCCTGAAAATCTTGGATGTGGCTATAAGTTGCTATATATTATGATACGGCACCTGTGCTTTGGTAAGCTGTTCAGATTTTTAAAAACTGAACTGGCATAAAAACGCTTATAATAAATGAATAAATAAATCAGCAAACCTGACAGGGGGGAAATAATTCAACATAGAAGTGGAAAGTAATCATATTCAGTGTAAGTTTAGTTAAAATTTAAATGCTATACAGATTTTAGTTCCACCCATTTTTTTAAAAAAATCTGTTCATTTAACATTTTCCCCTTTTCTGACTGTGCTTTATGACCCAGAAAATGTGTGTAGAACCATCTTATTTTTATATCTTGCCTGTTTTTCTCCTTTATTGTATCTTCTGTTTCTTTCAATTAGCATCAGCAAACATATGAATCCTATTGTTCAAACAAGGAACACTTTGCATGTTTAGTTTAATATTAAAGGGACTGTGTAATATTATTGATCTTAATATGCCTTGAAGCAGATAGCTAAGCATACATTCCAAACTGATAGCATATATAGATGGGCTGGAATACATTTCCTCCCATTCTACAGAAACGCACAATTGCTAGAGATGATGGAGCTATAGCTTCATAAACCTGGGGTGTAATAGGTTGGAAAAAAGCTGGCATCTCTATTGGAATTCAGAGTGAAATACACAGCTCTTTGTTCATGCTTAGTTTTCACTATCTAAAAGATACTGAAAAAAATATGAGCCAACAGAAATATGTAGCCTCAGGCTTAGCTTAACCTTGTTCCAAGGACAAGATACATAATCCCCCAAACCAGCTCCTAGGAGGTTTAATTCTCTCAGAAAAGAAAAATACAATAATATTGAGCTGATTTAACAACTAATAATTTGTGACTTTCATGAACACAAATATTTTATTTTATTGATCCGATTCCATTCTGGAACTCCAAAACAATTTTTGGCAGCATAAAACATAAAGGAAAATGAGATAGGAATATAATCAGGTAAATAAAAAATATAAAGGAAATAATCAAGATAGGAAATCAAGGCAAAATAGATGCAAAATATGTCAAGAATATTTAACTAAAGATTCCCTCCACCCCACCCAAGGCCTGGAAGAACAATCAAGGTTTTCCAGAATGTCATCAGGGTTATGTTAATCTAAGCAGTACAACAACCACGTTTTGCCTTAAATCAAGATCAGTAATGCTACCTCACAATGGGGAGATTCTACTTTACTGGCTGTATTAATAGCTATCAACAGATTGTTCCTCATCTGTGGATATATCTAATCTCCCCTAAATTAGTGGCCATACTATGTTGTGTGAGTGAGTTTTAAAAGTTAAAACTTGTGTTTTCTGCAAAAAACAACACTGTTTTTTATCTCCTCTCTTTTCTTTTAAATACAACTGTATAAATCCAACTTTGGAGAGTTGAGTAAGGATTTTTTTTTATATAATATTTTTTCCCTGCAAAAGCAAAACAAGATCCTTGAATAATTCTAATCTCTGATTTCAAATCTCTTACCACCAATGTTCTGTGTAACCCTGCAGCATTACTGGCCAAATGTTTATGGAGATTCTCAGTTATCCAGGTCATAGTTGTCCCAAAGATGCTTTTCAAAAAGTAACTGGACTTGGTTTTTGTTTTCCTTGAAAATATTTTGCTTTTCATCCAAGATTCTTCAGTTCTTGAATTGAAACTTGACGTGAAGAAGTTTCTTGGATGAGAAGTGAAACATTTTTAAGGAAAGAAAAAAAAAACCCAAGAAAGTCCAGTTGCCTTTTGACAAGCACCTTTGGGATTACTGGCTAAGAAGCACCGGTTAATCAAATGCACACCTTCCTTGCCACATGCAAAGGAGTATGAAGAGAGATTAGTAATTCTGACTTATTAGTAGTACTAACTATCCTATGCACCTAATAGCTATATGCATTTTATAAGCAGTAGGTTGATACACAGGAGAGGGGCTAGGAATAAAAATGTTACAGTTCAAAACCAATAATTTAAAAGATTTTGTTCCTGTTATTCTTGTCTATCTGTTGCTTCCTCCTTTCTTGCAGTTGCCCGTTTGCAATAAACATTCCTCTAACAATCTTTATTCTTGTTAACCCCCATGTTTTTCTTTCAAGTTCTATGGGCAGGCAGTCTGTGCATCTGGTTCATTGAATTGCTGCTTATGAATAGAATAAAATAGAATATTGGACACACAAGGAATTTGTCTTGGTGCAAATGCTTTCAGTGTACATAAAAGAAAAGATACATTCGTCAAGAGTCAAGAATCATAAGGTACAACACTTAATAATAGTCATAGAGTACAATAAGCAATCAAATCATACTAGGAAACAATCAATATAAATCGTAAGGATACAAGCAACAAAGTTACAGTCATGCAGTCACAAGTGGGAGGGGATGAGTGATAAGGAGTGATGATAAGATTAATAGTAGTAGTAGTGCAGACTTTGTAAATAGTTGGACAGTGTTGAGGGAATTATTTGTTTAGCAGAGTGATGGCATTTTTGTGTCTAGTTATTCTGGTGTGCAGTGCTCTATAACGTTGTTTTGAGGGTAGGAGTTGAAATAGTTTATGTACGGGAAGTGAGGGGTCTGTAAATATTTTCAACCCTCTTTTTGACTCGTGCAGTTTACAGGTCCTCAAATGAAGGCAGGTTGGTAGTAATTGTTTTTTCTGCAGTCCTCATTACTCTCTGAAGTCTGTATCTCTGTCTTGTTGGGTTTCAGAACCAAACCAGACAGTTATAGAGGTGCAGATGATGGACTCAATAATTCCTCTGTAGAACTGAATCTGCAGCTCCTCGGGCAGTTTGAGCTTTCTGAGTTGGTGCAGAAAGAACATTCTTTGTTGTGCGTTTTTGATGTTAGGTGTCCATTTTATGTCTTCCATGCCTGCTCCGACCCTCTTCCCTTTCTGCTTACGGAGTGCGGAAATATATTTTATCCCAGCCTTGGCAAAGGGTGCTTTTTCGAATGCCACTGCTGTCTTGTGCAGGCCATTTGAAAGACATATGCTTCTTGACTTGATCTAAATTTCAAACCAGAATATACAATTGCTATCCATAAGGGATGGCAGGAAAGTGGCCCATTAGTTTGGATAAACCTAGTATTATTGCTGATAGCTGTAGATATTGAAGGAGGAAGTTTATAAGACATAATCAATCAATATTTGAGAAACTCAAAAGACATTGAAGTTTTTCGCCAGGGAGCACTTTACAACTGCTATTATCCCAAGGTGCTTTTTCAAAAGGCAACTGGACTTTGCTTTTTCCTTGAAAATATTTTGCTTCTTAGATGAGAAGTGAAACATCATCAAGGAAAAAACGAAGTTCAGTTGCCTTTTCAAAAAGCATCATTGGGACAATCATGACCTGGGTGACTGAGACTCCATAGACAACTGCTACTATCATTGGATACTTTGATTGCTAAAAGGAAAATAGGACAGAAATCTTACAAACACTGAGCCGGCATGGTGTAGTTAATTAGCATTGAGACAGAATTGGGAACACCGAGTTCAAGGTCACTCTCAAACATGGACTCACTGGGTGACTTGGATCAGTCTTTATGTATCATCCAACTGATCTGACAGGGCTACTGTAGAGGAAAATAGGAGGAGAAAAACCTATTTACAACTCCTTGACCTCCTGAAGAAATACAGAATATGAAATTAATGCACACTCCAACCAAATTTTTATCTAAGAAACCTCTTTTGGACCAAATCGTTGGTTTAATACCAACATTTCCTACAGTGACCAAAAGACAAAAGGATAATCGTCCCCTAATTATTCTCTAGCAATTGGTTATTCAAGTTTCTCTGTATACAGATAATTAGTCTGAACAAAGAGCCTGACCAGTAACCTTATTCTCCAAGAACACTGGTGAGTAAATTCTGCTGGTCTGTAAGCTCCACAAGCCATGGCTGGCATGTTTCAATGTCACATTGTCAAATCCCAAAGCAGCAGGTTGGCGTTCATAATCTCTTGGAATCAATCAAACTTTAGAGGCTATGTTTGGAAGGAAGTGGGGCAATCATATGGAATGTGAACATTAGGGAATGAAAATTGAAGAATGATGTATATAGGCAGAAAGGAACTAGCTAGCTGGGAGTAGATCTAGGACAAGGAGATAGGCTGGTGGAGGCCACTCTAGAACAATCCTGGCTTTAGTGGGCATGCAGGGAGGGTAATAAATGGATGATTTCAGCATTTGTGGTATTCCTCCCTCTGGCAGAGGTTTGTTGCAAGGATGTAGGAAATGAGCAGGTTAAGCCTGAGGGCAGGATCAAATGCATCATCAGTTTGGAGTCAATGCGTCCTATGAGACCCAAGTCCAACCGCCAGTGAATTCCATTGACCCTTATCTAGCACCAATTTGGCTTGAACATTAGTAGATCAGATTCTTGGGTACAGATTGCATGTAATAAACTTGTAGTTCTTTGAACTCAGCTCCTGTTCCTGGTTACCTGCACCTGATAAGGAGCTTTTTACGTGAGTTAAGCTCAAAGTTATTTAGCTGCTGTTTTTTTCTTTTCCCACAAGATGTTTCTAAAATCTAGAAGAAATTAGTTTTCTTCTAATTATCTAATCCAACAGACCACTTAGGAAAATTGGTATCAGTCAAATATTTCAAGGACTCTGACAGTTCTAGACCAGTACCTTACCTTTGCAGATGGTCCTTGACTTACAACCGGTCATTTAACCACCGTTCAAAATTACAACAGTCTCAGAAAGGATGCTTTGTGATCTGTAAAGCACTTCTGGTCTTCATAAAATGCTGCACCCTCCCACAGTCACATTACTGCATTTTGAGTATTTGGCATGTAGCTCGCATTTATGACTGGTTGCAACATCCTGCAGTCACATGACAAATTGCTATCCATTTTGCTGGTTTCCAGCAAAAAACACCCATTTGGGAAAATAGATTCACTTAACGACTTATTTCTTAAATTCCAGTCCAATTGTGGTTGTTAAGTTAAGGACTGCTTGTATTAGCTTGGGGTTAGTTAGACTAGATCAATTAAGGTGTTTTTCACTTCTATTTTTTATTCTACAAGAAAATCTTTTGGTGACATCAGTATTTTAAAAAACCAATAGTCTGACAATTCCAAAACATCTACACCAAGGCATATGGCAAAATTCTTTCTAAATTGCAATAACCATAACTCCACAGAATAAATCACTGGGAGAATTCTTTACTAAGGCTACCAAATCAGAGAGCTTCAAATAAAAGTTTTCATTGAAGCTACTTATTGAAGTGACTTAATGAATGAAATGATATATCAAAGCCCACAGGGAACAGGCCTTGAACTTTAGAATAAACACTTCACATTCTACCTGTAAGGGATTGGAGAAAATAGCAAGCTAAATTAAGCGATCAATAAGACTAGATTCTCAAATACTGTAGCGAAGAGTAAAACTAACAATGTAAAACCTACAGTTATTCCCTCTGAAAATAGAAATATATTCTCCATTTCTTCTAAAAGAATTATTTTAAAAGAAAAGAATTTTAAAAACTAAAACCACCCTGTATGTTTGATGACGTACATACCCAAATCATTGCAGCTGGATTCATACATGCTAAGCTTTGATTAGTTTCAATCTTGCTTTGCTTTTTTGGTGCCCTATTACTTATTATTGACAGCATTTTCTATCACTCCAATCAAATTATACAGAAGCAATCTCAAAAGCAACCTCTCAATATACAGTAATCAAGAAAAATGAGTAACCATACAATCCAAAAGCTATAGTCAGATGGCCAGCCACTATTTAGAGGCAGTTCTCAACTTACTACCACAATTAAGTCCAAAATTTCTGTTGCTATCTGAGACATTTGTTGTGAGTTTTGCACCACTTTATGACCTTTCTTGCCACAGTTGTCAAGTGAATTACTGCAGTTGTTAAAGTAGTAACATGGTTGTTAAATAAACCTGGCTTCCCCTTTGACTTTGCTTGTCAGAAGGCTGCAAAAGGGGGGCCACATGACCCCAGGGACACTGAAGCCGTCATAAATTTGAGTCTGTTGCCAAGTGTCTGAATTTTGATCACAGGACCATAAGTGTGAAAAATGGTCATGTCACTTTTTTCAGTCCCGTTGTCACTTCAAGCGGTCACTAAACGAATTGTTGTAAGTTGAGGACTACCTGCTTTATACCAAGCATAAAACAATCAAAAGCACAAATAAAAATAATAGTTTTTATTTTTTTTCAAGGAAGCCAAGACATTTGAACACAATATTCCATTTGTGTTCCAGAACTAAGTAAAGGATATTTTCATAAGCAGAAATGATTCAATTTTGACTAATATTTCCTGAAAAATGCAAGTGGCTGTCCCAATCATATCCTGTTTGTGGGCTTCTAACCAGCATCTGGTTTGTTTCTTTGAAAATAGAAGTGGATAGTTTATCAAGGTTTTTACCCTTTGCAACCTAACAGAACATGGGGCAGAGATCACTGTATGTAAATGGTGACTAAGGATTAGGTTAGAGTCTATCTGCCAATCATCAGCAATGCACTTCAAAGCCAGAACAGAATGACATTTACTATATTTGGTGTGACGGAAAAAGCCTATAAAATGAAGTTTAAAAATGAGCCAGATTTGGTAGGGACCCACAGAGCAAAATATATATATCAGAAAATAAATCTCCGATGGGAGAGGCAGTTGGTCACCAATCATAAAACTTGTCGAGTCCTCCAGCCCACCCTCCTCCCAGTCATGTGACCTCCAGTAGAACTTTTAAAGAGCTAGAAAGGCTTGGGAAGCCATGTTCTACATGCCTTCCTCTAACTTGTTATATGTTCTTACGGCATGTGTGACCATTTTACTTCCTCACAGTTATTGATCAGATGCTAAGTTAGACAGTGAGGAATTCTTGGTGCTCTGAGCTTGGTTGTTTTCCTGCAGACGTTTCATTACCAAAACTAGATAACATCATCTGTGATCCCAAAAGTGCTTTTTTCAACAGACAACTGGACTTTGTTTTTCTTTGAAGACATTTCGCTTCTTATCCAAAGAAGCTTATTCAGCTCTGACTCTCACTCTCTCTCTCTCTCTCTCTCTATATATATATCTATATATATCTATATATATCTATATATATCTATATATATCTATATATCTATATATCTATATCTATATCTATCTATCTATCTATCTATCTATCTATCTATCTATCTATCTATCTATCTATCTATATAGCCTTCAGCTTTGTTGGGTATTTTCCCACGTCATAAGTAGTGGTGCTTTTAAAGTTGTAGCAACGTTTCAGCAGAATCTCATCTGCCATCATCAGGCTTCTGGATATCTATCTCTATCTCTATCTATCTATCTATATCTATATCTATATCTATATCTATATCTATATCTATATCTATATCTATATCATCTATATCTATATCTATATCTATATCTATATCTATATCTATATCTATATCTATCTATCTATCTATCTATCTATCTATCTATCTATCTATCTATATATATATATATATATATATATATAAATCCTTCCATTCCCCACCATCCAGTCAGAGCTGAAGAAGCTTCTTGGATAAGAAGTGAAACGTTTTCAAAGAAAAACCAAGAAGTCCAGTTGTCTCTTGAAAAAGCACCTTTGGGACAACCATGACCTGGATGACTGAGAATCTCTATAGACATCAAAATGAGGTTACCTAGTTTGCATAACAAAACGTTCGCAAGAAAACAACCAAGTTCAGAAAGCACTAAGGAGTCCTTATTTCAACCCTGAACTACAAATATTCTCCTTTATAAGTTAGTGTCCTGTGGTCTGATGGTAAATTAGCCCTCATACCTTTTTTGCTCTTCTGCTTTTTACTTACTGTGAGCCTAATTTTAAATTGAAAGGATGCTCTTGGCAATGCAGGTTTAGAGCAGAACATAAAACTGCAGTTTATGGACATAACAGATAAGCAACCCTGCTGGATCAAGACAGCAATCCGTTTTATTTAGAGGTGAACAACTCTTTGGCATGCATGAACATTAGGTGAAGGCCAAGGATATAAAATGCACAATGCTACACTACACCTGTGGTTAGGATTAGATGTTTTGGAGACAATTTGCAACCTATGCATTTTCAGTGTGTCACGTTTTTATGTTTCCTGCCTAGAAACAGTGAGAAATGACCATCAGCGGGAAGACCCCTAAGAGCACAAAAGCCATAAATCAGAATGTCCCTAAGAGCGCAAAAAAGCCTGTACAAATAGTCCTCAACTTACGACCACAATTGAGCCCAAATGTATGTTACTAAGAGAGAAATTTAAGTTTTACCCCATTTGATGACTTTTCTTGCCACATTTGTTAAGTGAATCACTGCAGTTCTTAAATTAGTAACACAGTTGTTATGTGAATCTAGTTTCCACATTGACTTTGCTTGTCAGAAGGTTGCAAAAGGGGATCACATGACTCCAGGACACAGCAACTGTCATAAATGTGATTCAGTTGTCAAGCATTAATGGATGGAAACTAATCAAGGAGAGAAGCAACCTAGAATTAAGAAGAATTTTCCTGACAGTTAGAACAATTAATCAGTGGAACAACTTGCCTCCAGAAGTTCTGAATGCTCCAACACTATAACTGGATAACTATTTGTCTGAAATGATATAGGGTTTCCTGCCTAAGCAGGGGGTTGGACTATAAGACCTCCAAAGTCCCTTCCAACTCTGTTATTCTATTCTATCAGAATGTAAATGGGGATGCTTGTAATGGTCATAAGTTACTTTTTTCAGTGCCATTGTAACTTTGAATGGTCACTAAATGAACTGTTGTAAGTCGAAGACTATCTATATGTGCCAGACTCCCTCTGCATCTATAGGGTACCCGCCCTGACTCAATCCAATATCTTATTTCTTCAGTAGACAGCCAAATACCTGTAGGAATAAAGTATGCAGGAGACATAATATTTGTTCCCCATCAATGAACATTTACAGATGCTCTACAGGTAGTCCTTGACTTACGACCATAATTGAGCCCAGAATTTATGTTGCTGAGAAATTTGTGAAGCAAGTTTTGCCCCATTTTACGATTTTTCTTGCCACATTTGTTAGGTGAATCACTGCAGCTGTTAAATTAATAACAGAGTTGTGAAGTGAATCTGTCTTCCCCCATTGACTGTCAGAAGGTCGCAAAAGTTGATCACGTGACCCCGGGACACTGCAAGTGGCGTAACTATGAACCAGTTGTCAAGCATCTGAATGTAAATCATGTCACCAGGGGGATGGATGCTGCAATGGTCGTAAGTCACTTTTTTCAGTGCCGTTGTAACTTCAAATGGTCACTAAGTGAACTGCTGTACGTCGAGGACTATCTGTATTGCCTCTGAATATGAAGATCCATTACATGGCAGGGATATTTTAAGGCAGGGATGTTAAACTGAGGTCCAAGTGCACCACTCGCAGGCCAGGCCCACCCAAGTTCCATGAAAGGAAAAATGTTGCAATACGTCACATGACGCAATGTGGCGAGTTTGACATCTGTGTTTTAAGAGCTTGATTTTGGGGCCACCATTTCAAAACAAAACTTGGGGAAAAATCATTTGTCAGTTTCATAAAGGTGCATATTCCAGTTCAAGGAAGAAACAGTCAGAGGTGAAACTTAAAAAGATCCAGTGTTCGATGAATGACCAGACCCACACACCTCTGTACAAAATGTATCTGTATTTTCCCTCTATTTAACAAGAATAATAACCATTATTTTCCACTGTCTGCATATATCCATGGATAGATTTCTCAAAGTATGTACCTAAGGCTCTTTCTGCAGCTTATTAGGGTGTGGGACGTCTTTCTTTTAAAAGTCTGGCACATTTGCCTTTTCCTTTTGAGTTTGTTTTCTGAGCTAGTAGCAGCATGAAGGAGTCTGGGAAATGTGTCTCTTTGCTGGCAGACAGCCGATTGCTGAGTCAGCTGGATTGAAGGTGCCAAGGTGAAAGTTTTGTTGTTTTGACCTCTTCTTTTCTCCAGCTTATTTGGAGGAAAACTTTGAAAGCTGAAGATTATATTTTCTCCTTGTGACAAATTGCTGCCTATAGTTCCATTATAAATACTTGGAAAAGAAAACATAGTGACACCTATGGTAGGATCTGAACACTCTTCTGGACAATACCCTTCCTATTGCTGAAATACCACTACTGGCTTTCTTTAACAGAATAATAGAGTTGGAAGAGATGTTGGAGGTCTGTAATCCCTCTAGCAGGAAACCCTATACTATTTCAGACAAATGGTTGGTCCAACCTCCAATGATGGATCATTCACAACTTCTGGAGGTTGCTCCACTGATTAATTGTTCTGTCAGGAAATTTCTCCTTAGTTCTAGGTTGCTTCTCTCCTTGATTAGTTTTTATCCACTGCTTCTTTTCCTGACTTTACGTAGTTTGGAGAATAGTTTGACTCCCTCTTATTTGTGGCAGCCCCGGAGATATTGGAAGACTGCTATCATGTCACCCCCAATCCTTCTTTTCATTAAACTAGACATACCCAATTCCTGCAACTGTTCTTCATATTTTTTAGCCTCCAGTCCCCTAATCATCTTTGTTGCTCTTCTCTGCACTCTTTCCAGAGTCTCTACATCTTTTTTTTATATAATGGCGACCTGGATGCAATATTCCAACTGCGGTCTTACCAAGACATTATATAGTGGTATTAATATTTCATATGATCTTGATTCTATCCCAAGGGAACTGAGGAAGCTTCTTGGGTGAGAAGCAAAATGTCATCAAGGAAAAAACAAAATTGCGTTTGGAAAAGCACCATTGGGCCAATCATGACCTGGATGACTGAGAATCTCCATAGACATATCCCTCTGTTAATGCAGCCTAAGGCTGTATTGGCTTTGTAACTCCATAGATCACTCCGTAGGTTGCTCAGCTGATATAGTCAGGTACTTCAGAGAGCCATGAGCCTTAAAGACAATGAAATTTGTATCTCATTGGTGAGTATGGATAACACTGAATGAAGGCAGAGCTCAGCCCTTGTTCATTGATTAGGCTATTTCACTGAGTCTAATGTTAAGCCTGGGGTGATGGAGGAAGGGGAAAAATAATCCTGCCCTTGGATCTAGTTCCACTAGTCACAGATAAATAATAACAGGAGGCTGCTTCCTTTGTTCTGTTTGCTTCACCAGCACTTAGTTGATCCCTAAAGACATTCTGGTAGCTAGTACAAGGTTAATCAATCTCTTATCCATCTTACATCATTACATACTATCAATCTACATACGCACATAAAGCATTTGAATCAAGCACAGGGTATCTTGTGCCAATGAATTCCTGCAAGTTGTCAGCTTCATCCAATACTCAGCTTTGTAAGATCTTTACTTTCTCCACAGTAGTATGGAGATGGTGTATATTACAATGAAATATGTGTGTGTGTGTGTATGTGTGTGTATGTGTGTACATACATACATACATACATACATTAGCATGCCATATATTATATTGTTTTTAATAAACCTAGACAATATTACCTTCCCGCTCTGGACTCTTACACCATTTATGTCTGCTTCTTCCTATCAAGTTGATTGCACCTCCATGTTTGCTTATCAATTGAAATGAGTCTCTCTCGCTCACACCCACAGGCTGCCCAAAGTATGTATGTTTGCAATTACAAGATTTACATGATTGTCCATTTTATGGGTTATAACTTATATACAACTACAACAATAAGGGTATAAAGAAATAACAAAAAACAGTATCCACTCCAAACCCAGCCCCCAACTCCTGTGCCCTAAAACATTTTTTAATTAAAAACAACAACCCAGGGGTACATGTTCAGCCTTATCCTATTTCAATGCCTGGGGCAAGCCAGATTTTTAAGGCTTTCTGGAAGGCTAGCAGGGCAGGGGCCTGCTGGAAATCAACAACTAGGTTTCTCAAACCAAATTCTGCACCTTTGAGCTGGCTTTCGTGATCTATATTCAATCATTCAATAATAAATGGGATGGTTAGGAAGGACAGGGGCCACACCAATAAAACTTACTTGCAGTCCACTTTGAGCATATGGAGTGGAGGAAAGAAGCTTGGATTGACAAACTCCACCCCTTTGTCAAATTGATGGACCCATGGAAGTATTGGTTGGTGACCAGGGTAATATGACTTACAATATGCAGATAGATATTATATTTCAACAGGAATGAATGGGGGAGGAAGAGCTGATCATTCACCAGCCACTTTAAAAGGGAACCATTTGTGTGCTGTGGTGAAAGAGAGTGGCAGTGTGAAATGGGGGGGGGGGGTTGAGAACAGAGTGTGCACCAGTATTAAAGTGGATACAGTCAAAAAACAAAATAAATGCCACCCTTTTAACATATAGGAAGATTTATATCACCACATTCCTCCTTTTCTTTTCATCATATTAAAACCCTGTATAGCAGGAAATTCACACTATCTCTTCCCCATCAATAAACTTTGTTGATTCATTTTTTTAAAAAAACAGCAAAACTAAAAAAAAAAAAAAACCGCCCCCAACCCAGTAATGTCAAACTCTTTGATTTCTCTGCAAGCACCGTTAAGGTCAAAGATCGGTTTTCTCACCCCATTTTCTCCTGCTCGCCTGCCAGGGCCTCTTTTTTCAGTTGTTCCTTTGATCAAATCTCCACGTTGCCTTTTTTTTTTTTTGTTCTCTCTCTCTCTCTCTTCACTCTTTCTCCGGATCCGGATACTCCTCAAATTTCCTCCGGAATTTCACTTTGGAAATCCATGACTTTGTGATGGAAAAGGCGAGGCTGGATTCTGGGGCTTGAAAGAAAGAGAGAGCATTACCACATGCGCATTCACACACATAAGCACACACACTTCTATACGTTCCCAAGGGTGTGGGGAGGGAAGAGAAGCATAAAGATGTGAGCAGCTGTTCCTTTCGCTCCAAAAAGCACTCCCTCCAAATCACCCTATAAGACCCCAGAGATAAGAACTTTCTTTCTCCAAAAAAAATCTCAGGTTCTCTTTCTTCCTCTCGAGTTGGAAAGCGGGTGGAAGCAGGAGATTGTCATCTTTTTGTTGTTCTTTCTGTGTTGCAAATATTTCTCGCTCTTTTCTAGCGCTTCAGGCAAGCCGATAGCTTTCTCTGCAGAGCTTTAAAACGAAACGGGGGGGAAATCATGTTAAAAATGGAGCTGCTTACCCACTTTGTTCTTTTGTGCAGGATAATGCCAGCAGCCTTTGTTCTCCTTTTTTAAATTTTTATTTAATTTTAATTTATCTTCCTTCATCTACAAACTCCGCTTCGTTTCTATCACATTTCTTCTGAGTTATTTCCAAAGGGGCGGGCGGGGGCGGGGAAGGTGGCTTCTTTGTTGGCTCTGTATTGCCATCTGCTGGAGGAAACCGGACTCCACAGCTTCTGCAGTCACGCCGGAGCCCTAGAATTAAAACCTTTTTAAACGTGTCAAATATCCGATTGACAGAGGAAAGTTGCTGTAAGATTAGAATTGGCCCTGGCCTGGCAGCTTTCACAATTAGAACTGAAGCCATTGTTGAAAAATCTATTATTAGGGATCATAGAATTGGCAGGGACCTTGAAGTCGGCTTATTTCAAGGTCCTAATGAACTTCTGCCTACAAACATCTCAGGTAGGAAATCTAATGTGTTCTCCTGCACTTTATTCTGTTGAACAGCCCATAGGACCACAAGAGTTCTTAATCTTTAATTAAAGTATTTAGTGTAATTAGAAACCATTAGTCTAGATTCCGTTTTCTAGAGCAGGGAAATGCAGATTTGCTCCCCCCCCCCCCACCCCCAGTGTGAGGTTCTTCAAATATCTGGCCAACTTTAGCAAACTAAATATATTTAACTTTGCTCACAGAATGTAATCACCACAATCTTTACCATCATTTTAAACAGCACTATCCAGCCAGCTCAGGCACATTCAACAAGATGGGTGGCGAATATAAATTTAATTAAATAAATACATGGACTCTAGCATCCTGACTGATTGGTGTTTCCAGGAAGCTGGGAAGAATAAGAATCCATCCATACTGCTGATTTGTAGATAATGTATTTAATACAAAGTTGAATCTGAAATATGGAAGAACTGCTTTTGCTAAGATAAAAAACACAAGCGTTCTTCCGGAAACTATCTCTGCTCAACCATGGTAATTAGAAGGAAAAGACAAACCAGGACCAGATCAAGAAATGTTGCTGTTTTGCCGGTTTCAGGTGTGGCTCAGTGGAAATAAAGACAGAATCAAGATATTTGCCTCAATAAGCTTTATGCATTTATTCAGATAAATAAAGATGGTCCCACAAAGCAAGAAGGAACCCTGAACACACTTTGACACTCATATGTAGATGTTCGCTACATTGTCCACTTCTCCACCCAGAAGCACTGGCACACTCCACCCAGACAAGCTGGCATACTCCAGATAAGACAAAGAAGCACAGAAATAGTCATCCACCTCCCCTAGAGGTTATCCAAGGACATTGAGTGTCATCTCAGGGACATTAGGTGTTTCCTGAGGAACTTTCCATGACCTTGAAGGCCTGCAGAGGCAATGATGACATCAGTACATATGCTCCCTCAAGACTGTCAATGGAAACATTAGACTCCTGGTCAACATTGGTATGGAGATGGCCCATGCAGATACACATCTCTATAAACAAAAGCCAACTTGCAATTACCTTGAAACAGGTGCTAGGACATCATTCTCCATCCATCTGAGGGCAACCATTAGGGCATACGCAGTGTTCTTTCAAAATCTTCTTTTGCTTCTTATTCCATCTATTATGGCTGATGACTGAGGTGACCTGGCTTTTCTTCCTGATCATGTAGCCCTGGCCCGGCCATATTCAAAGGCAATATATCAAGCTACAGTTCATGTTTTGTCTGGAACAAGAGTAACCGTTGCTTTTGTGGCTAGCTTGTAAGCTTTGTAGGATATCTGTTTATTGTTGGAAGATGCAGGAGATGCCAGACAGATTGGACAGTTTGTACAGGTAAAGATTAAATTAGTGGCTATCACGATCATTAACAAAAGAGCTTGTCTATGGACAAGAACAAGATAATGAGGATGTATAACATACATGGTAACTTCTTCCATAATTTGGTTAATGGCTTCACTACTGACTGGCTATTGTTGGAAACTAAATGTTGGAGCACATCAGCTTTCCCTAATTTTTCCTAAGGAAGACTTTAGGATGAGGAAAGATCTTTCCTAGTGTGTGGGATAATTCCATTAATTTCAAACAGTCTGACTTAATTACTTAATTACTAGGCCTTATGGGAGTTAGCAATTTGGAGAGCACCAGATTGGGGAAGATTCTCTTTGTTTTCATTTCAGTGGATACACCATAATCTCAAGCAGGCTATCAGTGAGCTAAGCCTTGCCTTGCCTCCAAGGAACATGGATTACAGCGAGTCCTGAACCCAACCTCCTGTTCAAGTAACAACATCTCAAAGACTGTGAGTCACAAGTCTCAGTGAGAACTTCATGTGGAAACTTGTGAACAGCTGAGTAATTAGTGCTCCAAATAAACTGCCCCTTCACATTTCCAACTGCAAGTCTCAAGGATGCCCTTTAGATGAATAAAACATGATATCCAAAGTGATCCCACTAACATTCATCTCCTATTTCTGTTGACCCAATTAAAATAATCCGCCTTGCACCAGATAATTAGTTTCTAAAAAAGGCTGTCAATATTAGATAGCCAATTGCTGGCAAGTTGAGGATGCTGTCTGCTCTACTTTTCAAAATGTCCTTTGAATACTTAAAAAATTAGCCTTCTGTTACCAGTGGTAATGAAAGGACAGTGAAAGTGAAGCTAAAGCAAGGAAAGGTCATGTCATTTAGATCCAAAGTAAACCCAAGATGTCATGTCATTCTCGGAATTTTTAACTGATGATACTTTTGAAAGGCATAACACCTACATTTCTCATTGTAGTTGCTAGAATGGCTAGTCTGCCAGAAGAACCAATGTTCAAAGATACCTTCTTCAAGAGATGCTCAACAGCCTGCCTGCTGAATCTCTGCTTTAAGCATATCTTCCTTCCAATCAACCTTCATTTGGAAAAGGTAGATGATTCTGCTCTATTTCTGCATTAAGTACCATTAGTTCCCTCAGTTATTCCCAAAACAGAACTATGTGCTTTCAGAGAAGAGTGCCTCATGCACTCCTGGAAAAATCACTGGCCTGAGTTACTCACTGCCAGTCACCAAATGGACAATTTTACTGCTTTTCACTATCTGGTTTAACTGGCTCAGTTCCTGGAACAAAATCACTGCTTCAAGAAAGAGATTATTTTTGCATTTCTAAAGGAATCACTGTTTCTTCCACTTCAGGGGCTTGCTGAAAATCAGTGATTCAGAAATGTATGAAAAGTGGCTTTTTCAAAGGGCAGATCATTCTTATACATTCTAAAATGAAATTTCCTATGCAAGAACAGTTGCTAGTTTTAATTAGTCAGAGTACTGGAAAGGAATCACTACAATGGCAGAGTGTCCTATGGACCAATGCAATTCTTGAAGTTTAGCAATAGAAATAGGTTATTTCTTTCCATTTATACAACAATGGAAAATACAATTCCATCTTTAAAACAAATGTCTAGTGTGAACGGAAAATGCTGTTCCCAAAATCCTGGAATCCATACATAATACTTGTCAGTTTTAAATAGCTATACTAAGTTTAAGAATTAGAAATGAGATTTATAATTTGCCAAATGGATGGTGGCATTCTCCTACAGTAATCTGAAAATATGGGAAACAATAAATAAATAAATAGTTTTAATTCAGCGAGTTTACCTCATCACCTATATCAATGATTAGATAATCAATTTCTATAAAATATTTCATTAATGGTTTAATTGATTTATTGTTTTAATTGATTAGTGTGATTAGAGTGTTTAGTGCAAATAGTGTGATTACTGATTAGTTTAAAAGATCAAGATTCATGTAATTTAATTGATTAGTAAAAATTAAATTTAGTGAATTTAATTGAACAGAGTGATTAATGATTAGTGTAATTAATTGATTAGGCTGATTGTTGCTTAGGAAAATTAGACTAGAGAGATTACTGCAATTGATTGATTGGTGTGATATTGGCCATATTCATTACCCAAAATTGTTCCATTAATTAATTTAATCAACGTACCATCTTAACAAACCTACCATGCCAAGAAAAAAAATCCAATGCCAAACCACAACCTAAAAAGAAAGTAATCCCCACCAATGAACCACAAGACTCCTGCACATGCCTTAAATGCTACAAAACTCTAAAGGATAATGAAAACTCCATCAAATGTTCTCTATGTAAGAAATACGCTCATCATGACTGCTTGGGATTACCCGAGCAAATGATTCAATACCTAGAATCATCCAATGAGTTTCCATATCTCTGCAAATCATGCAGACCCAAACTGGATCTGTTGGAAAGAGTTGATACCATTGAAACACAAATAACATCCCTTGACACCATAGTAGCATCCCTGGATGCCTTAAAAGAAAGATTATCCAACCTTGAAAAAAAAGACCGAAACATCATCAGTGATTATCAAGCATCAACCATCTCCCCCGATGAAATACTTGACATTTCCCGCATTGGCCAAGAGCTCAAAAACAGAGACGGCTCTGTGGCCCCACGCTTGTGCAGGGTCATTTGCAAAAATGAATCAAGCAAATGTAAATACATTTACACTATAAATTCACTCACCAAAACCAACACCAACCATAAGAACCTCTGTTGTCACCCTGATCTAACCATATAGCAACGTGCCCGCTCCCATGTACTCCGCACTGAACTCAAAAAACATCTAGACAATGGAGATAAGGACCTGTACATTGACTGCCATGCTGACTGTATCAAAAGTAAGTCACACAACCCGCAACTCAGCTTTAACCTTCAACCACAACCCTACCTCAACCAATCCACCATCACCCAAGACTAGGCATGCATGCCCCTAACTACCTCAATTCCAACTACTGCTGGCCTTAAATGCAAGCTACTCAATGCAAGAAGCCTTGCGAATAAAATACCTGAATTTCTCCTCTTACTAAATATGGCTAAATTCGACATCATATTTGTCTGTGAAACATGGCTCAACGCATCTCTCCCTGACTCCATTACCACAGTAAGAGACTATCATGTTTACCGATCAGATCGTGAAATTCGTAGAGGAGGTGGTATTGCTATCTTCTATAAAAAGTCCTTACATCTAAAAAACATCCAAGTTACCCAGGAGCTTGCTCTTCCTGAGACCATCATCTGTGAACTATCCTTAATATCACATTTCGATTCTTACTATGTTACAGAGCACCTGATTATGACATTGAACATGTAAACAAGCTAAATACACTACTAACATGGGCAACATCCTGCCCACACACTTTTATCTTTCTTGGTGACTTCAATCTACCTCATATTGACTGGACCCTAAACGAATGTACAACTGAACCCATACACGCAACCTTCTGCAATGCTGTTACAAATCTAGGACTGGAACAACTAATAACCAACAACACTAGACTAAACAACTGCCTTGATCTCATCTTCTGCAATAGTTTGAATTTAATTTACAGAATACAAACTAAAGAACCTTTTTCCAGCAGTGACCACAATATGATTGACTTTTGTCTCAACATACACCCACACAAAAATCATCACAATGATGTAATCCCCAATTATAACTTCAAAAAAGTCAACTATGATCTTATAGACAACGATCTCATCCCTTGATTGGCAATCTCTATTCACTGGATGCAATACTGTTGAAGACCATTACAACATATTTTTACTTGAAGTCAAAAGAGTCATCAAACTATATGTACCAACAACAACTCCCAAAACAAAAACAAAAAAAACAGATTACCCATAACAATAAGGAAACTTCAATCCAAAAAGAGATAACTCTGGCGGAAAAACAAATCTGGTCACGTTGCCAATTTCAAAAGCCGATACAAAAATTTATGCCACCAGATAAAGACTGAATGCACCAATTATCACATTAAACAAGAGGAAAACCTTCTATGCACCAATTCCACCCGCACTTCTTACAATTTTGTAAACAACAAACTAAAAGATTCAAGGTCCATCCCACCCCCGATAGGACCTAATGGCAAAGACTGCAACGACAACACCATTAAAGCCAACATCTTTAACACATTCTTTGGCTCAGTATTTGTAAACAGCAATGGATCATGCCCAGTATTTCCTAGTCGAACCACAGACAACTACAATGATCTAATACATATCGATTTTACAGAAGACAATGTTGAAAAAGCACTACGCAATCTAAAACCATCTCTATCTATTGGACCGCATGGAATATGTGCCTACTTCTTAAAAAAGCTATCAACTGCCATAGCCGAACTTCTAAGCATAATCTTTGAAAAATCTTTCAGGACCAGCTCCTTGCCTAACCTATGGTCACAAGCCATGGTCATCCCCATCTTCAAAAAGGGACACCCCAGCCTAGTTGAAAATTACAGACCAATCTCCTTATGCTGTATCACCTGTAAAGTCACAGAATCAATTATTAATCAATCCATCATCCTCCACTTAGAGACAAACAACCTACTCTCCAATAAACAATTTGGTTTCAGGAAAAAACTATCCTGTAATCTGCAACTCTTACACTGCAAAAACATATGGACTACACAATAGACGCAATCTACATAGACTTCTGTAAAGCCTTTGATTCAGTGGTACACGACAAACTACTCCTAAAAATAAAATCTTATGGTATCTCTGGACAACTGCATAACTGGATAGAAGCATTCCTGTCAAACAGACAACAAATGGTCAAAATTGGGAGTGTCCTATCAAATTCTGTACCTGTCAATAGTGGTGTCCCCCAAGGCAGTGTTCTAGGACCAACTCTCTTCATACTCTACATAAATGACCTCTGTGATCATATTAAGAGCAACTGCATTCTTTTCGCTGATGATGTAAAGCTGTTCAATACCATAGACAATACTGCTACTCTTCAAAAAGATCTTGACTATGTATCCGAATGGTCAAACAAATGGCAACTTCAAATCTCAACAAATAAATGCTCTGTCTTACATATTGGCAAAAAAAAATCAGAAAATAAAATACAAGCTGAATAGTCAAGATCTTGTTGATGATCCAAGCTCTGTAAAGGACCTTGGAATACTCATCTCTAATGATCTAAGTGCTAGAGCCCACTGTAACTACACAGCCAAAAAGGTTGTTAACCTAATCCTACATAGCTTTTTCTCTGGTAATATCACACTACTAACTAGAGCATACAAAACATTTGCTAGACCAATACTCGAATACAGCTCATCAGTCTGGAACCCACATTACGTATCTGATATTAGCACAGTTGAAAAAGTCCAGAAATATTTCACAAGAAGAGTTCTCCACTCCTCTACTCGTTGCAGAATACCCTATGCCACCAGACTTGAAATTCTAGACCTAGAAAACCTTGAATTACTCCGTCTTCGGTCTGATCTAAGTATGGTATATAAAATCATACATTGCAATGTCCTACCTGTCAATGAATACTTCAGCTTCAACCATAACCACACAAGAGCACACAATAGATACAAACTCAAGGTTAACTGCACCAAAATTGATTGCAGGAAATACGACTTCAGCAACAGAGTGGTCAATGTATGGAATACTCTACCTGACTCTGTAGTTTCTTCCCCAAACCCCAAAAACTTTAACCTTAGACTGTCTACTATTGACCTCACCGTTTTCCTAAGAGGTCTGTAGGGGGCGTGCATACGCACACCAATGTGCCTACCGTCCCTGTCCTATTGTTTCTTTTATTTTTCTTATATGTACCCATTTAATGTATTCATAACTATGTATATATTTATACCTATTATCTTGTAAGCAATTGACAAATCAAATAAATAAATAAAAATAAATAAATAAATATGGAGGAAGAATGAGGCTTGATAAAAACTTTTTTCAAAAGATTTATTTTTCAGAACATTCTGAAAATGGCAGGAAGAAAATGGTAGTTCATGAAGAAATTGAACACTTAAAGAAAAAAAAAGAAAAAAGGCATTTCTTTACATACCAACTAGTTTGTGGGATCAAAGAAGTGT
The DNA here is from genome assembly GCF_049901735.1 of Notechis scutatus. Taxonomy (NCBI): domain Eukaryota; kingdom Metazoa; phylum Chordata; class Lepidosauria; order Squamata; family Elapidae; genus Notechis; species Notechis scutatus. The sequence continues at coordinate 329,621,441 of NC_142009.1, read as the reverse complement.
TGAACTCCTTCCCTTGGAGCAATCTTGCATTTCATGGTCTTTATCGGGAATTTTGGTTTCATCCATGACCAGACAATTTGAAGAACCACAGATTTTAGTGGAGTTAATGCTTGGCTTCCTATTTATACTGCTATCCACTTTAGAGGAAGACATCAATGGGCTTGATTTGCCAGTAGAGATGGTCATTGTTTGTGAGGATGAGCTTGTCTGGGTAAGGTCTACTTGCTCCAGACTCATTTCTGGACTTGCTGATTCATCTGCTGATATTTTAGATATAGAGGTCCAAGGCAGAGTGATATGGCCTTTGTAAATATTCCAAGAAAGCAAAAGGAAGAAAAGGAGGGCAATGGTGGACCCCACAACTATCAGACTGAACAACAAACTTTGGATTATTCTGGATGGCAGTTGCCTTGGGTTCTCTGTCTCTGGGCCTGCCAAAGGTTTGCTTTTTGGACCTGCTATTTCAGAACACATCTGGTTTGACAAGTCACACTTAGGACCGTAGAAGGTTTTCTCTGGCTGGGGCTGAAGTAGATAGACAGCCACTGTTACACGAAATGTTCTCCCATTGACTTTTTCAACAGATTGACATTCATAAAGCCCAGTATCAGCAACTGTTACATTAAAGACAATTAGTCCTTTTATATGGATGAGATATTTGGCCTCTTCTTCCAGCAAGCGGCTCTTGTTAAACATCCAGAGGAGGTTGGCTGTGTTGGACAAAGGTTCACAGTTAAGATGAGGGCTGCTGCCAAGGGTGACAGGGTACCTTCTGATTTTCTTTTCTGAAAAGCAAGAAGGCTTATTGGTCAGTTTATAGCTTCCTGCCTAGGAACTATGCCAACTATCTTCACTGTCTGTACTAACTGCCCATCATACAACCTGTATCGCCATTAATGGAAGGGGACATAACATACTGACATTTTAGGTACCGTAATAAATACAGTAAAAGATACTGATAAATTATACATAGAATAGAATACTTTTATTGTTATTGCATTCCACTAATACAATGAAATTTGAAAGCAACTCCAGCACACTGCCCCAAACACCACATCACAATCATACAACAGAGTATTTAAAAATTAAAATAATTAAAATAATGATAATAATAATTAAAAACCTAGTCTAAAACCTATCTAAAACATTTAGTAAGTTAAATAGTTTTAAAATGCCACTATATACATAGGACTAAATCACAAATGCACTGTTTGATTCAAGACAATTATTGCCTTGGAAAAGAAACTGTTTCTCAATCTATTAGTCCTCATTTTAAGACACCTATAATGTCTCCCTGACGGTAACAGTTTGAAATATGAATGACCAGGATGAGAACGTCTATGGAGATTTTTAGTGCTCTAGAGAGAGGTCTGGTCTTCGCAATCTCTTCCAAAGAAGAAAGAGAGCAACCAATGATTTTTTGTGCTGAGTTTATAACTCTCTGGAGCATCTTCTTATCCACTACAGAACACCCAGCATACCACACCGTTACACAGTATGCCAATATGATCTCAATGGTAGAACAGTAAAAAGTAACCAGCAACTTCTCACCCAGACCACTCTTTTTCAGCAGCCTCAGAAAGTGCAGGCGCTGTTGGGCCTTCTTTGCAGTAGCCATAGTGTGGACTGACCAAGTAAGATTGTCAGAAATATGAGTTCCTAGAAATTTAAAACTATGAACTATAAATCATACATGTTAGTGATCCTGCAGAGAGGTATCCCATATGAAGGATCTCCTTACAAGTAAATACATTTAATTTTATCTAGTACTTGCCAGAGAAAGAATAAAAGAGGCTCCAGCTACCATTTGCCTCGGTATCTTGTGCTTTGAAAGCACTGTTTAAAATGTGTTGCATGGTGCTTTGAGTTTTTTAAAAAATTAATGTTTCAGCTTTTTAATATTTGCAATCTGATACCAGCTTCTCTCAGTGGCAACAGTACCAGGGATTTTGCTATAAGCCAATGTGCTGATTCTGCTGATGCTCACTTTCGTGTAGGAATTCCCTGGGTTCAGCCCAAGGTTAAAAATGAAGAAGAAGCACTTCAGAGAAAATGACTCCAAAAGAAAAAAGGAGTATGCCTGTCCCTATCTTCAATTGACTCCCCAAAGTCAAGACAATTTATATTCAAAAATAGCGTGCTTTTTAAATCAAATAATATCAAGCTTAGAGAAACAGCATTTTTAACCCACACACATACAAACTGCAAGACTTTCAGTGTTAACTCTGGGAAAATCGCAGTCATCCTCTGCTGGATTGAAAAGGAGATGAAAGCACTTAGACAAGCAGGCAACAACCCTCCTGAGTCTTTCAGTTAATTACTATCCTATATTCAGACCTACACCATGGTTATCTGTACTGCTGTTTTTAACAATGGATAAATGGTTGGACTAGAAGGACTTCCAGTTCCACTGTGTGCTATGAAATTATTGGGACAGGATGGCATAGTACTCATGAGTGACAAGATAGAAAAATGTAGTTATGATCTTTATGTTGGAAAGAATTCAGGTCCAATTAAACAGTTCCATGGATCTGTAGAGAAACATTTATCCATATCTGCACAATGGGGAGAGGGAAAAACAGACCATTATTGTAGTTACTATGGAGAAATACCATATTTGGAAGAGAGAGATTTTGCTGTTACACACCCACCTCTGACATTACTGTTGCCAGGCAAAGTCAATTAGCAGGGTGATCCCAATGCATTAGCATAACTCCAGATCTCTGCTGTAGTTTGTGCATGTGCCTGCACGTATTCAAGTTATATGAGAATATGGAATAGATATAAACCCATTGGTTGGACCCAAAAACACTTTTGTGGATATCCACTCAGGAAGCATATTAGAAGAGAAAAGGAGGCAAAGACATAGCAGGAATTATTGAGAAATCATCAAAGGGAATTTAAGATGAAATCAAGAGAGCAACTAATAGCAGAGGGCTATAGTTTTACCATTTATAATTATCAGAAAGATTCAAAATGAATAAAAAGGCTTAAAGTATAGAGCAAAGTAACGCAGAGTTTAAAGTACAATTGTGCACTGAACATACACATGTAATTGCTAAAAAGTATAAACTTTTATTGGAATTTGAAACAGGAAGAACAGATTAAAGACTGTATGATAAAGTTGACTAAGAATTCTGGTTATAACATACAGATGGATCAATGGCAAAAGGGTTGAAATTTACAATATGCTATGACCTTAAAGAGGATGTTTATAAATTAATATACTGTTGGTACATCACATCAGAGAAATTAACTAAAATGTATAAAGGTATTCCAAATGTATGTTGGAAATGTGAACAACATAAAGGGATATTCTATCATGCTTTGGTGTACATTTAAAAAACTAAAAAATGATGCCTGGAGTCATGGAAGATTATTTCAATATATGATTATTGCAGCGAGATTATTATATGAACAAAGATGAAAGATTCAACAATATTCACTATGGAGAAATGGTTTGTGAAATTGACAGATCTTGCTGAAATGGATATATTAACTTCTTTAATTAGAGAAAAGACAATATCTACATTTATTGGTGATTGGAAACACAACTATGGTGTAAAAATGAAAAATGAACATATGATTTTGAAGATTAGATAGGATATATTACAAAAATAAGATCATGATGTAACTTTAGAAAGAGTTTAAAATATAATTGCTATGAAGAATATCAGAAGTTTGTATCCTTTTCTTCCTTTTTTATTTTTATTGTATTTTATTTTCTGGCATTTTTTGCTGTCTTTTATTTCTTCTTTTCTTCCTTATTTTATATTGGTTTGCTTTAATGTTTATTTTTTTAAAACGTTTAATAAAAATTACAAATAAAAATATGCAAATGATGCCATCTCTTATGTCCTTACATATATTTGCAACACATTTATTGCATCATATCACAATCTAAATACTTGCTTATATGAGATAGGCTTTTTCCCCCTTTAAAGCCATATTAGATTACTAATTTTTCTGTTTCTTCTCTACGTTTGATTATTTCAATGCATAAAAAGTAATATAGGCTGTCCCCATTTAGCAACCCCAATCGAGACTGTCAATGTGGTCATTAGGCAAAGTGATTGCTAAATGAAACCGTGACTATGCTTATGATCTTACTCCAGCTTTTCATTGCTTTACAGAGCTACGAAGATTATAGATGTGAGGATTGGACATAAAATTACTTTATTCAGTTATTGTTGTAACTGAAAGTTGCTAAATGAGGCAGTTGTTAAACAACAAGTTGCTAAATTACTAGCTGTAATTAAACATTTAATTCACCTAATTTTGTCTAAAGAACTTTTCTCCCAATTAATGACGTATAACAATCATTTTTATTAGTTGCGCTCCCAATCTCTTTGTAAAAGTTAGAGTATTCTGCTTTTTTTTTCAAGCTCATTATGTGGCATCCTGACAATGATTGAATGTACACAGATATATTAAAAAATTGGATAGAGGGCATATTATCAAGAGGGTTCTTGATAATATGCCCTCTAATGCAAAAAGCATTATATAGCTGAATCTGAGAGTGATCAATTTAAATTTTTCATAGTATATTAGAATGATGTTACATTATAGACATCATGGAAAATATAAATGGCAGCTTCCAGATTAGCATGAACTAGAGTACTAATAAAGTATTTGTTTAAGGGAAAGTGCATATGGCAGTTGTCAGCAGTGGATCCTAATTAGATACTAAACGCCCAGAAACTGCCCAAGGTTATGGAGAAACTGCTACCAATGTGTCCTTTAGCTTTGGGTGAAATTGGTTTAAAGAATGAAATTACCTATACTGCGAAAGAAATAAATCTGCCCTAAGCGATTGAACTGAGTAAATGAGGATGGATTATAGCATTTAATGTTAAATGATTCACCTAAACTTGGAATACTTGTATGGTGTAATTTATTATATCAATGATTTTGTAACTAAACAATAATTGCTGTTTAGAAAATATATGTGCCTTATTTTTTTAAAAAAAATTCCCTACCTACTTCAGGACACCTGTTGATATCACCATTCCGGATGCTCTGGATTAGATCTCTTGATAAAAGAAGAAAGAAAAAAAACCTACTTCATAAAGATATTCAAAAACATTCAAAGTGGACAGAAATCTTCTCTTAAAAATCTACTTTCAGCCTTGAAATGCAAAGAAGGAAGTCTGAGAATAGCAGCAATCAGAAACACTTCTACAAAGAGAGACTAAGAAGAATTTTCTTCAATGGCATAAACTACATAGAAGATGGAATATACCACTTGCAGCTGTGGGCACTTCTGTATGTGTTTCACCTTACACCTATCCTAGTTTTTCTACTGAGCAACCAATGCCAATCCCGTTTCCTCGGCATTTCCCTCTCCCTGCAGCTGACAAGCTACCTTATTGCCTCAAACTCATACACTGGGCTTCAATGTTGAAGTCTCATCATAAACACCGGGTATGGCAATGATTTTGGTCCCTCCTCACTAACCAGTTGGACAATGAGGGTGATCACTGCTAGTGAATGCTTGCAATGGCAGCAACAGGGATAACCATGGATACCACTCATGCAACTTTGTCAAAAAGTGCCTAATCATTCAACTCATATCATATCTGAGTGTTGATTGGGAGGTGATCAAGGCATAATTTACAGTGAATAAAACCTCCTGAGTCCTGACTCAGGAAAACCTGTACTATACCAGATGGATCTGTGCAAAGACTTCCCTAGCCAGGGCTTTCATCTGTTTTTCTTAAGGATGAGCTGTGAGTCTAGTTCAGAGAACCCAGATATTACAAACCAGCTCTGCATAGGAAAGTATAAATCCAGATTGGGGGGGGCAGGGGGGGAGAGGGGGGGACGAAATATCTCGGGTTTCTGTCTTCAAAGCTCCCAATTTTGTTGGGATTAAGTCTATACCTTTTTGTCCCCCACCAAACCCTCACAATCTCCCAGACATATTTTAAGGCTTGTTTGCACAATACGCCAACTATGGTTATGGATAGATTGACACAATTCTGTATCATAAAATAACCCGGCATTAAAGGATAAAAGAACTGATCTCAGTCCCAAGGAGTATGCAATCAAGTGAATCAAACCTTTACTATGGTTAAAGACCAACATAATGCTTGCAATCTAAACATTGCCAAGCAACATAGGTTGTGTTGAAATTCTCTTAACCTCCTATCCTTTTCAGGGACTTATTCATCAGTGTAAAATATACTCTTTTCAAAGAGGAAACATTAACAGAATAACAGTTGGAAACGATCTTGGAGGTCTTCTAGTCCAACTCTCCTCAAGCAGGAGATGGTTGTCCAATCTCTTCTTAAAAACCTCCAACGTTGGAGCATTCACAACTTTTGGATGCAAGCTTTTCCACGGATTAATTGTTTGTCAGGAAATTTCTCCTTAGTTCTAGGTTGTTTGTTTCTCGCCTTGATTTATCCTTGATTCATTGTATCAGTGAAGTATTTTGTGAATTGGGGAGGATTATGAAGCTCCTTAGCTATTCTGCCCTGTCCTTAGCAGGACCCAGAGGCTCTAATAAAACTCCTTTTTTTCATGGTCATATGCTATACTGATTCCCCATTCCAAAAGCAGATGGGGGAAAGCATTCATTTAGTCATCTAAAAAATTAAACTTGTGGTTCCCCTATTCAGAATTCTTTCCTACAATAAAACTTGAAAAGGCCTCTTTAGAAAAAAAAAAATTGGGATTCAATAGAAACACCACTTCCACAGGGGGAAAAAAAGTTAGAATCCTCAGTATACAAAGGCTGGCTAATGCTTCATCTCCTCTCCATTGCAAGTAGCTCCTCAGTAATTAGCTAGGGAAAAAATACCTACAGGGAGGTAGCTTCACCGCTTCCTGAAGAAACATGAACAAGTTCACCAAAAACAGAGGCAGCAAAAACAGACAATGCTGGGCACTGTCTTTGATTTGTTTTATTCTGTTGCAAGCCGATTCAGACAAAGCTTCAAAGCAAACAAAGGATTAAAAATGTAGAGCAATAATGTACACACTTTAAAATCTGAATCAAGTCTCATCACTTGCTCCATTGATTATATTACTCACTGTGAATTCTCAAGGTATTTAGCCAGGAGGATACAATTGTGAAGAGAGAGGGACCATGCACAGTAAGGATCCCTTGCCAAGATACAATCAAAGCATTGTTTATACCAGCTGCAAATTGCAACAGGGAGCTGTACTAGCTGGGAAGGAGAACTGGCATACAACAGGCCCTGGAAAGACAGCACTAAACAGTTAACTTTTTCCCTAAATGATATTAAAAACCATTAAAATAGATAAATCCAAAAGTAGACAATGGAATGAAACAGAAGGAAAGGGTGTTATGCTGAATAGACCAGGACAATGTTGTACCTTTAGAGAAGCTAGCTTGAGTATCTGTACAGGCTCTGCTGATGGGAACAGCTGTATTTCTTCCAAAATAATAATTTCTCCATGACAATTGAGAGTTTTATGCAAATAGCCCTTATCTGTATAAAATAAAACACAGAGTTAAATCTTAGTTGTTTATGTTTTATAGATGTATTAGAAACACATAACCCAAATTGTACTTCTTTAATATCAGAGCTTAGTTATTTTGTCTGGCTAGTCAATAAATTGGAATAAATCAAACTTGGTAACAAATTTGTAATCACTGAAATAGCAAAATTCAAACATTCAAGTTTCTCAGATCCTCATGAGAGTATAAATAGATTTTAATCCTGCAAGTATAGTAGTCCAGACAAGGAGAACAAAGGTTAGATTAACAAAATCATGTAAGACTGAAATTTCCCCCATCTTTTCTTTTTCCTCTCTGGAAAACTAGAGAGGGATCTTTTCTGACACCATCTCCATTTCCATAGGCTAAGATACCATTTACATGCTATTGTCTGTGGCTCTCCTTTCTGTCTCCCAAGGTCATTCTCACATACCATTACAATAGGTTCTACTGGAAAATACATTATGGGGAGCAAAGACTTGATCTATATATTCTATAAGATATCACTAGGATACCAAAAATATGTTATGGGTATGATGTGCTAGTATAGAGGTAGACTAGAGCTGTTATTTGCTTCTTCTTGCTTTAAAACTTCTAAAAGTTCATCTATCTTTTTAAAACTTAAAAGACAGCATTTAAAAAAAAGTACATACTTTGGAAACAGCATAATAAGTACTTTACCTGTCCCTAGGAAAAAGATGTCATATGTGACATTATCCAAGTCAGTGGTTTGGCTTATTATGAGTTGTGTATACTTAGTACCCCTTTTCAGGAAAACAGGCTGAAGACCAACTGAGTTCACAATACTGTCCATTAAAGGGTGGTCTCGGGCAAACTGGAGGACTTTGTCTGGCAAGTCAAGTGAAGAGGTGTACCCCAAGTGTAGAGCAGAAACATCGGCACACTGTAAAATATTGAACTAGTGAGTTATGCATTCTGTTTATTTAGAAAATCAGCTTTTACTACTCACCAAGGGGAGATATAGATAAGTTATGTAACAGACACTTGATAGCTTAACGCATGGTGCAGTCTGGGTTCAGTCAAGGAGTTGAGTTCAGTGTAATTACCACATATTATCCAATAATATTTGTAAATTCTTAAATATTTAAAACAGTTTTGTGCTATAATGTCATTTTTGTCAAAGAATACATACATACTACTGTATAACCTATGCATACTTTGTAAGATCTCTGCCTATAGTTTTGATTAAGAAATGACCAAATGAAAAGTACAATTAATCTTCTGACAGCAGCATCTGTTACTTAAATATGTTAGCTTGCAGGGTGTGAAAAATATTTTGAATTTGAGTTCTAATTCAAACCTCCCTGTCTTGAGACCAAACCATATTCATACTCAACAAGGAAATGCCTATTCAACGGGGGAAATTGAGACTTACAGCCCCAGGGCGAGGAGTTGGGACATCTCCCCTATACATCACCCATTTCATATGAGAATTTTCCAAAGCAACAGGATCTTTGAAGCTTCCTTTCAGAAAAATATCTTGAATAGTCTCGATCTGGAATGCACAAACAGCTGAAATATCCAACTTTCCCCTTAAATAAAGCACAAAATAGAATTCTGCAATGAACAGCATTTTTGAAAGTGGGAAATAATCTATTCTAATGCAGAAATGTGGCAAAAAATTTCTGTGACCCAATGGAATAATGTAAACATGCTGAAGTTTAGACTGGCTTTTGGTTCCACTTGAGATATATTGCCTAAAACAGATCAAAATTAACTGGAATTGAGCTTACTGCTAGAGGTCATTGTTGCATGTAGTAAAGTGTGGCTAATAGATATCTCAATTTGCCAAACTATGAGTAGCAGAGGTCTATGAGTCTATCAGGTAAGAACTATAGCTCATGAAAGATTGCCACTTGAATGTAAGAGGAATAAATGGTAAAGATCATAAAGGAATTAAATGTGTGTTTTGGGTTTCTTGGCTTAAGAAAGCAGACAATAGCTTGCAAAATATTATTACCTCAGATTGCTGTACATTTCTCCATTTAAAAAAAAATGGTAAGTCACTTACTTGATGACCATACTATTATACTAATCAATCAAATGTTATGACAATATTTAATATGATCAAAGACATATATCTGTGAACAGCCTGATCCTTCAGATCTTCCAACTCATTGCTGTTGAAATTAAATCCATTATCTTGCTGCCTAGTCATTCTCCAGTCTCTCTTTCTTTTCATCTTTCCCAGCATTACAGACTTCTCCAGAGAGCTAGGTCTTAACATAATTTGTCCAAAGGATAATAATTTGAGCCTGGTTATTCGTGCTACCTTGAGCAAGGACCTGGATTGATTTCTTCTATGCTCCATTTGTCTATGTGTAGCTGATTTATTTCCTCTTTTATTGTGTTGAGCTTTCATACTACTTAAATTCCATATTTCTCCTGCAACTTTTCCTGCATGGCAATATCAACAACTAGATGTTTTGAAGGCTCTAATCCAGCTGTGTTATAAACACTACTGGTACCCCAAAAGATCCTCAACTCTTCCTCAGCAGCAAATTTGCCATCTCACCTGGAGGGTCAATTATCCAGCACCTCAATCACTTTACACTATTTCTTCTTTGTAGTTTTCTTGGCATATCTTTCCAGTGCTCTTTCCTCATCTGTCCCAGGAACATACATATACCACAATGATTGGTATCATTGGCATGAGCTGGATTTTGAGTGAAACCTAGCAGCTTAGTGGGTTTTTTACTCCAAGATTCCAGTTGCTTTTTAACTCCATCATTAAACTTTGGGTAAATTTGGGTTAGGATCTAATCTAGGATTGAGGTACCCTTTATTTCTAGAATTATTTTAGCCTTGGAAGGCCAGTAGCTAGTAATAGGGTGATGTCTCTATATGAATGGAGCTGAAAATTTCTTTTGTGTGGGTTGAAGGGGATGACTTAAGCAACTTTGAGGGTCAAAGTGGAAAATTTAATTAAACAAACATTAATTGGGCCAGTGGGATGAGCTTTACATTTTAGGTGATCCTGTAGTGAATATATACTCAGTGTACACACTTTTTTTTTTTGCTCATCTCTCCCAGGACCATCCCATCCCTGCCATAGTAAGACAAATTAGCAGGATTTGTGGGAGAAATCATAGAATGGTATGCTTATTTCTGGCTATGTTTGTATGCCCCACCCTCATTGAGGCTTAGCATAATATATCAATCTGGCAACTATGGCTTGTTCAGTAAAAAAAGAATTCAAAATGTAACTTTGAACATGTATAATTATTTAATCTTGAGGTCACCAAAACGTGAATTAAATCATTTATCAACCAGTATTCTCTAACAATATTAGGGAATTGATGTCACAAAAGTATTCTCGGCAGAATCAATATGGTGGCCATAAGATGATACAGCAAGTTTTTTTAAAATTCAGGACCATTGCACTGATTTAACTGCTGCAGTAAATTTCCCAGTTCAAGCCTCCTGAATGTTTTATAAGAGTTCACAAATCTGAGTGATTTTGTCCTTTTATTCTTCATGCCATAGTGCAAAAATAATTGAATCAAATGTCATATCTTTATCTTAACTTGAATCTGTATCTGCCAGCAATTATAGATCTTGCTTTAAACTATGGGATTACCATTATACTTCCTATATACCTGCCCTATATGGTTAATTTTAAGAGGGAGATTGAAAATGTCTTGGGATATTATGGAGAAGAACTCTTACCATTGTTGGGTGAAAATCCCATAAATTATGGTTTCCCGCCAGTTTGAATTCTTGACTACAAAGATATCCTGAAGGATATTAAATTGAAATTGCAGTTCAGGAACAGAGCAGAGTAGGGTAGATTTTAAAAATGAGGTCCATCTTTTTTTTAATGTTCGCTTTCCACCAAGATCACCCTTGAGGAGGAAAAAATCAAATCCTGTTATAATACTACTTAGCCAAATGTTCCAAATACATGTGTTTTATGATTTTAATACATTATTTCATTGCTTTATGAAAATAAATCCAGCAGTTTGGTAAACAACCCTGAAAAATGAGTCTGTAATAGATCCAGAAGATGCACCAAGAGAACCATGAACAGGAAAAATAATCATAATTGATTTGGAACTGAAATGTCTGGATGTTTAATTCACTAAATACTAAACCTGTACAAAGCTGCAAAGGGTCACTTCAGAAAATGAAACTTCCCTTTCTTTAAATTTAAACCCACTTCTAGGAGCTGGTATGCCATGGCAAAGCCTTCAGCAATCTTTTATGCATATCTGCATTTGCAGAGACAAATTTTTGGCCAAAGCAAAGAAGCTTGCCCTGGTGCTTCAGATGATGCAGGTTTTAGGAGTTCTCTCAATTCTGATCTCAATTCTGCATTGAGGCATTATTTCACCATTTTGAATTAAGCTTGGTGAAACAAAGGAGCACCGCTTCACACAGCCATACTAAGCCTTTTTCACGACTGGGACATCTTGAGTAGGGAAACATTATGTATACATATGTTTCTCTTATTCCTCTTTTATTTTTCTTATATGTACCCATTTCATGTATTCACAACTATGTATACACTTATACTTATTATCTTGTAAACAATTGGCAAATCAAATAAATAAATAAATAAATAAAAAATAAAATGTAAGATCTATTCTATAGAATTTTAAAACGTCTCTTGATGGTTAACTGAGAGCTAGCTGCCTGTCTTCCTTCCTCTTAATACAGTAGTATGTAGTATGTACAATAGGAAAAATTGTGTTCTCAAGACAAAGCCAAAATAAAGAGCTCTCTTTTTTAAAGAGATGGAGTACAATTTCTTTCTCTTAATTCTGTTTTCTCAATGAAAAGATGAATCATTTCCCATCATCCCAATATCTCCACTGATTCCATTTTTCAGTCTAATAGAGAAGCAAATAAGGAATTCAAACACGCACTTTGCAGAGTTGAGCTACTCGTGACACCCGAAGTTTATCGTAGAACTCAAACTCAGTAGCAGTTTCCGTGAAGAACACATAAATTCTGTCAGAGTCAGAGACTGCTTCATTCTCCTGTATGAGTTCCATATGAATAAAAGTGGGTTCTGGAACATATAAAAATAAACAAGATTGCAAAGAAAATCCAGTAGATTTTAGATTTTTTATTGTAATGTAATCTATAGTTTTAGCTAAAGACAGGGAATAATACTAAGACGCCATTGCTATTCCATTTTTCTCTTTAAAATAATCAAAATGTCTAGTAAAATGTGGGCAGTAATGATTTTATGAATTAAAATGTTGTAATTTAAGTCTTTAAAAACATAATAGTCAAATATATCAAAGCTGAGCAGCCTAGCACCTAGCTCCTGCATTGGCCAAATATGGCTTTGATTTCCACTTTCCTAAAAATACCATTTATGTTTTTCTGTCCTAATGTATCAAATAGCAACCCATTTGGCCTGATTGCTTTTTCCTTCCCATCACTCACCTCTTTATATACAGTTGGGTGTCTTTATTTAAACCAATACACAATCTATTAGTAAAGTATACATTTTCAGCAGGTACTGAAACCTGCATGAGTTAAAATGAGGACATGAATGACCTCATGGTGATATTTTAAATCCTGTCCTTTGCGCATATTTGCTTGAGTCCGTCCCCCTTTCCAATTTTACTTCTTAAAAATTAGGGCACAGCAGAAATTAACACAGATTAACATAAGGCACCCAGCTATAACATGAAAGATTAATCTTTTATAAGAAGGATAATGTGTTATTATTGAAATTAAATGAGAGCAATTTTGCCCTTTTTAAAATAAAAGAACTTTATAGAAACTAATTAAATCTCCTTGCATCTTGCTTCTGTTATTATATCACAAAAAGAATAAGAAGTCCTGCTGGCAAGTAAAACTGGTGAAAAATAAGCCTGTCACTGGATTAAAGAACTTTATTTATGGATTAATTATCTGATTTTGAAGCAATTAAATGAAATAAGTTTACAAATTATAAACTATCGGTGATGGAATCCTTGGGAGAACCTTGATATCATGCTAGAAGGTTATACTTAAATTTAATAAATAAGTATGCCATTTTTCCTAAGAGTAAAGGACACACAGTTCGCCCTACTCCTTCTGGCAGTTTAGCTTAGGAGAGTCCACAAAGCAATCTGTAATTCAGATACTATGAAAGAAAATCAGATAGCTTTGATAGGATTTAAAATGCATTAGAGATAATTGAGAGGAGATCTGAGGAAGGAATCCGAGGCAAGGCAGAGAAGAAATGATGGAGTCAGTCCTGGCTAGAAAGAACTTGAAGGAAAGTCAGGTAGGAATTGAGAATTTAAGTAATATGGAACTGAGTTCAAAAGGGCTAATCAGAAACACCCCTGAAGGAATATTATTGTGCTAAAGATCTGGAGAAGTCTAGGTTAGGGGAAGATAAAGAATATCAAAGATATAAATAAAAGGTATATTTAAAGGAAGCAGGCCAAACCAGGCAGTTTTCCGAAAAGCAAGAATCTAGCAAAACAAAAAGTGATGTGAACAAGCTATTTCACTAAACATGACAAGAATATTTATGGAAAGAGGCTCAACAAAAAGGAACAGAATCACCTTGTAGAGGAGATGGGTGGCATACAAATTTAATAAATAAATAATAAATTAAATAAAGTAAGTAAATAAGTAAGCACGTAAGTAAATAAATAATAAAAACTTGCCAACGGATAAGATCCTCATGTCTGGAAGTAATTCTCTGACTACTGGAGAAGAGCAAAAAACTTCATCAAGCAGGTCTGAGCAGTAAGATGTGATTGTATTGAAGCCTTCCAAAGGTTTGGCAATTGACATAGCCACACTGAAAAGTGTTGGAAAATATGAACAAGCAATCGAATGATGCCCAGATAATGACTGATAGATGTCTGCCTCAGAAAAAAAGACTGTTGATTGATAGCATTGTCAGCATTTCAAATGATAGTTTTAAACCTGGATGACTCCAAATAGAAACCACGTTTGAACTGACTATGGGCCATCAATGTCAGCTCTTAGTGGCCATATAGAAAGACTCCCCCAAGATGACCTGTCTCCAACCTAGCCCTTTAGGTCTTCTAATAGTGAGCCATCACATCTTAACCCATTTTTATTTATTTTTAAATTTATTACTAGATTTGGAGACTCAGTCCCAAAAGACATTGGGGGCTTTACAATACAGAGAAAACCCAAATATTAAGAAAAGATGTGCATCAAGAGCAGTGAAACAATAAAAAAAATCTCAACCAAACCTAATAAAATATCAGTGTCCTGAAACCAATCAAACCCTCCACCCCACCCCCACCCCAAAAAAAAACTAACAAAGGTTTGGCATCCACCATAGCCCCAGCCCTAGGAACAGAGCCATGTTTTAACAACTTTCGGAACAACTGGAAGATAGGAAACATATCAATCTCCAAAATCAGCTCATTGAGGGGTGCGGGGACAGATACTCCAACAGAGAAGCTACACTGCCTAGGTCTGGCTAGATGACATTACTTGACTAAAAGGATCTGAAGTGTCCTCAATCTCATTAAGCAGACAGAAATTATTAGAGATAGACCCCAGATAGATAACCAGGCTCTAAGCCATATAGGATTTCATAGATGATAATTAGCAGTTTGAATGTAACCTGGAAGCCAACTGGTAACCAGTAAAGCTCACAAAGCAGGAACACACATGGATGTAACATGATGCACTCCCCATTGCTCACATTGCTGCATTCTGAACCAGCTGTGGCTTACAAATGGTCTTTTAGAATAGTCCTGTGTAGAGCACATTAATTAGGGCATCAATGTCTGAAAGACCTCTCAGTCTAGGAAAAGGTACAGCTGAAACACTTGGTGGAGCTTATAAAGGGTCTCCTGAATACACATGCCACTGTTCTTCTTTGAACAGGAGCTGTTCAGATTTCTGACCATTAGTCTTAATATTTCTACCTGCCCTCTCTCCACCTCCATGCTTCTTCCCACCCCAGTCCCTACCTTCCAGACGGAGTCACTCACACTTACACCCACATGCATTCACATGTTCATCCATGGCACTCCCCAGGATCCCAAGTCATTCTAGTCTCTGTCAGCTGTTTTTGCCTTAGAGCCCAGCAGCAACAGCTCACGGCCTGAGGAAATCTTACAGTGCTCAAGCTCCCCAACCTTCCACAGGTGTGCAGAGGATTTAAAGTTCCAGACCAGTATATCAACAGAAAAAGACTAGGCCCTAGTACAGATGAGGAACCTGTGAACTTAAAACTTGAACAAGAGTCAACAACATGGGCCACTATCCCAGGCCATAAGCACCCATGAGACTATCAAGGAGGTGGCAAAGAGTACAGACTGCACCAGAGTCTGAGACAGTATTGGACCTTGCTTGATTACATTATATTACCTTGCCATCCCAGCCTCTTGCTTTGCCAGCCTTGCTCACGTTGCCATATTGAACATTACCCCTGGTATTTGACCTATGACAGCTTGTCAGAGAACCACACAATGCTTCAAGCCTCAAACTTCTTTGTAGCCTTTCCGATCCCTAGCAGGCCTTCACAACTTATGTCAAGTAGCTTCACAACTTATGTCAAAAGTCAGTTGGTTCTGTCCTACTCTTGGCAACTGTATTTGCAATATGTATCCATGGTACTGCTGGCTCCATTGACTCCACTGGTGCTGCCAATGTTGCTGATTCCAGTTCACACAAGTCCAGAGATCCCAAATGTTCTTATAGCTCCTAATCAAAGTCTCAGATGCCTCCATCTCCAGTCCAGAGTTAAAGCTATACTGGCTTCTGGTCAAAACTGTTTTTGACTTTAAGACCCTCATATGGTTCCTGCAGCACTGCCTTCTCCAAGTACAACTGATTTATCAGATACACTCATTTCAGATGGAAACACTATGGATTCCCACTGTATAAGTGACATCAAAATAGACTTGAGGAAGTTGAATTTTAGTGATGGCTCCTACCTTATAGGAAAGCCCTCTCTCCCCACCCAGAACATATTGATGACTACCTTGGGTCTATTTTAAGGAGGAGTTGAGATGGAATATTCTGAATGTATTTAAGATGTATTTATTTATTTACAAGACTTATATAACCACCTATTATAAGAAAATCTGGCAAGCTACATAAACAAATAAAAAAAACCAATAAAACCAAAATATGGTGCCTCAACTATACTTCTCTAATACATGGCCAAGTTCTAACCTATCCCAAAGCTTGATAACCTAATGTAAATTGGCATGATTTAATAATCATGGACCATCATTTGATACATTACTTTGTTTTTATGTATATAGGTTTGTGTTGTTACGGCTGAAAAATACCATGCCTCTGGATTCCGGTGATATATCAATATCAGAAATCAATAAATAAAATATTCTAGGTGTATTCTAGAGTGTTCTGAATAAGATTTATAGAGCAATTAGCCAACTTGTGAACCAAGAATGAATGGGGATGGCAACATGCCCATTATTTTAATATTTTCTAAAACAGCCCTTACTCCAAAGCTCTCCAACTAAAATCTGCAACAATTCTATTATATAGCTGTTTTTGTCTAAAGACTAGGTTATAATTTTGGAGTATTGTCTTGGGCTACATTTATCCCTGATAAAATTGGAAAAAAGACTTCTTGTTTCAATAAAACATTACTTACTTATTAAGCTACTACTGTAACTCCAGAATGCTCCTTATAGTGTTATTTTCTCATCAGGCAAATTTGTCCTAAGCTGACAAGTTTAATTGTATATTAAAATTTTGGTTTGTGATAATCTGTGACACAGGCAGCTGAGATCACAGTAAAAACTGACTTGCAAAAAAAGCCCTACTGTACACCATTTTCTTCATTAATTTTGTACAAAATGTCTTACCATTAAGCCAAGATGCTTTATATTCTGTCCTTAAGGGATTCCTGAAACTCCTCAATATAATTGGCTCTGTACCCAAGAAGTTATTTGAAGTGGCTGTATAAAGTGCACCATCTGAGACAAAGCAAATAAAAAGATGTATCTTTTTAGCCCTGCCACAATTTGCAGGAGATGGGTATATTGTGTGTGCTATAGCTCAAGGATAAATATAGCAGCAATAGCATAGAAGACACAAGTGTGAACCATGTCAAATCCCATATCTGGGCCACTACTAGAAATGGCACCTTCAGAATTTAATACCATGCATGCAGGTTATGGAAAGGTCCATGATCAGCATAAACAATATGATGCTGGATTGCTTTTCCTTTAAAATAAAAAATATATAAATAGATTAAATATGGTTGTTTAGCATGTGAGTAGCCTAAAATTAGTTTGAGTTACAGCAATTCCCCACAGAATGATGAACCATGCACAACAATTAAATCTACTTAATCTTATTTTAATTTAGCAAATAAATGTTGCTATAATTAATGGCAAGACATAAAGGAAATAGAAGAGGAAAACCACGGATAAAGATTGGTATGTAGTATCAAAAACAGAATAGGAATATCATTAGAAAATCTACATATCATTAGAAAAACTATACTTTTGTAAGACAGGTCAGGATTATAAGTATTCAATTGCTAGGAACTGAATCTGACTCAATGGTATATAACCAACCAATACATAATAAATATGAATACAAAAAGCCATCCTTGCATTAAAAAAGTCATTACTGCAAGTCCAACAGCATAGCTTTCTTCATCTTAATATGAAAATACTAGTGCCAACATTAAGGACTGGCAAAGTCAGTCCCTCCTACTCTATATCATCATCTGTTCCTCCTCATTCTTGAGCTTACTATTTCTCCTTCTTGCTACTGCTATCTGTTCAACTGTGCTTGAAGGTGACTTGGCACTGACAGGAGCAAGAAAAATGGACTGAAGTCAGAGAATAGAGACAGCTACAATAATGAAGACTATGTGGAATTACAAAGGAGGTGGGGGGAGAGTTGAGGGCATTTTGCTTAATAGCTATGTACAGCCTTTAGCTGAGACTGACACTTTGACTGCTGTCAGCAATTTAGCTTGCATTGCAAACATATGGCTGACAGAATGAAGCAGTGGTCAAACATATCAGCAAGTTCCAAAAATAGAGAAAAACAAGCAGCTAAGTTTAAAAGGTTACATTGATTGTCCAATGACAATAGAAAATGGTTGAAAAGATTCTTTGTGTAAAATATCAGCTTCTTCTTTTTTAAAAATTACTTTTTATCCAAAAAGCTGCTGCTTGCAGAATAGGGTAACATTCTTTCCCCCACTATGACCTTGTACTTCATTTGAAATCTATAGTATACAGAAAAGAACAAAGGCTGTAAGGAGACAAAGTTGAAAAAGAATAAATATGTCATTAGAGTCTTTTTTTAAAAAATCCTACATCAGCCAGCTATTGAGGAAGAGCTGATATACTGTACAGACAGATTGCATATGCAATTAGTTTCTAAACCAGTCTTTCATTCGAAGACTGATAAGCAACATCACATCTGAAATATATTCACTCTAATTTGAGTAATCAGTGCTTGACAACCATGACTAAGTGAAAAAGATATTAAGACATTTTGCAGGGCAAGGAGAAAACTTACCAACCATTAAAGAGGCATAACTCACAGTTGGTTCATATGGACATCTTCCTCTGCTGTCTGTAGCTCTTGTATACAACTTTAATTTCATATTGTCAATTACCTATTTTAAATAATTCCCAGAGAGCAGATGTATTAGTGACAATGTTCATACTTCTTGCTAAACCATGGTTTCCTTATCCATTAAAAGGTAAAGACCCCTTGACTCCATTCAACTTCCAGCACGAATCTGGATGACTTTATATGAAGGCAAAAACTAAGGAAGTTCTATTGAGAAAAACCTCAGGACTGAAAACTAGGACGTTCTCCATATTCTGATGCTATAAAAATTATGGTTATCAAATGGTTGAGTGGAAAAATGTAAGAGATCAACTGACAGTAGTCCATCTGCCATTTCCACTAGCTGTCAAAAATCTATCCTAATTTTGTTGCTGATTGGAGTTGTGAAAAAATCCATTCCTTTGAATCCATGTCCATCCACCAGCCAGATTTCTGTTATACACTCTATACTGTTCTAAGTGAGAATCTGATCATAAAAAAAGAATAGAAGCCTTATTCATCAGACAGTATAACTAACTTATAATGGACTGAACAAAAAAAAGAAAAAAAAACTTTGCATATGTTGACTACAACAAGAGTTCTTTATGTGCAAAAATGGAAACATATTAATCCCCACAATGGAAGAATGGATGGAAAAACTGATGGAGCTAGCAGAGATGGACAAATTAACTGTTTGAATCAAAGAAAAAATACATCCAGCTTTTTTCTACTTGGAAAGTCTTCAAGACTTTGTGTTTGAGACAGAAAAAACTGAAATTCTAACTGGGATTTGCTGATTAGATAGGTTTGTTGTTATAGAAATGACTAGTTTATAGTTAGTATGTAAACATAAAAAATTAAGGCTTGCCTTACTGTTTTTATTTTTATTATGCAGAAAAAGGTTGGAAGTTAACACTTTTCTTTGCTTTTTCCCTTCCCACACTTCTTTTTTCCACATTTCCCTAATATCTTTATTTTCATTTGTATTTTATATTATGATAATTTAAATAAAATTATATTTTTAAAAGAGAAAAAATATACAGCTGAATGCTTAAAAACAGCTCACAAGTGGATGCAATCTATGTAAGGAAGCTGTATGACTCCAAATTTTATATGGCCCTTATGTGTACTTTGTTTAGTTGAACAGAAGGACAGCAGATAATGGAAATTGTCCAGATATGAACAGTTTTCTGCAATGAACAGTTTCCTGCAACTGTAATCTTAATATACACTTTTGTTCCAGAGAATATTATTATTAGAATTATTAGAAGTAAAACTCATACTCAAAGATGGTTTTAGTAAACTGAGTGAATTGATATGTGAAAATAAGTCTCCTAGAGATCCAAAGAAGTTACCGTAGTATATCTTCTTTCCATACTGTTCTAGAATTTATCTCATTCCACAGAGAATCTGTAATCTTACATTATCAGTTCACCCTTTTAAGGTCTAAGCTGGCACTCCAACCTCATTAATTTTTCTTGAATGGAGTTTTTAAAATTGCAGAACTTTTGTGAAGATGCTATTTTATCACCTACATTAGGAGGAGATGTCATTCATCACTAAGTGGCATTTCTCTGGAACAGGAGACTTGGGAGAATACTAAAAAACAGTTGGGAGGATGAGATATAACACCTACTATACATGTTTTCTAGAGGGTATTCAGATTTTTTGATCTTGGCTCTCTGATACGAAAGGTTGTAACTGCCCCATTTAGTATATTGTCCTAGTCATTACTGTTCCTAATTAAAACTGTGAGGCTGTTACTGTTTTGTGAGGGACATGATCCCATCCCATGAGAGGTATCTCCTTTGACTTAGGGAGAGGAATGTGATCTAAAAGAGCAAGAAGACTGGGAACTTATTCCTAAATTGTAAGCCTTTTTCATAACATTAGCAAAACTTTTTTCTTAATAGCTATTAATATCATCCATTTTTCCATTATGGGGATTAGTGATATTCCCAATTTCTGATAGCTACGGGTTGATTAGTTAGTTCAGATAACATGCCAAATTAAAATTGTTATAAAGAATTCTAACTTATCAGGAGAAAGCTAGCGTGCTGGCATGTTCTGTTGAACTCTTCCTGCTTCCTGAAAAATCTAAAGCAACAGATTATATTCAAAGGTTATTCATAATTTATGACCTTGCTTGTTTAGGGTAACATAACAATTCTGAAAGCCAAGTAAAAGAAATAGGATGAATATGGTTGGATGAATATGGTTATCTTTTATAAATAGTACCATTTCCTCCATGGCTACTAAGGTTTTAACAGGGTGAAGAAAAAGCTTGCAATGGACAGTCCTAATGGTAGTCCTCGATTTACAACAGTTCATTTAGTGACCATTCAAAGTTACAACAGCACTGAAAAAGGTGATATGATCATTTTTCACATTTACAACCATTGCAGCATCTCTATGATCATGTGATCAAAATTTAGATGCTTGGCAACTGGTTCATATTTATGATGGTTGCAGTGTTTCAGGGTCGTGTGATCACTTTTTCTGAGTTCTGACAAGCAAAATC
Source organism: Notechis scutatus (assembly GCF_049901735.1). Lineage (NCBI taxonomy): Eukaryota > Metazoa > Chordata > Lepidosauria > Squamata > Elapidae > Notechis > Notechis scutatus. The sequence continues at coordinate 329,599,932 of NC_142009.1, read as the reverse complement.
AATGGAGAAGCCAGATTCACTTGACAACCATGGTAACAACTACAATGATTCACTTAATAACTGTGGCAAGAAATGTGTCAAAAAATGGGGCAAAACTCACTTAACAAATGTTCACTTAGCAACAGAAATTTTGGGCTTTCTTGTGGTTGTAAGTCGAGAGCTACCTGTACTTGCTTTTACAAACCATTGACATGTGTATTCTACATTGAATACACATGCTTTTACAAACCATTGACATGTGTATTCTACATTAGTTATTTCTAGAATTCTTATGCTATTTTGAAGCTCCCTCTGTGACTCAGAAAGTGGCTTAAGATAAATACTGTGAATAAATAAGAAATTCCTTTGTTCCCATAAGTATAAGACATAGTGCAATAATCCAAAAAAATATGCCATTAACTTACCATGTAACGACAAACTGGATGAAATGCATTTGTTCCACATACATATAAATTTGTTGTATTTATCTTATGTACAACGAGTATATAATTGTTGCATTCTGCCTGAAAAATGCACACAAATGATTAACTTCAAAAAAATGCAGTTATATTCTCAACCTTATAAAACTATCTGTTGTTGAACGTAAGCAAAGACTGGCATTGTAAGATCCCTAGGCAGAAGAACAATGCTTTTCTTCTGGAGAGAACACAGGTTACACTTTTCCAAGAAAAGCACTGATAAATGGTGCAGTTAAGTAATTTTAAGACACTGGATGATCAGGAAAATTCTTTACATGATAATGCGTTTTAATTTCTCTCTTCAAAATGTATTAAATCACTGCTAATGTAATTTAGACCCTTTTACTAATTCTAGGGCAGGTGTCAGCAACCCATGGCTCTGGAGCTGCATGCAGCTCTTTGGGCCCTCTGCTATGGCTCCCTGTTGGGTGATCCCATCACTGGCTGGTCCCACCCCTCACCCTTCCCTCCAGGGGTGGGATTCAAAGTTTTTAACAACTGGTTCTGTAGACGTGGCTTAGTTGGTGGGCATGGCTTTGTGATCATGTGACTGGCTGGGCGTGGCCAACTCAACATCACTCACATTGAGGCATGCATCTCCTCGCCTGGCCTCTCATGACTGTGGGGATGCTGCAACAGTCGTAAGTGTGAAAAATGGTCATAAGTCACTTTTTAAGTGCCATTGTAACTTTGAATGGTCGCTCCACACAAGCAAAGTACCAGCAAAGAAGGGGGGAAAAAAACTCCAGAGAAGTTCCTGAGACAGGAAGTCTAGGCCTGCCAAGAATGTAATCAGGGTTAACGGAGAGGCAGTTTCTGTAAGCAACACCAGAATGTTTCCTTCCTGCCTTCCTTACAGGATTAGGCCAGTAATTTCTTCTAACAACCGGTTCTCCAAACTGCTTAGAATGTTAATGACCGGTTCTAGAGAACAGGTACGAACCTGTAGAATCCCACCGCTGCTTCCCTCCCAATCACTCCTTACCTGGCCTGAGAAGATAAAACACAAAAAAACAGGAATGAGAGGGAGGGAGTGGGGGAGAAAGAGAGAGAGAGACCCATTTCCCACAGAAAACACCGGGAGCCACAAAACCTGGGTAAGTGTGGCAGGGTGTGTGTCATGTGACGGGGTGGGAGTGATGTTGAGTTGGACATGCCCACCCAGGTTTTGAGGCTCCTGGTGTTTTTCCTGTGCGAAACGGGTCCAAATGGCTCTTTGAGTGTTTAAGATTTAAGGTGGAGAATTTAAGACTTAAAAAAACAGCCAAAAAAGGGAAAAATAATTTGAAAAGTGGATATAAAGTTGGAAAGCAACAGAAAAGGGGAATACAGAAGAGGGAAATGGAGGTGGAGAGACAGGGGGGTAAAAGGGGGAGAGAGAAGAAGAAAGGGAAGAAGGAAAGGAAGAGAAGTTACGAAGGTTTGGAGCAAGATGTAAAGAAACAGGACCTATTCAGAGATAATGGGTGAAAATTTAACTGAAAAAGGGATTCTGTGAAGGTACATAAGATTGTATTGTTATATTTGTAATAGAAATAATGTTAGAAAATTGGAAACAATGTATGATTAAAAAGTGGGATAAAATAGTCAGTGTAATTTAGTGAAACTTTTGTGAACAAAATAAATGAGAGAATTGAATTAGGAAGGAACGGGAACATTTTAATTACTCAATGTTTTATAAAATATAAGTGAAGTGGGGGGGAATTAACTATGGAAAGTTTATAAGTGTTCCCATAGAAGTATGATACTTATCTGAAAAGTAATGTGTAAAACGTTAAGATTTAAATGAATATTAATATTAATGATAGAATTGGATTGGTATGGACTGTTGTTTTAATTATATTATACATTTATAATTTCTTCTTTTTTCAAAATACAGTGTGTAGTTTTAGAATGTACCAAGCAGAATCCGAACGGAAGTTATGTATTATATTAAGTGTTATAATTTTAGGGGAAAGATATAAAGGCATCATACTCCAATCAGTGATTACAGGAGAAATTTTGTTCAATGAGAAAAGATAGTAGACAGTTGAAACAGGACAGACAAAGAATATAAGTACAATGATTTGAATTGAGATGAAATAAATAAAATAAAATAAAGAAAGTTAAAAGAGGGGAGAAGCTATACAGAAAATGTAGAATAGTAATAAGATATGGAATGGAATATAAAAATGAGCATGAACTTGAATTTGTGTCTGTATGAAGAGATGTAACCCGGGATTATGCTGCTTTCAAAAAGATGTTTTATGTTTTGTTTGTTTATGTTTGTTTTTAAAAATCAATAAAATTTTCAAAAAAAAAAAAAGAAGTGAAACATTTTGGTGATGTGATTGAGTTAGAAAGTCATTTATCCCTAAATTAACAATGTTGAAGCTATTCTTCAATTGACTCCAAAAAGGAGATTTAGAAACGTCTGGAATACTCTACCTGACTCTGTGGTTTCTTCCCCAAACCCCAAAAACTTTAACCTTAGACAATCTACTATTGACCTCACCCCTTTCCTAAGAGGTCTGTAGGGGGCGTGCATAAGCACACCAACGTGCCTACCGTCCCTGTCCTATTGTTTCTTTTTATTTTTCTTATATGTATCCATTTCATGTATTCATAACTATGTTTATACTTATACCTGTTATCTTATAATCGCTTGACAAATAAAATTTTTTTAAAAAAATCCTTGGGAACAGTTGATTTAGACCAGTTTCTTAATTACAATGATTAGTGTAAACTTCGATTCTCAGTTTTTTTCAGCCATTTTTAAATTGTTGAGGTTGAAAAACACTGGTTTAGACCGTGGTCGGCAACCTTTTGGACCTCAGGAACCACCAAAGTCATAATTTTAAATCCCGCAGACCAGAGACCCTGGGAAAATCCCCAAAAAAGTCTGCAGGAAAATTCCCCACCTTGTTTTCTTACCAATCAATCATTCTTTATTTGGGATCACAGGATACCATCTCCAGCTCTGTTCCCAGGGGGAGAGAGAGAGAGAGCGACTTTTGGCTTCATGCAAGGAAAGCAGCAGAAGCAGCAGAAGTCTTTATTTCCCTCCCCCAAACTCTGCCAGAATGGCGCATCCTCTTGGAGCAGGATGCCTTGCAAGGTCCCAAAGACTCGTTTCTGGCAGAGTTTGTGGGAGAGAAAGAAAGACTTTAGCTGCTTTCCTTGCGTGCAGCCAAAAGCAGAAGAAGAAAGAAGCGGAAAGAAGAAACCTGGTAGCCAGGCAAGTGGGGCAAGTTTCCCCCCTCTGCCCTTTCCCCCTCCCCTACCTCTTGTACGCAATGCAAGTGACTGTTCCCATGGGCACAGTCTTGTGTTTCTGCACAGCCTGGATTAATTGCTTTGGGGGGTGCTTTGGGGGTGACATTTCTCTGCGGACCACCACAATTTTCTTGCGGACCACCAGTGGTCCCCAGCCCACTGGTTGGCAACCACTGGTTTAGACTGTCCATTCTTACTGAACACATTCATAAATACTAGTAATAGCCAAACACTACTTCAGTAATTAAAACGTACATTTTATCAAGCCCCAATGTTAAAAAATCCCATTTTTATAGCGCTTTGTAGTGAAATGCTTTACGAAATGACAACTGGTGATAGTATTTGAACAATAATAAAGAAGGCTGGACGCTACCACAAGAAACCAACCTCAACCAAGCAGCATAAATGTTTAGTTACCAATAAAAGAGAAGTAAACAATACCCCAATCAAGAAACTGCCAAAGAGCCAAAAGTAAACAGTCCAAGCAAAAAAAAATGTCTAACACCCACCCCCACCAACACTCACAGGGTAAGCCGCCAGAATATAAACTGACAGCACACAACTACTAGCACTGATGATGTTACCTAGTTTGGGTAATGCTAATCTGCAAGAAAATAAGCAGCTCAAAGAGCACCAAGGACCTTTATGTTTAGATACAGTACTAAGTGGATAATACGATTTCTTCATTATTAGCTGTTAGGCAAGTCCATCTATTAACCACTACTGAAATGGCACGCTAACCAACACACAACCAAACACTGTTCTTTAACACTGCAATCTAATCAGTTTACTCTTGTTGATGGCAGTTTATTTGCCCGGAATGCAAAGACAATTTATAGCAGACAAAACTAATAGAAATACAAGGCTACCAAACAGTCTTATATATTCACTTTAAAATAAAAGGAAGAACTCCAAACTTCCTGTAACCTGGTCCAATCTAATGAAAATATTACTCCAAGACTTCAGACACCAACTTCAGCTCATATCTCTTTCTCCTGAGATAACAAGTCTCCAGTAGTCCATAACACAAGACTATCTGAGAACTTAGAAGAGGGTAATGATGTACAGAGGGAGCACTTGTTTTCTTTTTAGGACTGTAGAATAAGTTTTGAAAGAAACATTCAGACATTCTCCCAACAAGGACTACTCAAGGAAGAGAATTACTGCCCTGCAGAAATTAGTTTTTATTTTAAGGCCCAACTTATCAGTCAGGGATACAAGGGTGGATAACTAGAAGATTCCAAAGAGCCTTGTGTTTTGGGAGAACAACTGTTAAATTTCAAGATTAACATTTGACTGCAGAAGATTGCATCTCAAAAAGGAGCCAAGGTTTTCAAAAATTATAGACAACTTTTAATAAGATGGGCTTATTGGAAATTCCAGAAATTGATTAGAAATTTCCTGTCATAGCCTTCAAGACCAGGGATGAGGAAACTGACTTCAATATGGACATTTTTTTTTATTTAAAGATATAGATTTAAGGTAGGACTGAAGCTTCAAACAGCCATACCTTCGAAGGAGATGAAAGTCAAAATCAATTTATTTTCCCAGTTTGTAACTTGTAAAATATATGATTGAAATTCTCATTTTACCTAATATTTGCCCCATCATTCTTTTAGATCAGGCTTGTCCAACCCGCGGCCCACGGGCCGCATGCGGCCCAGGTCGCCTCATAATGCGGCCCAACGCCCACCCCAACCTTCATGAAAGATCCAGTGAGGAGGAGGAGGAGAGGCAGGCGCGAGGCGGGGCGAGGCGAGCAACAGAAAAGGCAGGCAGCCGCAGCCCAAAAGTCCCGCTCCGCCACCTCCTGCTGTTGCCGCCACCGCCGCTGCTGCTTCTGCCCCCGCCACCGCTGCCGCTGCATTTGCAGGAGGAGAGGTAGGCGTGAGGCAGGCGAGCTTTCTTCCCCCTCCCCCACCCCTAAAATTTGGCCGGAAAATTAATAAAAAATAAATAATTTGCAGCAGGAGAGGTAGGCGCGAGGTGGCGAGCTTCCCCCCCCCCCTACCCATAAAATTTGGCCGGAAAATTATAAAATAAAAAAATAATTTTTAATAAATAATAAATAATAATTTTATTTTATTTTATTTTATTTTATTATTTTATTAATTTAATTTAATTTAATTTAATTTAATTTAATTTAATTTAATTTAATTTAATTTAATTTAATTTAATTTAATTTAATTTAATTTAATTTAATTTAATTTAATTTAATTTAATTTAATTTAATTTAATTTAATTTAATTTAATTATGTGCGGCCCAAACCAAATTTTCATCTTCTAATGTGGCCCAGGGAAGGTGAAAGGTTGGACACCCCTGTTTTAGATGGTACAATGCAGGGGGATGATTATATCCTATAATTTGGAAATTAACTGTTGATGCAATGTATTGTTCATCTTTTCTGAATCTGTTATAATATATCTGAATCTTTCTTAAAATGTAATATCGCAAACAGGACATACTATTTGATGAATGGCCTGACCAAGAAAGAATAAAGTAGAATTGTTAATTTTCATGATTTGGAAGCTACTTTTCTATTAATGAAATCCAAAGATTTGTCTCCCTTCTTTGCAACTCTGATTTATTATCTGTTCTACAATTCTGTGGGGGGAAAAACACATTCCTTTCTGATTTTCTGAATGTTTCAACTTTGTTATTAAACATTATGAGATCTTCATGGGCTCCTGCTGACTTAAACATGGAGTATGAGTGAACTAATGACACCAACATTTGGTGCCTGTTTCATTTTTTCTTGATTGATTAAATTTAAGTAATTATTTAGTAATTCTATTTCCACTCTGTTGACGATTTCCAATAGATGTTTTGGGATAATTAATTATTCTGGTTCTTTTTCCTTGTGTTACACAATTAGAATCATAGGGCTGGAAAGGACCTTGGAGGTCTTCTATTGTAGTCCACCCTCTGCCCAAGGCAGGAGTCCCTATACCATCCTGTAGAAATGGTTGTCCAATCTTGTCTTGGAAACCTCCAGCAATGGAGCACCACAACTCCAGGAGGCAAATTGTTCCACTGATTCCTTAAATTCAATTTTATTCCCTGGGTTATACAATATCTACAAGAAACCATTGGGGAAGATGATGTGTCTTTCATGTTTTCCAACAGTGTGTATCCATTGCCGTTATACGTAACTGAGTCTATCCAGCTTGCTGCTTTCCTTCTACCTTTCCCAATGTAAAAGTCTTTTTCAGAGAGTTAGTCTTTGCATAATGTATTTGAAGTAGGATAATTTGAGTGGACAATTCTAGGTTGATTTGTTCAATTAACCATTTGTTTGTTTTCTTGAAGATTCTTAGGAATCTTCTTCAATATCAAATTTCAAAGGAATCAATCCTTTTTTTGCACTTCTTTAAAGTATAACTTTCATTTGCATAATGTGTCACAGTGAATAGCACTGCTTGCACTATTTTGAACTTTACAATAGAATATTATGACATCCCCTGGTGCAGTCTATGTATTCTAGAGATAGTTGTGACTCAAATCAGTTAAGTGGTTCTTGGCTTCACTATTGTCAATATAAGCACAGATAATGAACTGGAGTGCCTTTTATCAGTTTAAAATGACATATTAGCACTGAATCTGTCTAGATAGGTATAATCTTACATCAGTTATATATTATCTAATAAATGGATGGCTAATTACAGGTATTAGTTAATATGATCATGGCATGCTAATGCTTCCTTGGTCTTAATTTAGCATATCCTCTTCAGAAAAATATAGTATGTCGAGTACATACATTGCTATATATCCAATGACAGGCTAAGACATTTCTATTTGTCCAAGAAAGTTAGAGTTTGATAATTTGGTTTTAAAAGATAATTTCTTGAATATTTTGAATTGCAAGTTTGTATATTTTTTCTTATGCTTTTATTTTTTTACTATTTTAGTCATTTAAGTACAATTAAAAAACACAATTGATTTGCCTGTTTTGGAATACATTAACAAAAGAAAGAAACGGGTGATGAAAAGAAAATTAAAAGTAAAATAAATTAACAAAACTGGACATGTATTGATCAGACAGAAAAGTTAACAGTATAAGGAGAACAAACAGATCTACTTATTTTATGTATTTAACAGATCTGTCCTGATTCTGAAATTAACCTTTCCTTCCTTTTTTCAGGCAAATACAGGTGAAACTCAAAAAATTAGAAAATCGTGCAAAAATTCATTTATTTCAGTAATGCAACTTAAAAGGTGAAACTAATATATGAGATAGACTCATTACATGCAAAGCAAGATAGTTCAAGCCATGATTTGTCATAATTGTGATGATTATGGCTTACAGCTCATGAAAACCCCAAATCCACAATCTCAGAAAATTAGAATATTACATGCAATCAATAAAACAAGGATTGTACATAAAACAATATCGGACCTCTGAAAAGTATAAGCATGCATATGTACTCAGTACTTGGTTTGGGCCCCTTTTGCAGCAATTACTGCCTCAATGCGGTGTGGCATGGAAGCTATCAGCCTGTGACACTGCTGAGGTGTTATGGAAGACCAGGATGCTTCAATAGCAGCCTTCAGCTCTTCTGTATTGTTCGGGCTCATGTCTCTCATCCTTCTCTTGGCAATGCCCCATAGATTCTCTATGGGGTACAGGTCAGGCAAGTTTGCTGGCCAATCAAGCACAGTAATCCCACGGTCATTGAACCAGGGTTTGGTCCTTTTGGCAGTGTGGGCAGGTGCCAAGTCCTGCTGGAAAATGAAGTCAGCATCGCCATAAAGCTCGTCTGTGGAAGGAAGCATGAAGTGCTCCAAAATCTCCTGGTAGACAGCTATGTTGACCCTGGACTTAATGAAGCACAGTGGACCAACACCAGCACATGACATGGCTCCCCAAATCAATACAGACTGTGGAAACTTCACACTGGACTTCAAGCATCTTGCAACATGTGCCTCTCCATTCTTCCTCCAGACTCTGGGTCCTTGGTTTCCAAATGAGATGCAAAAGTTGCTCTCATCGGAAAAGAGGACATTGGACCACTGAGCAACAGACCAGTTCTGTTGTTCTTTAGCCCAGGTAAGACGCTTCTGACGTTGTTTGTTGTTCAGGAACAGCTTGACAAGAGGAATACGACATTTGAAGCCCATGTCCAGGATCTAGTCTCTGTGTGGTGGCTCTTGATGCACTGACTCCAGCCTCAGTCCACTCCTTGTGAAAGTCCCCAACACTTTTGAATGGCCTTTTCCTGATAATCCTCTTCAGGCTGCGGTCATCCCTGCTGCTTGTGCACCTTTTTCTTCCACCCTTTCCCCTTCCACATCACTTTCTATTAATGTGCTTTGATACAGCACTTTGGGAACATCCAACTTCTTTTGCAATTACCTTTTGAGGCTTTCCCTCCTTATGGAGGGTGTCAATGATGGTTTTCTGTACAACTGTCAGGTCAGCAGTCTTTCCCATGATTGTGATTCCTACTGACCCTGACTGAGAGACCATTTAAAGGCTCAGGAACCCTTTGCAGGTGTTACGGCTTAATTATCTGATTAGAGTGGAACACTTTGAGCCTAGAATATTGAACCTTTTCACAATATTCTAATTTTCTGAGATTGTGGATTTGGGGTTTTCATGAGCTGTAAGTCATAATCATCTCAATTATGACACATCATGGCTTGGACTATATTGCTTTGCATGTAATGAGTCTATCTTGCTTTGCATGTAATGAGTTTCACCTTTTAAGTTGCATTACTGAAATAAATGAAATTTTGCACAATATTCTAATTTTTCGAGTTTCACCTGTATTAGTTCATGAGCTACAAACAATAAGGCATCTCAATTACTGTCACACATAAGGAGATGTTGTGTCTTTTCACTTCCACAATATTATATATTTGGTAATGAATTTTCTTCAGACATGCTCTATTTCAAGATGCAGCTTAAAATAGTATTTAAAATAAATAAAATAGGATTTAAAATCATATTGATTCTTATTATGACTTCATTATAAAAAGGTGATATTTTTATTTATATATTTCATTTATATGTAGCAATATTATTCGAGAAATGCACCAAAGGTTAGCCAATGATGCTTTACATTCGCTGGATCAAGTTGGGTATGCAAATGTAAAAAGTCATACAATTTATGGTTCTGATCCTGTTCCCACATAAAGTTTCTAAGTAAATAATTTTTCTAAAACATTATTACAGGACTGCTGATGGCAGGTTCTTTTATATATTGGCCAATCACACTATCACAGATACTAGCTTGACGAGCAGGACTATCAAACAAAGGAAATCAGGAGTCCAGGCAGTTTAAATGAACACAAAGGTTTGTTGCAAGCTTAAGCTGTCTACTAGAATCTGAACTACTAAAAGCTGAAGCAAGTTGGAGGGTGATAAGGGTCAATAGAATTCAAGGTGGGCTGGACTTGGATCTTCAAAGGGGTTTGAGACTGATGATGCATTTGACCCCTCCATTTGGCTCAAATCTAGTCATCTCTTACAAGGACAATTCCCATCAAATCCCCCACTATTTTATTAGCGTTCCCAAGTAATTTCTGCTTGAGGTTTCAATTCACATTTCACATTTCTTCTCAGTAAATGAAATTGTTAAAATCAATTTAACCCTAGTATTTTGATATTAGTGTAGAAAGTTAGCACCCACCCCTCTCCTAGGAAAATGAAATATTTTAGGATATACTAAAAAGGCAGAATATTTCCCCTAAAAAGAGAAGTAGAAACTCAGAAGCAGAAACTTACCTCAGAAGCAGAAGCTCACTCCCACCTTTGTTAATGGGCCAGAGTATTCTACATAACAAAGCCCTCTACCCATCTCACCACATGGCCTGGGAAGATTGTATCAGCCAGCACTCTGATGAAGCCACGGTGGTCCACTCCAGACAAAGCCTACAAAGTTATCTAGACTCCTGCCCCGGGAGTCTGACAGCCAATGGGATACATTTCTTACACAGGAACAGGAAAAACTAAGGTGGGGCCCAACAGAGGGTATAAAACTAAGGATCTCTCAGCATCTTGTCCCTTTCTTTTCCTTCACCCAACATCTTGAAGCATGTGATTGTCCTTTTCACTTTGGAGCTCCAAGCCATGTGGTCCTGTCCACCATTAAACCATCTTTCCAAACAGCCTCCATGTTTCCAGTATCTTTTTTCCCACTTGGAACTGAACCCAGAAGGATAATTCTTCCCACATTAGTTTATCAAAATATACAATACAGAAGTACAAAGAAAACTGTAAATAATGGGAAAATAAAGGAGGAAAAGTAGAGGGTAAATGGGAAAAGAAAAAGCATTAACTTCTTACTCTTTTGGTGCAGCAGTATTAGTAACACAACACCTCAATTTCTTAATTTATACGATAATATAGCCATTTCTATAACAAATCTATCCCAGAAATCAATTTAATATTTACATCAAAGCACACCTTGGTTTTTCCTTTGCGAAGACATTGAAGCTTACTATCCTCTGAAGCAAACCAGGATACCTAAGGAATCAAAACAGGCAAATGAACATATTAAAATCTTCCATAAAGTAAAAATGCTGAGCCAATGCTATTGCTTCTAGCCAGTTTCTTTAGTTAGGCATATCCTCTTCCTATAGGATGGTTAACACATAAAATCCAAGTATTAAGATTTTAGGGCCAGGATGATATCAGACTCAATGATCTTAGACTACAAATGGCTACATATTTAGACGGAGTATTTTTCTGAGACAAACATTTTTTTGAATCTACAGTAGTTTTATCTCTCAGCTGTGCCTCTCTGCTCCAATTTCTGTTCTCTTTCTAACAATTGCCAAGGGACTAGATGGGAAGGGGGGAAACAATATCCTATAAACCCAGGATGGTGTGGCCATGCTTTTCTTTTCAGTAGTAGTAGGAGTTCCAGGAACCCTGGAGATGCATATTGGCAATTGGCAAGAACAAATAGGTAAGATTATCCTTCTCTGCCTGCTCCTTCATTTCCCCTCAATGAGAGAAGGTAGCAAGTTTTTGCCAGAAGCCTGAGAAGGTAATTTGCAAATAATGAAGGGCCTTAGGTCCGTTCTATGAAATCAAAACTAAAAAGCCAACTCAAAATCAATGGAAATATAATGCCCAACAGGACTTGCTTAACCTCGTAGGTCTTAATTAGTTCACCTCTAATTTCCTGTTTGAGCACAGATAGCTTCATTTTCTAGTATTGTTAGCAAAAAAATGGCCAAATAGCAAATGATACCCTGACAATTACTGCCAAGTGAAAGTAAGTAGTCATTAGGCTAGATAATCTGATTAAAAAATAGCTTCTCTGTCAGTTGCTGAGATGAACTATATGGGACCAATTGCGTTTTAGAACAGAAATTATGGAAGCAGGGATGGCCAATGGAAGCAAAAGGAAATGCAAAAAATGATTTTGATTTTTTGGGTGCTTCATCAGCATTGAATCAGGCTGTGATTATTATGAATATAGTCTGTTTGTCAGTCTCTATACTTTCCATGAGTGAGAATTTCACACCCTGCTCTATAGCAATTTATCTTCTTTAGCATCAATGCTTATACACTGCTCAAAAAAATAAAGGGAACACAAAAATAAGACATCCTAGATCTGAATGAATGAAATATTCTTATTAAATACTTTGTTCATTACATAGTTGAATGTGCTGACAACAAAATCACACAAAAATTATCAATTGAAATCAAATTTAGCAACCCAGGGAGGTCTGGATTTGGAGTTACACTCAAAATTAAAGTGCAAAAAAACACTACAGGCTGATCCAACTTTGATGTAATGTCCTTAAAACAAGTCAAAATGAGGCTCAGTAGTGTGTGTGGCCTCCACGTGCCTGTATGACCTCCCTACAATGCCTGGGCATGCTCCTGATGAGGTAGTGGATGGTCTCCTGAGGGATCTCCTCCCACACCTGGACTAAAGCATCCCCCAACTCCTGGACAGTCTGTGGTGCAACGTGGCGTTGGTGGATGGAGCGAGACATGATGTCCCAGATATGCTCAATTGGATTCAGGTCTGGGGAATGGGCGGGCCAGTCCATAGAATCAATGCCTTCGTCTTGCAGGAACTGCTGACACACTCCAGCCACAGGAGGTCTAGCATTGTTGTTAGGGATAACATTGTTTTACCCTAACTGTTTTGGGTAAAGATAATAAAATGATGAATCATGGTTTGTCAGATAAAGTGTATGTGACTTTAAGCTAAAGAAATGTAATTAAGGGTGCAGCTGTAAAAGTACTATATAAGCAGCAAGGCACTCTCTGGCTCTTACTGGCTGGCTTATTGAAGACTGCGTTCTTGCTGGATCGGGAGGAGAAGAAGTGTTGGATTACTTTGAAGATATTTCTCAACGGAGAGAAGATAAGTTTTGGACAGATTTATTATATGTGTACTGACACTGGCTATTCGACACGGACTTTGCAATTAGAGTATCCTCGACAAGACTTGACTGAATTTGGTATTTGACTAATGGACTGTTTATAATGACTATGCTATAATTCTTAAATGGAATAAATTATAATTTTGATAGCACAAGCGTATCTGTATTTTTACTGCGTGTTAACGAGAAGGCTTATCTCACACATTTACCTGTCTTCCTATCTGACTTCACTGCACATTCTGTTTAGTTTGTTTTCCTTAACACCCGTTGGGGAATCCAGGCTTAACAATTGTCTTGCATTAGGCGGAACCCAGGGCCAACCGCACCAGCATGTGGTCTCACAAGGGGTCTGAGGATCTCATCTCGGTACCTAATCGCAGTGAGGCTACCTCTGGCGAGCACATGGAGGGCTGTGCGGCCCCCTAAAGAAATGCCACCCCACACCATTACTGACCCACTGCCAAACCGGTCATGCTGGAGGATGTTGCAGGCAGCAGAACATTCTCCACAGCATCTCTAGACCCTGTCACATCTGTCACATGTGCACAGTGTGAGCCTGCTTTCATCTGTGAAGAGCACAGGGCACCAGTGGTGAATTTGCCAATCTTGGTGTTCTCTGGCAAATGCCAAACATCCTGCACGGTGTTGGGTTGTAAGCACAACCCCCACCTGTGGACGTCGGGCCCTCATACCACCCTCATGGAGTCTGTTTCTGACCATTTGAGCAGCCACATGCATATTTGTGGCCTGCTGGAGGTCATTTTGCAGGGCTCTGATAGTGCTCCTACTGTCCCTCTTTGCACAAAGGCGGAGGTAGTGGTCCTGATGCTGGGTTGTTGGCCTCCTACGGCTCCTCTGTGGGAATAAACTTTGGCTTGGGTTCAAGTAATGATTAATCTAATGCTTTATACATACATGTCTGCCTAAAGGTCACTGAGATAATGCAAGGAAATTAAAAGCAAACACCAGAAACAATTAAGCAGCTCAGACAACTGCAAACAAGTCTGTACCATTTCTAATTATTGTAATCCACAATATAATTTTGCTTACTAAGTACTAAATTCTCAATAAAAAGAAGCACTGGAATTTATTCTGGGCTCCCATCCCGAGTACACACGCTTGTGTCTCATTCTTTCCATGGGAGACCACCACAAGTGGTGACCCCAACGTGATCCACTGCAGGTGGTACGTGTCCGGACCTCCGTGTTTCCTCGCCTGGAACAGGTAAAGTACGTACTTAACTATTGCTGGACAATAGGATTTTTCAGGGAACATGGGGGAAAACTTTCTCAGCCACAGGAACGTCATGTTAGTGAGCTGCTGAAGTTAGTCAGGACAAATTTCTTAATCTTTAAACCCTCTGGGGGGGGAGCAAATAGTTATTTCAAAAGGTAATGTGAAACAGCTGCTGCAAGAGATCTGGCAGCAATGCTCCTGGTACTCAGAGAGAGGCTCTTTAAAGTTAGACATGTGGAGGAGAATTGGAATTATCCTTCATGAAGAGCCACGGGCAACAGCTGAAATTTTGATATATTGGAAGGTTGTTATGACTGCTTTAGAGACCCAGCAACAACCTCTTTTAAAAACTTTAGTAGAACCTCCTCCTTATAAAGGAGTTGTGTTGCACCCTCTGACTTCAAAACTGGAGTGTGTTTTCTCACCCCCAACAGCGCCTGTGGATGATAAAATCCAACCAAAAATGGGAAAAGTTCAAGCAATGATGCATCAGGCTTTCAATGAGGGGAAATTAGAGCCTGATGAGATTCCCCAGATGAATTTGTTTCCAGTTAATAGGCAAGTGGATGCTCAAGGCAACATGCAGGCTGAATGGGTTCCGATTCCTTTAGCAGTACTTAGGAAAATTAAGAAAGCAGTTAAAGATTATGGTATTCAAAGTCCCTTTACAAAGGGTCTCCTGACAAGTTTGGCTACCTCACGCATGATTCCTAGTGACTGGAAAGATTTAATGAGAATGATATTGAGCTCTACTCAGTATGTGGTTTTTGATTCAGAATATCAAAGGGAAGCTATCACTAGAGGACGGAATTTGGGGGTGCTGTATATGCCAGACCAAATCTATGGGGCAGGCTTGTTTGAATCCACTGCTGATCAAGCTGCTAATTTGCCTGATCACGTATTTCCCGTGGTTATGGCAGCTGTCCTTGGGGCGTTGTCCCGCATCCAGGATGTGGGAACCCCGGCACGGTCTTTTTCTCAAATTAAGCAAACAGCATCTGAGTCTTATAATGATTTTGTGGAAAGGCTACAATTGGCTATTACCAGGCAAATCTCTAATGAGGAAGCAGCAAAGGAACTTTTGCTGAAATTGGCAGTCGAAAATGCAAACGCTGACTGCAAGCGTATCTTACAGCCTTTGGTGGCTAGAGGTGAGGTTACTCTGGCTGATCTGTTAAAGGCATGTGCAGTGGTGGGTTCTCAGGCTTACAACATGGAGACTTTGGCTATGGCATTACAAAAGGGATGAAACCTACAGGGAATTGTTTTAATTGTGGGAAGCCTGGCCATTTTAAAGCCCAGTGCCGATCCCCTGGGGGGGGGGGATGGCATTTAACAAAATCAAAAATAGGGACGTTCGCCCAAAGTCTGTCTGTCTGAAATGCAAAAAAGGGTTTCATTGGGCAAATCAATGTCGCTCTGATCAAAATCAAAATTCGGAAACTAAATTTGGGGCGTGCAGCTAGCCCCGCTCCCAAAACTGTCACAAAAGCATCGCCTGCAATTACTGGGAGTGCAGGTTTGGGTTTAAAAATGTTGAACTCAATTGATGTGACTTTTCTAATCAAGTGTACATTGAGGACACTCATTTGCATGGGCCACTGCCAGAAAAAACAGTGGGATTGGTACTTCCCATGTCTTCTGCATCAGAAAAAGGGTTTTTGTTATTCCAGGGTTATTGATCAAGATTATAAAGGGTTATTAAGGTACAATTATACACTGATACTCCTGCATCATTAATGGCGGTGACTCTATTGCCCAATTATTATTGCTTCCATACATTCCTATGAATCCTTTAATTGGGATCCCACGAACTGGCGGTTTTGGGTCCACTGAAATGGCCAGTTCTCCAGTTGCTGCAGAATTGCTAGCGCTGAAAAAAAATTGACTACAGACCAACCTAAAATGACAATTGAAATTCAAGAAAAATCATTTTCTGGCCTTATAGATTCGGAGCAGATGTCTCTGTGATACGCCAAAGGAATGGCCAAATGAATGGGCACTTGAGGACTCTCCGGCTGTTCGTGGAGTGGGTGGTATGCAGTTTGCAAGAAGTAGTGTACATTGGTTGAAGGCATTGCATAGAGAAACTGGCGAGACTGCAAGGATTCAACCTCTTGTGTTGCCCCTGCATATAAACTTGTGGGGTAGAGATTTACTGTCACAGTTCCGCACAAAAATTGTTATTGGATAATGAAAAAATTACAATTGTTAACCTCTCAGCCAGTTTGGATTGACCAATGGCCAGTTCCAAAGGAAAAGCTTATAGCTTTACATCAATTGGTAGCTGAGCAGCTACAATTAGGCCACATTGAGCCAACTTCTAGTCTGTATAACACTCCTTCACATAAAAACAAAAACGGGGAAGTGGATGGATATGGCTTGCCTTACATACAAAACATTCTTAATATTACATTATATACTTTAAATTTTTAAACATGACAGGATCTCCGCTGCTACGGCAGCCAGTAGGCATTTTGCTTCCTCCCCTTCTGCAGGTACGCCAAGACCGAAAGTTCGGTATAGGAGACTACCAGATCCAACGTGGAGAGGACCTGTCCCGCTGATAACTTGGGGCCGAGGATACGCTGCTGTTGAAGATGAGGGGACAGTTGTTTGGGTTCCTGCTCGCTGTGTGCGTCCTTATCATCAGCCAAAGGGGCAAGGGGATGGATTTGGGGGAATGGAAAAGAAACATGTTGATCCAGGACACGGGAAGCTAGCAAACCTTCATAATAAAACTGATTGTTGGATATGTATGCACATGCCAACTCACAAAACATCAGGGCTTCCAATGGTTGCAGTACCTCTGGCGAAGGTGACTGGTATAAGGGACAATGCTATGGTTGTTCGGGGACGTGGTCTAGCAGTTGGACTACAAGTAACATAAATACCTTACACCTTGGAAGCCGGATCCAAGAGGTGGCGGGTATCTGTTGGACCCACAATGAGACGGTAGAGAATATGACTTACTTGGGGACATATCCATTTTGCAACAAAACAATTGTTATTAGCAATGGAAGTCGGGTTTATTCGAATGACATGAAAACTAAAAATCTCACCTACTTTGTACATAACATTTCTCGATATGATATCACATATTTGATAAATGAAAATGGGTGTCCATATATTCCTGCCACATGTTGTCCCACCACGAGAGAAAACCAGTTGCCCAAATGTGCGAATGAAATGCCATCGTCCACTTATTTGGCTATGTTAATGGAATCCTTTGAAAAATTAATCTATGCTGAGCCAAATAAGGTTGGTCATCTCCTGGGAGCAAATTTATGGTTGCTGTGTGGACGGATGGCCTATGATCGCATGCCAGTACGATGGAAAGGAGTCTGCACCTTTGCGAAAGTAATTCCATCTCATTTCATTCAAAAATCTTTGGGGACTGCTCATATCCGCAATGCGCGTTCTGCAACGGAGGTAAACTCTGTTTTGACTCATGACTACTGGACACAGATATCAAGGGAAGTTATTCCTCCTTTAGGAGTCATGATGAACTATAGAGATTTGCATCGTTTAAACAATTGGACAGTTACTATGTTTAAAGACACCATTAAAACGCTAAGGCTGCTTGAAGAAGAGCAAGGCAAAATTAGTGACTTTGTCCTTCAAACCAGATATGCGGTGGATACTATTCTGGCTGCGCAAGGGGAGTTTGCGCTGTGATTCATACGCATTGTTGCATGTATCTCTGATTATTCTCCAAACATTACAGCTACTATACAGCATATGGAACAAACCCTGAAGGAGAATCCATTACAATCGGAGGGTGAGGGACTGGACGTGTGGTCTGCACTTTGGTCCTGGTTGCCAAATGGTTCATGGATTCGTCACCTAATTGTTGGAGTGATGTTGCTTTTTATATGCTCTTTGTGCATGCTGTATTATCCAATGTCTCCCTGGACTTTTAGGAATGTGTCGGGTGAAGCCTCCGGAAGGAGAACTGCTGTTACAGATGGCGAAAAGCTACCGAGGCATCCGCAATCATCAAAAAACTAAAACAGGGGAGATGTGGGAATAAACTTTGGCTTGGGTTCAAGTAATGATTAATCTAATGCTTTATACATACATGTCTGCCTAAAGGTCACTGAGATAATGCAAGGAAATTAAAAGCAAACACCAGAAACAATTAAGCAGCTCAGACAACTGCAAACAAGTCTGTACTATTTCTGATTATTGTAATCCACAATGTAACTTGTAATCCACAATGTAATTTTGCTTACTAAGTACTAAATTCTCAATAAAAGGAAGCACTGGAATTTATTCTGGGCTCCCATCCCGAGTACACACGCTTGTGTCTCATTCTTTCCATGGGAGACCACCACACTCCTCCACGTCTCTTGATGTACTGGCCTGTCTCCTGGTAGCGCCTCCATGCTCTGGACACAACGCTGACAGACTCAGCAAACTTTCTTGCCACAGCTCGCATTGATGTGCCATCCTGGATGAGCTGCACTACCTGAGCTACTTGTGTGGGTTGTAGACTCTGTCTCATGCTACCACTAGAGTGAAAGCACCGCCAGCCTTCAAAAGTGACCCAACCATCAGCCAGAAAGCATAGGAACTGAGAAGTGGCCTGTGGTCACCACCTGCAGAACCACTCCTTTATTGGGGATGTCTTGCTAACTGCCTATGCTTTCCACCTGTTGTCTATTCCATTTGCACAACAGCATGTGAAATTGATTATCATTCAGTGTTGCTACCTAAGTGGACAGTTTGATTTCATAGAAGTGTGATTGACTTGGAGTTACATTGTGTTGTTTAAGTGTTCCCTTTATTTTTTTGAGCAGTGTATTTTAATATCTGAAATAACTTTTAGACATTTTTAAAAGTTTTTATCTCCAATGAGATTGAAATATTTCCCATCAATCTTGCATGTCTCATCTCTTTGCTTCTTGAACAGAAGTGGTATTATCGTAATTACTTCCAAAAATGTTTAATTATCCAAAGATCAGCACAGGTTATGACAGCTCTTTAGCTCTCTCACAAACAGGTTTAGTGGGAAGATGCCAGGAAACTGTTCAATGGAACATAGGTGACAATAGGAACTACCAAAGCAGGAAGTGTGATCAGGATATGAATGTTCAGGTTGTGGACCTCTGGCCATAGTCACCTAACATTATCAGTTTGGTGCACTTGTGTTGCATCAAGCACTATGAAATACTGAGTGTTCAATCCAACAAAACCAGACTAAATTTCTCATTTGGTCTTAAATATTTAGTGGGAAGGGTGGTGTGAAGTGACAGGTGCCAGAAGCCCTATATCCCCGCCCCCCAGGCTGGGCCCCTTCCAGTCACGAATCCTTTTCTGGATAAAAACCATGGGAAACACATTCCTTGTTGCCCCATGATACAATGTTTCACTCAGACAGAGTTTTAGTAGTATACTAGATTCAAGAGGTTCCACTTCTTGGTGACTGAGGATATGCTTTGCACTTTTTAAAATTACATCCTGCTAAAGCTTTCCTACTGATGGGATTAGAAAACAAAGGTCTATGACATTACAGGGAATTTATGTTGGTTAAAGTAGGCACTACCGAATTACAGGGATAAATAGTGTCAAGTAATATAAAGAACTTTACTGAATGTAAACACAAGTTTTCAGTAGAAAGATACATGAGAATTTTAAAATACTTACTCTGGATATTTCTTTAGAAATGTCATTTAAATCCAAAACAAGGATATAATCTTTGACTCCAGCATATAAAGTATTTGTTTCTTCACTCAGCAAAAGAGTAGAAAAATTGGACAGTCCTTGCTTCTCAAATACCTTTAGATTTTCAGCTTTAAAAAAAGAAAGGAATGCTTTAAATCTTAGGTGTTGTTAAATATGATCCTGAATTAAATAAAATCTTTACACAGCTTAAAAAAACTGAGTTTCTAGTTTCAGTTTTCACATATGGAATTCTCTTGCATTACTTCCTTTTTGCTTTGAAATGTTGGCCATTGCAGCAGGCACTTTTAAATGGAAAACTGGCTTATAAATGTGAAAAAAAAGAAAATTGATAGCACAAGTATATTATCATAATACTGTATAGTGGTATTTTATTGGCCAAACCTCAGTTTTGCATAAAAAAATAATCTTGAAAGAAGTTCAGATTTCCTAGTGAGGAAAGTTGGATAAGTCCATTTATAAAGTTTCAGGAGCTCTCAATATAAGCATTATATTGTAGTTGGCTCAAAAATCAGTCTAGCACAGTTTTTGATAGGGATAAGCCAGATATTTTTGAAAATTCACAGACTATACATTAATGCAAGATAACTATTCAATTTTTATTCATCGTAAAGAGTCTGCCCTATTTGGTTATATTTGCACAAAGCAATTCTGTTTAATTTCCATAATACACATGTGATGAAGGCCATATTTAATAAGAAATTGTCCTGTTGAACACATATTTCTGTACAGTTTTTAATAACAGATTCAGCAAGATGCTTACACTGATATTTCACTGTTTTTCTTGGTATGAAGTTCAGAAGATTGCTTGCATCCTGCTGCTGAATTATTCCACAAAGCATTAGAAGACAAAAAGCAGCTGTAGCGCCCATGGATTTCACCTAGATTGTTGCGCATTCTATGCACTGAGTTCATGGAATTTCACAGTCCAAAACACAGAAACAAACACAGGAAGAGTCACTAGTTTGCTCTACAATATTAATTTAAATGTTAAAAGTTTTAATTGCTGATCAATTCCTTTATTATTTGGAAAGGAGGAAGGAAGGGACCTGCTATTTCTAAATTCTAATTCCCAATTCTAACTCATTATCTTTCAGGATTTTACTTTCTCCACCTGAAAATGAACAAATACCCATTTTCTACTGAAAACCACTCCAAATTCTCTGCCAGTAAACTCTTCCTCCTTCTACTGGTATCTCCAGGCAATTCTACTCTACTCTAAATTTTTCATTTCAGAAGATACTTCAAATTGGAGGCACTATCAGGATACCATAAATAGCTTCCTCCACTCTGGGCACTTTGCAGATATATGGTATAGGACTACCAGTCACATCATCCTCAGCCAGTATTCAATTACCGACATACTACATTTATAACTTTTTATACTAAAAACTAAAATTATAACTTTTGTATTTATCTTTTAACTGTCTGTAACCCCCTCCCCATCACCTTAAAAGTGAGAGGAGCAGCATCTAAATTTAATTTAAACATTCCTGTGATATCATGTTCTCAGAGGGATAGTAAGGTTCAGTGAACTGGCACTTGTATTCTTATTTTCTCCTCTTCCTCCACCCTTCCCCTCACTGAATGTCTATGGAGATTTTCAGTCATCCAGATCATGGTTGTCCCAAAGGTATTTTTTCAAGAAGCAACTGGACTTTCTGGGTTGTTGTTTTTTTAAAGAAGTTTGGCTTCTCACCCAAGAAGCTTCTTCAGCTCTGACTGGATCCTTCCATTCCCCACCATCCAGTGCCTCTTGAAAAAACACCTTTGGGACTTCCTCTCACTGTTTTCTCTATACTGACCTTGTCCTCTCAGACTTCACCCTCCACCTAATTCTCTTCTTTCCCCCAGGTAAGGTCCCCCACCAGCCATTATCCACCACCACCACTACCCATTCCACTTTCCCTGTTTTCTCCTCTCACTCTCCTTCCCAATTAGCCTCTTTTATGACAGGCTTCTCAGATCAAGGAGCAGGCCCGCCTCACAACGTGGATCCCGCCGCAATGAGCCATGTCAACGCTCCCTCAGACTTTGTCAACGCCTCATGAAATGGGTGACGTTTATTTTATTTTTATCCCGCCTTTATTGCTTTCGAAGTAACTCAAGGAGGCAAACGGTCCTCATACTCCTTCCTCCTCCTATTTCCCGCATAGCCACGCCGTGAGGAGAGTTGGGCTGACAAGAGAGCGACTGGGCGAAAGTCACCCACCAAGTTTTCATGCTTTTAAGACACCCCCTCTTCATATCCGTTATGCACCTCAGAGGACTTCCCCACCCCGGGCACTTATTTCGTCCCTCTCAGTCTTCCTCTTCCCGGTTATAGGATCCCACAGAAGACACCCCCCTCCCGCGTTTATTTCGTCCCTCTGTCAGTCGCCAACTTCCCCGCCTCAGCTCTCGCCGCCCTCAAAAGAGACCGTTGAGATTAGGATTTAAATACCTCCGCACGCCCCTCCCCTTGATTTTAGCCCCGCCCACCCAGCGTCCTGTGCGGCGCAGGGGAGAAAGGGGTTCTCCCGAAGGACACGTGACCAGTCGAGCCTTTGGCTTCGTCTCCTTCGCGAATAGCCAACTCCTGGATGACGAGTGTTTTTTCTGCCTCTCTCTCTGTGGCTGTTTAACGACCGCCAGGATTTTGGCAACCCCGGATCAGGTGGCCCTAACCCATAAAAAACCTAGTTGACGACTACGAGGAAGTAATGTGGTTTTAATAATAATAATAATAATAATAATAATAATAATAATAACAACAACAACAACAACAACAACAACAACAACAACAACAACAACAACAACAACAACAACAACAACAACAACAACAACTGGGTTATTTTATTTGGGTGCCCCATCACTGGAGGCTTTTAAAGAGAGATTGGATGGAGAGAGAGACTTTGTCACTTTGAATGTACGCAAATTTGCAAATGTTAAAATGACATTTTGTTGCATACATACAGATTGGGCAGCCACTTGTCTGAAATGGTATATATAGTACAGGGTCTCCTGCTTGAAGAGCGGGTTGGACTAGAAGACCTCCAAAGTCCCTTCCAGCTCTGTGATTTGGTTAAGGTTCAACCATTGTTGTCGACAGTTCAAAGGCATCCTGCGAGAGATACTGCAACCAAATGGAAGAAGACAGTGGTGTGGGATTCAAATTTTTTTACTACTGGTTCTGTGGGCACGGCTTGATGGGCGTGGTGTGGCTTGGTGGGTGTGGCAGGGGAAGGATATTGCAAAATCTCCATTCCCCTGGGGGAAGGTTACTGCAAAATCTCCATTCCCTCCCCACCCCACTAACCTGCTTTCCAGCTCCATTCTCCTCTGCAGGGCAACAAAAGAAGACCCAGCCGATTAGCTGGAACTCAATGGGAGGCAGAGAATAGATGAGGCCAGGGGGGCCAGTCAGAAGTGGTTCTCCAAAATACTCAAAATTTCTGCTACCAGTTCTCCAGAACTGTTCAGAACCTGCTGAATAGCACCTCTGGAAGAAGACCCCTACTCTCCTTTGGGTTCAGTTGTTTTGAAATGTAAAATGTGGGTAGTTAAAATGTGCAGGAATCAACATTCTTTTTTAAAAAAATCATGATTCTTTGGTAAAACTGCTGAAATTATATTGTGCAGTACGGTACCCAAGGGTATTTTCCAGTACTTCTGGATTAATGGGTAGGAGCTTGCCTGAAATTTTCCTCTTGTTATTGTTAAGAATGACCTAAACACTGCATGGTCTTTGTTGTTTATATAAATTATATCAAAAAGGGAAGCATTATGGATGGGAAGAATTTCCCTTAGCAAATATTTAAGGAGGGTAAGGATGATAAATACCACAAATCTCTTAAATATTTGCAAAAGGAAATGATGGTGACAATAAATAAATACACAACGGCAAGTGTGGCATTGCAACTTTTCAGTTTATTTTGAAAAAAGAAAGCCTTTGCTGAAACAGACTAAAAAATAGGTTAAATACCGTAGTACAGTGATGACTAACCTTTTCAGCTTGGTGTGTCGAAAATCGGGAAAAAGTGTAGCCTTCCTCGGGTCGTGTGTCACTTCAAGAAATATCAATAATTTGGTTTATGACGGACTGGGCTGGGGTGATCACACAGGGCTGTGAAACTCATCTCCCTGGTCTCAGGGCTGCAGGTGCAGGATGTGGGGATCGGAAGGCCACCTTACAGGGCTGTGAACCTCATGGATCTCCTTTCCTCCTGTAGCGTTCCTGAGGTAATGAAACTGACAAACCTCAGTTTATGGCGGTTAAAACTGGTTCTCTGCTGCAAAGATCTTGCGGCAGCGGTGACACCACGCCTCCACGCAACAAGCAGGGAGCAGGGATTGGAGCAGAGCACAGGCAGCCTCTAAATGTGCAGGTTTTCCCACACCAACAGGCGTGTCAGTCAAAGTGCCTCAGCGTGTCACGAGTGACACGCGTGTCATAGGTTAGCCATCACTGCCGTAGTATCTTACCAATCTCCCCCCACCTTGTTTCTTTGAGTAGACCCTATGGCTCTAATTCTCATCAGCCACAGTCAGTATGACCAAGAGATGATGGGACCTGGAGTCCATCTGAAGAGATCTCATCATCCCCATTTTGAGATCTCCCCCCGTATTAGGAGATATTTTCTATTAAGAAAAAGTTATATTTGATATTTTTCTCCTTCAGGAAGGTAAACGGGAGAGGGGACTATGAGCTGTATAGGATTACTTCAAGGTAATCTTCTGCCTGAATCAGAGCAGGATGCGGTTAGGCCCCATCTTCCCTGCCACCCTCTCAAGGAACACTAGACGTGATTGAGCATCCAAGGCAGGGGAAGACCTTCTTTTCCACGTCTGCTGCCTGAGCGACGGCTGCTCAGTGATTTATAGAATTCTGCAAGTTGTCAATGGTCAACCGACCCAACTAGACCCCCATGGGGCCACCTGAAAGAGGTCAACTCAAGGGAAAACCTCCTTCACAGGGGATTAAGTTGCTATGGAAACCACTTTGGCAACAAGATTGTCACCATTTAGACATTTTCAAAATAGAATCAGTGAAATCAGAGCAAGAACAGACCACTTGTCAACTCATAAAACATGAGTCACCATAGCTCTAGGGGAGGGGTAGAGGTGTCCATGGCATTCCAGGTCCTGACATTAACAGATTAACAGATAATCAGAGTTGGAAGGGACCTTGAAGGTCATGTAGTCCAACCCTCCGACCAGATGGGAGACCCTACACCATTTCTGACAAATGGCAGTCCAATTTCTTCTTGAAAGTCTCAAGTGATGGCGCTCCCACAACTTCCGAGGGCAACTTCTGTTCCATGGGTTGATTGTTCTCAACTGTCAGATAATTTCTCCTTATTTCCAGGTTAAATCTCTCCTTGATCAGTTTCCAACCATTATTCCTTGTCTGGCCTACAGGCACTTTAGAAAATAGCTTGATTCCCCTTCCTCTTTGTGGCAGCCCCTCAAATATTGGAAGACCGCTATCATGTCTCCCCTGGTCTTTCTCTTTACTAGACTAGCCAGGCTCAGTTCCTGCAACCGTTCATTGTATGTTTTTGCCTCCAGTCCCCTAATCATCCTGGTTGCTCTTCTCTGTACTTTTTTCTAGTCTCACCATGTTTTTTATAATGTGGTGAACAAAACTGGATGCAGTACTCTAGGTGTGGTCTTACTAAGGTTTTATAGAGTGGTATTAGTACCTCCCTTGATCTTGATTGTATCCCTCTGTTAATACAATTTAGGATTGCATTAGCTTTTTTGGCTGTTGCTGCACACTACTGGCTCATATTTAGCTGGTTGTCCACTAAGACTCCAAGATCCCTCTCACAGTTACTGCTATTGAGCCTGGTTTCACCCAGTCTATATATATACTTTTGGTTTTTCCTGCCTAAGTGTAGGACTTTACTTTTCTCTACACTGAATTTCATTTTGTTAGATATGGCCCAATGTTCTAGCCTGTCAAGATCCATCTAGATCTTAAGCCTATCTTCTTGGGTGTTAGCTATTCCTGCCAGCTTAGTTATCATCTGCAAATTTGGTAAGTTCCCCTTCTGTTCCCCATCAGTTCAACATCACTAGTTGAGCAGTATCTCGTCTCTGAATTTCATTGGTTGGGGAACATGAATGGGATCCTGTGCTTATTTGTTTGACTTGTATCTTAGCTTTATTTCGATTAACACAACATCCGGTACATACAGTAGTGCTCCTTGTATTTTTCCCTACAACCACTGCCCTGTGAGATGGGTTGGGCTAGAAGAGTGATGTTCTCAAGCATCTCAGGGAAACTATAGAACTAAATGAACCTTTACTATTACATAGCAATAGCACTTAAGACTTATATACTGCTCCATAGTGCTTTACAGCACCCTCTAGACCAGGGGTGTCCAACCTTGGCAACTTTAAGACTTGTGGACTTCAACTCCCAGAATTCCTCAGCCAGCTTTGCTGGCTGAGGAATTCTGGGAGTTGAAGTCCACAAGTCTTAAAGTTGCCAAGGTTGGACACCCTGCTCTAGACAGTTTACAATGTCATCATATCACAACATCTGGGTCATTTTATCGACTTTGGAAGGCTGAATCAACCTCAAGCTCAAACACCAGGCTGTGGGCAGTTAGCTTGCAATACTGCATTCTAACCACTGTATCACGAGGACTCATTACATTCCACCTGCATTTTGAGGAATTCAGATTCATGTCTCGTTGGACTACATAGATTGGGCTTTTTGAGGTGAACAACTAAGGCCAAAGTCATGGTTCATCCAATGACACATATAATAGCTTCTTCTGTGAGCATATAACAAGTTGAGCAATTACTGATTTTCAACTGTCAGAAATGGTGTAGGGTCTCCCGCTTGGGTGGAGGGTTGGACTAGATGACCTATAAGGTCCCTTCCAACTCTGATTGTCTGTTATCTGTTAACTGTCTCGATATTTGGGAAAGCAGCAGCTCTTGGGATTTGAAATGTTTGTTACCTGTCTTTGGTTAAAATATATTTATAGGGTCCATCTTGCTCCTATTGACTGAACCCTCACAAGTATCTCTCTTACGCAGAAGAACCCATTGATAGGAAACATTTGTTCATTCATTCATTCATTTCCTTTATCATTTTTACAATTAACTCTAGGCTGTGAACATATCCAATACTTCTTCCTCTTCTTTTTCCCCCACAACATGTTCCGAGTTTCCATAGGAGAAGGAACTGAACGATGTAGAGAAGGTGAAATCCATTTGCAAAATTGTCCACTGACCTGGAAGAGGTTCTGAAGCAGATGATGAAGATATGCAGGCTGGTCCCTTGATGGCTACCTTCTGGGAGCTTAGATTAGGTCACGTCACCCTTAGAACCTACAGTTCTAAGACTTATGGTTGTTATGTGATGAGCAAGTTCCAGTATTAAGCCAGACAACTCTTAAGGCCCATTTTCAAAATTTCACCTTGCATGGCATACATACGTTGGAAAAGTAATTTTGTTCAGAAGACCATTTTAAAAAAACCAACCTCATATTATCAACAATTAAAGAATTTGTTCCAATTTAAGTAACCAGAAAAAAGTCAGTTGGGTAAAAGAAGAATGTGACAATTTCTGTCTTTTTTCCTTGATTGGAATTTGAAAGCACACTGGTTCTAAAACGTCGTGCATCTGTACCTCTAGCAACATGCTGCAGTTGTCATGTGTATCAGATGGCACATATAATGCAGTTGAAGTGCTGGATATGCTGAATTTAAAACACACAAGTGAACACTCTGCTCCAAGGTGACTCCGATTAAGCCCATAAATCTTAGCTTTGTCTCAACAGGCCTTTCTTCATCTAGGAGGGCAGTATTTCACAGAAAGGCCCAAAACAAGAACATAAAAGGCAGTGGTCAAGATAGGAATATATAATACCTCCGTGCTTCTGCTATAGGTGCGTGTCTTATTCTTACAACCCTATTAATCTGTACATGGTCATCATGTTGCTAGAGAAACAAACCAAGTTCCAAGTTCAGATGATGCACTGAGTCACCTTGAGCCACTTAACATGCTAGTATATGTGAGATGAATATGCTTAACAATGGTTAGGATTAACCTGGTTGACACTGAGTCACAAATTAACCATCCAGACAATGTAGTGTGTTATTGAGTTTAAGAATCAAGCTGTTCACCTCACCCCCAGCCCACTAGACACAATTAGAGCAGCCTCTAGCAGCAGAGTGATATACGAGTGTACTAGCTCTCCAGTGTCATTAATTACTGCATTTAATCATCTGCCTCTTATGCATGGCATTTATAAGATTGGTTGTGCTAACCGGTTCTCCGAGAAACTTTATGAACTAATCCATCAAAGTAAGAAATGAGAGGTTTTTTGAGGAAAGCCACATGAGTGTGAACTACTCAAATCTATTTGTTTAGCTACTATCAATATTAACAGAACATGAGCTAAGTCTGAAATAGATATCCAGACAGGAAGAAAAGCTGTATGATTATATTCCTTCTTCTGGGAGAAGGATCTGAGGCATGCTCTTCAAAGACATCCTTGGTACCATTCAAGGACAGATTGCCTTCATCTAAGAAACCCCACCAGATTCATCTTTTTGCTGCTGCTTCTGTCTTCTCAAATAGTAAATCTGACCCACTTTTTCCCCAAGCATACCTTCCCTTCACAAGACACGCACTTATTTGTAGTAACGATCCCACATTTGTCCAATATATCAAGACGCAAGAATGGAAACAAAGCTGGCTTTTTTTCTACTGATTTTTTATTTATTTATTATAGATCTTGGTAAAAGGATTACATGCCATTAAGATATTTTAAAAGAAATGTTAAGATCAATCGTTGACTAACAATTTGCTATTCATTACTGTTCAATACTGATAAGTTTCACAAGAAGAAAGGAAAAAAAAAATCTGACTGAGGACTTCAAAAATGCCACATTCCAAACCAAAAGTGACACAGAAGAGAGACACACCCCCGAGTGACGGGAGAGAAAAAGGTTCTTGGATGCTTCTGATCTTCGTATCAGAGAGCCTGGAAAACTAGAATAACAGAAAAGGTAGTGAACTGACACAGATCGAAACTGAATTTTTTTAAAAAAACGTTTTTAGTTTTTGCAAATGCATTAAAGTTTTTTGCTGGTAGATGTTGCCTGCTAAAAAGCAGGTTTGAAAACAGACAAACAAACAAAGAAACAAAAAAAACCCTGAAGCTTTGTAAGAAACCCAAATATCTAACAGAGGATCGATCGAAAAGCAGCACCTTAAAAGCATCAGTGCTGCTGCTGTGTCATTTTTATCTCATATCAAATCTTCATACAAGGAAGACTGATTAGAATCGCAATCATCTGGGAGTGTTGGAGGTAAATGTTTTTCTCCTTTTGTCGCCACCCTAAATAAGAGAGTTCGTATTTTAAAATGTTCAAGTGTTCATGATATACCCAGGCAGCTCTGAAACAAGCTGAAATCAGCAGGGTCACCCTCATCAAAACTGGGTTCAAAGAAACCATCACTTCCCCTGTCTGGAGATTTATAAAGCCTTCAGTTGATGCCTCCCAAGAAATGACAGCTCAGTTTTGGCCCACAATTGATGCCTCCCAAGAAATGACAGCTCAGTTTTGGCCCACAATGGGCACAGAAAAACTGGATTGAGAAAGCGCCCCCCTCCCAGTGTAATTTCATCTCAAAATGGTAGCAAATTCTGAAGTTGAGAGAGAAAATGTTTTTAAGCAACTTGAAAGAATAGGAAAGTTGACCATTAAACAAAACCTTTTTTTAAAAAAAATGATGGTTTAACCCCAGTAGAAGTTGCATGTCTGTAGAGTATTTCAAGCTTACAGATCAAACTAGTAGCTTTGATAGCAGGCAAACATAGGCAATGCTCTGCTGTGTACAGGAAAGAGAAACCAACAGCCCTAAAAATAAGGAGCTAGAAAAGAAAAAGATAACAGGATGGTGTCTAGACTTCAAGGCAGTGTCCATTTGATAGGATTGGACCCCAAAAGCCTGAAGGATGGGAATTACTTAGAATTCTTCAAGAATTCAAATGTGCTTGCAAATCTTTTGATTCAAGTAATGAAGCAGCTGGTTTGTATCAATGGCTTCTGAACATCTTAGAAAGTGATGGAAAAGGTCATTGGCTGCTTGCTAGCATGATCTTCAAAGCTTTTATTCTATGCCATGATTTTATTTGCCATTTCCTGGAGCTCTAAAGCTTGTCTCAAGAAAGTAGCTAGGAGAATACCAAACAAGATACTGCAATATATGCTATCTATCACAAGTTTTTTTTTTTAAATTGAAAACAAGTGTGGAGAATCATGCATATTTCAAACCCTACCCCAAAGTGGAATGTGGTGGGAAAAGAAACTCCATGGCTGTGAGAATTGAAATTTAAAAAAAAAAAAGGTAATACCAACAAGATGAAGACATCTTCTGGAGACAATAATAGAAAAACTGAAAGACTGGACAAATTTGATGGCAAACATGCTACCCAGAACTCCAGATAATATGAATTAAGAAGTATGATTAATCTGCAAGAATTCTAAATTCAAATCCGAATGCCGTCGATAATCAGTTTTTAAGATGGATTTTACACATAAGAATCTTTATGGTACAAGACGTTATTTGATTAACGTAAGTCTTTGTCATATTTATGGCTGCTTTGAAAGACTCATGGAAAAAAAGAGATGTTACCTGAATAGGTCCACTCGTCACCTTCAACAAATTGTAATCATATTTATTTAACAAAATATAAAATAGACATGCAAATTCCAAACAGCTTTATCCCCTACATACAAAGAAAGCTTCCCAAGAATATCTAGGTACCATCGTGGAAGTTAAGAAAAGACAATCCAAGAATGTGAACAAAAGACATTCAGGCTGGCTTAAATACTGCACATATTTGGGGAGGAGGCCAGAGCCACAGATTGTTGGTAAAGGTCCCCAAAACAAGTTCATGAAACTGATGCTAAGATAATGGTTTGGTCTGCTGCTAAATTTTTCCTAAGCAATTTCCCGGACCCCAGAATTGATGAAAATAGCAGAATTTGCCAAATTTAATTATATTCCCAGGGGCGATGCATACCAGGAATTCATATTAAAAATGGTAAAAATTGTCATTCTGACCTTGAGGGGAAAAAATGGAGGAATTTCACCTATTCGGACCAAGTTTAATCCAGTCTACATGGTTCAAAATAAATACAGGGGGCTTCCCCTGTTAGGTCCCAACAGGAAGTATTGCCTCACAATCCTAACCATAATTTAGCCATAGCGTCAACATTATCTATGCCGATTGAGGTTGCTAGGAATTACAGCTTAAAACATTTGAAGGGGATTTGATTGGGGAGATCGTTATAAATTGTTGCTAAGCCCTAGATGACTTTTGATGAAAAGGTGGACTGCTCCTGCTTCTGAAGGCCAGGTATCTTCTCTTAGGATACCGGAGATGTTTAATTTTACGGCTTTTTGCATGCTGGGAGGGGGAACCGGGAAAGATCCAAAATGGAAATCAATTTCTTGCAAGACCAAACAGTAATAAAGGCATCCTAGCCATCAGAATATAATATCAGTAATGTCACTCTGGATTTTCAATATGAACCAACAATGTGAAAAGTAAGAAAATCTCTTATGGATATTTTTTTTTAACCCTTGCAACCATTTAAAATGAAAACAACTGGCTCCATTTTACACACCTACCTATTTATTGGCTCTTTTCATATAGTACATCTGGATCATTCTCTGACGGAACGTAGCAAAGGTATCCTCTTTGTTCTTCCCTGCAACACCCAAGCCCTCCCCTGCCGAGGTAGAGCCCCTATAGGAGGCAAAAAAGATTAAAGTAAATATGGAGACATCTCAATTTCTTTACTGTCAGCTCCAATGACAAAAGTGCGGGATGAATAAGGAGGGGGAAAAAAACCTTAGTTGCCAAGCCTTCAAAAAGATAATGAAGTTTGAAGCTGTTGATCTGAGTTATTGGGTGCCTAAAATCAGCTGCGGTGTAAATTTCAGAGGCTTGCAAAAACTACCTGATCATCTTTCCAAAGGAATTAAACCTGCTCTGGTTATTTTTTTAGAAGATCTGTTAGAAGGCATTAACTTTCACTATCTAAGCAGTACCCCAGATTGCGAATACGTAAGACTTTTATTCCCAGAAAATAATATCTTATCCTGTTCTTTCTCCCAAGGAGCTGAGTGACATGAATAAGATTCTCAAGGAAAGTTTGGGGGGAGGAAAGGAGCTAGAGGATCCTCCAGAAAACTCCATTATCAAACAGGGATTAGAACTTAGCAGCTCTTCCTGAGGTCTAAACCAACCGCTTATCCGCTACCAAGAAAACAGAAGATATCCATTGTTACAGAAACAGAAGGAGATGCCATGAAGGCCAGGAAAAGGAATGGCCTTCCCAGCTTGTTTCCATGGGCATCGTTCAGTGGAATCAAAGGTCTTCTACCATTGAAAATAATGGACCTCAAAAGATAGAGCTATCTCTAATGATCAGCAATATGCTCTCTCCAATTTCCTTTTATTCTTCCGGCTTCTCCAAAAACAGAAGCAAAGGCTCTGTGCAAAGCAATTTGCTAAAGGCCTGTTTTTATGAAGTGGTATGACGCTTGGCAAAAGATTTTGGAGGCGCTGCTTTTTTTTAGGTTTGCAACTTGGGGAAAAATTGTTCTGAGTTACATGCAGAATCCAGGATTTAAGACAGACAGACAGACAGATAAAGAAATGAGTAAAATCAATTTGGAATAGAAGCAATAAGAGTGATGCCTTTTTTAAAAAAAACAACAGTCCTATATAAACAGTCCTGTATAACTCAGGGGCTGCCACAAAGAAGAGGGAGTCAAGCTATTCTCCAAAGCACCTGAGGGCAAAACAAGGGTGGAAACTATCCAAGGAGAGATCCAACCTAGAACGAAGGAGAAAGTTCCTCACAGTTCGAACAATTAACCAGTGGAACAACTTGCCTCCAGAAGTTGTGAATGCTCCAACACTGGAAGTTTTTAAAAAAGATGTTGGAGAACCATTTGTCTGAAGTGGTGTAGGGTTTCCTGCCTAAGCAGGGGGTTGGACTAGAAGACCTCCAAGGTCCCTTCCAACTCTGTTATTCTATTCTATTCTAAACTATAAAGGAGGAGAAGGGAAGACCAAAGTCAAATGGGTTGAGATATAAATGAGATATAAAGAGTAAGGGTTTTCTAAAAAACCTTTGAGATTAACTTTTCTCTTAGAATAATATTTCCAAATGTGTAGATCATGGTGAAAGAAACAGCAAACGTGTAAAAGCAAGATTCAAGCCTTTTGTATTAATTATCCTGATACGGGAAAATCATTTGGATCTCTTTTCGCTCTGTCATCAAATATTAATCATGTATCTAATAAGGCACCTTCCAACAGGGGAAGTCTATTATAATTGTCAGGAAGATGTAGCTGTTGTATTCTCATTAAGAATTTCCTGTGGCATCTTCTGGGCCAAATGTAGAGATTTCATCAATCCAGAGATATTTTTTAATTATACACTGCCCGGAGTTCCCTCTGTTCCAAAACATGATCAATAAATACAGGTAGTCCTCGACTTACAACAGCACAGTTCATTTAGTGACTGTTCCAAATTACAACGGCACTGAAAAAAAGTAACCTATGACCGCTGCAGCACCCCCATGGTCACGTGATTTGCATTCAGATGCTTGACAATTGATTCACATTTATGACCACTGCAGCGTCCCCGGAGTCACGTGATCCCCTTTTGTGACCTTCTGACAAGCAAAGTCAATGGGGAAGCTAGATTTACTGCTATTAATTTAAGAACTGCAGTGATCCACTTTAACAAAGGTGGTGAGAAAAGTTGTAAAATGGGGCAAAACTCACTCAACAGATTTCTCACTTAGCAATGTTGGGCTCCATTTCAGTTGTACGTTGAGGACTACCTGCATTGTGTGTGAACAGGAACAGAACAGACTATTTAGGGGTCTTTGTCTTTGCAATATTCAATTCTGCATTATAATTATTATTATTTTGGGACTGCTATAAAGCTCTGGGATTCTGATCTGTGTCTTTCGCATGGTTGGAGGTTACATAAAGGGATACATGGTTACATGGATGAATAGTCCCACTAGGATTGAAGCAGTCTTGATATTTAAGGGATTTGCAGAGTAGGGGGATGAAACAGAAAAGCTCAGGTACATGAGCTGGCCTTCAGAAAGGTGAAACAATCATAGACCATTTATTGAGAAACAACTGTGCCAAATTTCATATAGGAAGAGGTAAGCACTGCACAAATCAAAGAGAGATTTCAGATAAACTAATATCATCATGAGCTTTCTGGATTGTAAGATAAGATCTACTGCCTAGACCAGGGGTGTCCAACCTTGGCAACTTTAAGACTTGTGGACTTCAACTCCCAGAAGCTGGCTGAGGAACTCTGGGAGTTGAAGTCCACAAGTCTTAAAGTTGCCAAGGTTGGACACCCCTGGCCTAGACTGTTCTTCCACCTCAGTCCAAGGAGATGGAAAACAAAGAATTGGAAGCCCCTGACAGATTAGACAAGTCAGATTAGACAGACAAACATAATCCCTGGTAAAGAGAGAGCGAGAATAAGAAATGGCTCAATCTGGTTTGAATTTTTTTTTAAAAAAAGGCAGAGCAGCATAGGAAGTTCTGGAATACTTCCAAACCATCTTGAGCAAAGCTGCTCGGAAAGGATGCACCGAAGTAGGTCAGCATCTTAAGAAACGGAAAATGTGCAGTTGATTCCTTGTGTTGAGCACTGCCATCCTGAGACCACAGCTGAAATGCTGTCCATTTTTTCCTGGACCCCCCTAGTGGTCAAAGAACATGAAAACTGGTGTCGTTTAACTAGTGGCTGAGGCTCTCTGCTCTAACTTATAATATAGAAATTAATAAAATGCTGCCAATATTTGGGTGGTGCTGATTAATGCGATGTGGGATCAAATGTCCCAAAGGTGCTTTTTCAAGAGGCAACTGGAGTTTCTGGTTTTTCTCTGAAGACGTTTTGCTTCTCATCCAAGAAGCTCTTGACAGGATAGTGGGGAATGGGAAGGATTTATACTCCTTGCAGACAGCTGGAGTGTAAACGGAGTATAAAAGTATAAAAGAGGAATATAAATCCTTCCATTCCTCACTATCCGTCGGAGCTGAAGAAGCCCAGTTGCCTCTTGAAAAAGCACCTTTGGGACAACCGTGACCTGGATGGCTGAGAATCCCAATAGACATGGCTTCAAATGGCAGCTGAGAGGAAAGCAAAGGCATCCATATTGTGTTCTGTGCCTTGGGAATAATGGTAAATTGGAAAAGATTCAGCAGCGATTAATCCTCCTTGACTCCAGGTACTGGAAGATTACTAAGGCAGGAGACAAAACGAAAATACAAAAGGGAATTGGGCAATTCTGCCATGGAACAAAACCACCCAGCTCCTCTGTCTAGTGCTCGATTATCACATCATGACATACAATAGCAATACACTTTCTTTTACAGAGATTATCTAGAAAGCACCGAATCCTCTTCAGTTGTTAGCACAAAGAGAAAGGTGGATGGGGGAAGAGTCAGATATGGTCCAGAAAGTTTTGTCAGTGATCTTGTTGCTGAGGGATCTTGGGGATACTGTAATCCGAAGGACAGAGCTTGCAAACAACTAGTGTCTGACAACAGTCACTGCCTCTTCTGTAGAATCTGGGAAAACAGGGAAGGAGATGAATTAAATCTAGCAGCTTTGTGCATTCAGAGTAGATATTCTACTGCAGGGGTCTCCAGTATGGCTGGCTGGGGAATTCTGGGAGTTGAAGTCCGCAAGTCTTAAAAGTGGCCGAGGTTGGAGAGCCCCTACTCTACCGTACGATTGTGCGTGCCCTGTTGAACCTACTCAATTACCATATACCATTACAGATAGTCCTTGACTTACAAACAGTTCGTTTAGTGACCGTTCAAAGTTACAACGGCACTGAAAAAAAGTGAGTTATGACTGCATTTCACACTTACGACCGTTACGGCATCCCCAAGGTCAGTGATCAAAATTCAGACCCTGGGCAACTGATTCATATTTATGACGGTTGCAGTGCCTCAGGGTTCATGGGATCAGCTTTTGCAACTGTCGTGACAAGCAAAGTGAAGGGGGAAGCCCGATTCGCTTATCAACCGTGTAACTAACTTAACAACCGCAGTGATTCACTTCATCAGTGTGGCAGGAAAGGTCGTAAAACAGGGCAAAATTCACTTAGCAAATGTCTCGCTTAGCGACAGCAATTGTGGATGTAAGTCACGGACTACCTGTACATCCCTAATTCATCCATTCCAACAATGTACTGACAGACTAACAGCAGTTTTTCGGATGTCTTTCCAACCCTGATATTCCCTGATATTTTGTAAACTGGAATATGAAGATTCAGGCCTGCATGTGGAAAACAGAAGCAACCTAAGAAGGAAGGCCCTGATGAGCTTATGTTCACCTACTTTGCATGGAAAGTCCCCGTCTCGATCCTTAACATTTCCAGAAATGAATCGTAAAGGCCCTGATCAGGAGAAAGCAAGATTTACTAATGTTTAACCACTAGTTGTTGCTGGGTTCTAAATCCAAGATTACACCAGGAATTATCGAAATTTAGAATCCTTCATCATCTGGAGGGATACAGGATCACACTGCTCTAATGTGCCGTAAGGCAGTTATTTATATCTCAGTTACAAATTCTTGCTGTCAAATTGGAAGTCACTGTGGGCTGACACTGAGACTTTGTACATTGTGAGCAGAAGCTATACAGCTCGGGATTAAATTACTATTTTCAAAAGGATTGAAGGAAGGAGGAGGAGTCAGATACTTCTTTCTCATTTATTCGGAAGACTGATTTAAAACGCTTTCAAGGTAACGGAAGATTAAAGAAAAACTCAAGAACATGTTAGCATCAGATAAGGCAAGGGAAAAGATGGCAGAAATCTGACCCATGATGAAGGAAGACTGGACCACTTCAAAGACACTCCTATGAAAGTTGGGGAATTGCAGTCCTTCAGGTACTGAATACAACATCCTTTACCATGGATACACTGTACTTGGCTGGGGTTGATGGAAGCTAGAGTACAATAATATTCAACCCAAAGACATTGGATTGGCTTCAAGAGCATACAGCAGGGAGAAAATGGAGAATGACAGAAATACTTGTTCACAAAAAGGCCAGCACTGAGGCAATAAATGCCACCTCACCTCAAGCACATCTTCAGAGGAAACAAACCCTTGAGGTTTAGCACAAGTACATTGCCAGGAATTCTAGAGTTCGTGCTTTATGCAAGAAGAATCACATTGTTAAAATAGACCGGAAAACCTATAATCTATCTCCTATTCAAACAATGACTATTTGGATGATGCAAAGAGAACAAGAGTACAATAGGACCTTGGATTTCTGGGAAATGGCTCTCAGAAGACGACCCGCTGCCTCTGAGAGTTCCCAAGTTAAGTGTATGCTATGGTTTTCTGTTTGTTTTAAAGAAACAGAGGCAGAGACCAATAACCCAGAAAAAGCTTTCTTGCTACTTGCTAATCTCAACACACGGGCACATACAAAGTAACTACGTACATGTGTGTTCATATAGGGATGTGTAAAGGTAAAGGTTCCCCTTGCACATACGTGCTAGTCGTTTCCGGCTCTAGGGGGCGGTGCTCATCTCCATTACAAAACCTAAGAGCCAGCGCTGTCCAAAGACGTCTCCATGGTCATGTGGCCGGCATGACTAAACACCGAAGGCGCATGGAATGCTGTTACCTTCCCACCAAAATGGTCCCTATTTTTCTACTTGCATTTTTACCTGCTTTCAAACTGCTAGGTTGGCAGGAGCTGGGACAAGTAACAGGAGCTCACTCCGTTACGCGGCGCTAGGGATTCAAACTGCCGAACCTTTCTGGTTGACAAGCTCAACGTCTTAGCCACTGAGCCACCGCGTCCCCTGTGCCTATATATAAAATATATAATTGAATAACATGTGTATGGTAACTAGAATGTTTGAAGATGGTTCCTGGGATAGAAAGTTTACTTGGCCACTGTTAAGTGGGAAAATGCTAGGAAGAAAAAAAAAGTATTGTTGTTTAGTTATGTGCCCGAAGATTTTGCTTTGGGGTAGTGGACTGTTAGACCAATAGGGGAACTGGGAAGACTTGCAAGGATGAAAGTGCTAAGTAATCATGTTTGTGTTGGAAAAATGTCTGGGGGCTGGGAGACAGGATATTGGAGTAAATGGATGACTCAGATTGGTAGGGACAGACCAAGGCTGGGGAATTCTAGGAGCTGAAGTACATACATCCAAAAATTGCCAAGGTTGAGAAACCCTGCGATAGACAATGATGGAGATCTGTCAAAGAGCTGAAACTGAGTTGCTGGAATCCTTGTTTACGGTGTTTTTTAGGCAGACGGCTGCAAAACATCAGTAACAAACACAATGGTCAGAGCATGGAAGCAAGTGAGGCAACAGTCTATAGATTAAAAGTTCAAATCTGGAACCTATGAACTCATGGTCTCTGGCCAGGTATGTGAGAGAAATGGCAACAGCACCAGAGATCTGAGAAGGGAGGGAGAGAGTGGCTTGCACTGGCTAATGGCTGAGAAAATGATAAAAGCCATGCTGGCACATAAGCAACAATCTCTGGAGAATAGATCAAGGTGGCTAGAAGCCATGGTGGAGCTGAAGGGTCTGGAAGAATCAGAATCAGACTGCCAAGGATTTATGGATCTTGTCCACAAGGTTAAGAAATATGTCTCAGCAGTTAGCACTCATTAGAAGTACATCAATAGCTTGGGAAGAGGCTCTGGGAGATGGTAGATAGATAAAAATAGAGGTCCCGAATTTAGTTAGAAAGTGGGAGGTCTTCAGTGCTCTTTGATCTTTGTTGTTTTCTTGCAGACATTTCATTATCCAACTAGGTAACATTATCAGTGATAGAAAGGAGTGGGGTTTGCTTCCATGATATAGACTAGTAGCTTGCACTGTCAGTGTGGGTGTGGTCTTAGCGGTTCCTCATTAGGGAGTGGACTTCATGCATATTAATTTATGTGTGAAAGGTGAGATTGACTGGACAGCAAGTATAAACTGGAGTGTTTAATGTCCAGCTGCACCTGCAGGAATGCCCTGTACATATGGAAAGGATAAGTAGAAAATGGGTCCATATTCACTGTCTGGGAGAGAAATAAATGGGTGTCAGGTTGAAGCAGAGGAGGTGTAGCAGTGACACCGAAAAGGTTAATACAGCAGAAGGGGAACCTCCACGCTGGTGTCCTGCTAGGCCAGCTGTCCCAGTCCTGGGTAGCTGAATATCAAGTTCCTTGTCTCAAGCTGCTGCCAATAATTATCAAGTCTGTGTA
This sequence comes from Notechis scutatus, assembly GCF_049901735.1. NCBI lineage: Eukaryota > Metazoa > Chordata > Lepidosauria > Squamata > Elapidae > Notechis > Notechis scutatus. The sequence goes on along the minus strand of NC_142009.1, from coordinate 329,560,637 downwards.
GAATAAGACTTGACAAGGAGTTAGATGAATGCACCAACATGGCACACATTACTGAGACTTGGCTGGGCACTGTGGGAGATGTTGCCCTGTTGGACATCTACCCTTTTGGGTTTCAGCAGCGCAGCAGCCATGATGATGCAAGGCTTGGGAAGGAGGGGTGGTCACGCAAAACAACTGCAGTTTCTGGGAAGGCAGGCTGTTGCAGATGCCTGTGCGTAAAATTAAAAGACATCAGCCGGGGAAATGGAGTCACCACAGGCTCATCTGAAGTACAGCGGCCCTGACACACGTGCTATAAGAGGGCACACACTGGATCTGGTGGCTTTGCTGATGTTGCCCGACATCCTGATCGCAACTATTGTACTCCATGCTGTGTATGGGGCTACCTTTGAAGACAAAAGTGCTGATCGTTTATCGATAAAAGTCCTAAATGATGCAATATGGGGATGTATCAGGGACTACCTCATCAGACATGATTCTGCCCATCCAACTTGATCATTCTAGGACAGGGGTCTTCAAACTTGACAGCTTTAAGGCTTGTGGACTTCAACTCCCAGAATTCCTCCTCCAGTCACGTTAGCTCAGGAATTCTGGGAGTCGAAGTCCACAAGTCTTAAAGCTGTCAAGTTTGAAGACCCTTGTTCTAGGACAGTGGTTCTCAACCTTCCTAATGCCGCGACCCTTTACTACAATTCCTCGTGTTGTGGTGACCCCCAACCATCAAATTATGGCTCGGTTCCTAAGACCATCGAAAATACGTGTTTTCCGATGGTCTTAGGCGACCCCTGTGAAAGGGTCGTTCGACTTCCAAAGGGGTCGCGACCCACAGGTTCAGAACCACTGTTCTAGGAGAATCTAGAAGTCTGCTGAGGGTGCTACCCCAAGTGTGGTATGAGGCTACATGAATAAGAACCTGGGTATCTAACAGGTCCAGCTTTTCTACGTAAATTGCTCATTCAGCAAGATCAAGCTGGAGAACTTGCTGCAAAGTCCCGGCCCATCAGGAAATCTTGAGAGCAGGGATCCTAAGAGCATCTCTTCCCAGGACCTGAGCCCCTCTGAAGTAGCCTACTCGAGGGGAGAGAGGAAAGTAGCACCTTCCCTGTTGGCATTTTGGAGGTCTACTAAAACTAGATCTTCTGGAGATCCTTAGGGCAGGGGTGTCAAACTCCATTTCATTGAGGGCCATATCAGGGTTGTTTGACCTCGAGAAAGCCGGGGGGGGGGGGGCACATGGCCAACGTGTCACTTGTGTTGGGGGTGTGCCTGTGATGGCCTAAGCACTCTGCCAGCAAAAACAGGCTCCCGGGCTCTGCTTTCGGCTGTGACGGCCTCCTGCAACCTTCTGCCAGTGGAAACAGAGCTCAGGGGAAGGGAGAATGGGACGACGCATGTGGCCCTTGCAAGCTCAGTTTTCGCTGGCAGAGGCACCGTGGAGCGGTCCTTCATTATTTCCAGGACAGCCCCGTGGGCCAGGTCTAAGTAACCCCGCAGGCTGGATCGGGCCCCCGGCCTTGAGTTTGACACCCCTGCTTTAGGGGTACAGATAATAAATATAGCTCCAAGGTTTGGTGAGAATACATTGTGATAAGCCTTGTTGGTTGGAATGAGTTTTACTTTTATTACTGTTTTTATTTGTGGCCTTGCTTTTGTTTTACTGAACTGTGGGGAAGTTCATTTCTCAGAGACTTACAGATTGGCGCAACAGGCACACAAAAATAGATACTTTTTTTATTTCCTCCTGTGATTGGAGTGATGTGCAAATATTTAAAATGAAGAAAGAAAGAAATCAGTAAATGTCTTATTCTACATTCAAAGGGCTGTGATTCAGGCGAAATAGCCTCTGGGCTATCCTTTTACACACACAAAACAACTATTTTTGCTGCTGTTGTTTTAACGTGTTGGGTTTTACAATTTAAATGTTAGAGCCTCCCAGAGTAGATCAGAAGATGGGAAGCGATATAAATGTCGTAAGTAAGTAAGTAAGTAAGTAAGTAAATATTTCAGTGCTGAAATAAATCAATCCCTTTGGAACATTCTGGATGTTACACTGTATGGATCAAAATAAAACTTTGTTTTTTCCTTTTTTTTTTTTGCACCAGGCTACAAAAATAGAAGGGTAATATTCCATGCTTGGTGCTCTCCTATCACCAATCACAGAATAATCAAGTAAGGGGATGATTTTTTTTTAATTGTACAGGCAGATAGCAAAACATATATTCAGTTACTTCCACTATTTGTGGGCGGAAATTTAATTAAGACGATCAAAATTTGCTTTATCGCAAGCTTGGGAAAGGAACTCCAAAGAAGCTTGGAATGTGTTGCATCTCGACTTACAAGAGCTATTTAAGCAGCAACAAATGTAAAAGCTTAACATTAATACTAGGAAATAAGTGGAAACTGGACATTTGGAAAACCATCAAATCCAAATGCATGAGTGCTTTAAATGCTTCTCTTGCCCCCTTCATACATACACTTTAACAGGTTCCTGGATGCCTTTGCCATGTAACCCGAGGCCATGCCCTTCTTGCCAACCCATTTTTTGAAGTATTTGGAAGCCAATGTTCTTCTCATTTAGTCTCTTATTATAGAATTCCAAATCCTTTGTTTTCTGTTGCTGACAAATAAAAACAAGATTCAACAGGCTGGAACATAATAAGGAGATGTTAAACACAACCATAAGCAGAGGTCCCCAGTGTTCGGGGGAGAAGGGAAATAGGGATTATTTTTCACATTTTGGAAACCACACGACAGATGGTGAGAGCAAACAGCTGGTGTGATCTTGACATATTCATCAAATGGGCCACCGATGGATGGGGTCCATCCTAAAACATAAACTTACCTAAGGATAAATCTGCAACGATGCTCTCTTTACATCTTTTGTCTTTAGCCTCCCTAGAAACTCACCCTACAGGTACTCCTTGACTTATGACCAGTCACATAGCGACCATTTAAATTTACAATGGAACTCTCCAGGGCTACCTGGATTCAGTTTTGATGGCCCGCCCCTCATGGTCATGTGATCACAGTTGTGGCACTCAGTAACAGGCCTACTTTTATGGCCACTTGCAACATCTTGTGTCCCTGTTACCCTGATTTACAATGTGTATTTTTTCTGGAAACTGGTGTTTACTTTTGATGTCTAGCAAAAAAACAACAACCCTATTGCAGACAATGGATTCACTTAATGGCCACCGCAGAAAAGGTCGTAATTATTGGGTGTGATCACATTGTGACCTGCTTAATGACCAGCATGACTTACAACTGTAATTCCAGGCTCAATTACGACCATAAATCGAGGACAGCCTATACACAAGTTCCAGATTTTCTGTCTATTTTGAGGGCAGGTGGGCATATTTAGAAACAAAGCTCCAAAATTCCAACCAGTCGTCATTTTTTTAATCTTCTAAAAAAAACAAAAACCTTAAGAACAATGTAGGGATGGACAAAATTAACCAATTCTGAAACTGACTGTTTTGGAGGATAAGGAATTGACAATCATTGCTCTATTTGATCAAGCATAACCTGGCTTTTTGATTCAAAGAATTTATTTTGGCAAAACTACTCAACCACTCCCAAAATCGATGGAAATAGAATATTCCCTGGAACATTCCATTTCCTGATCAATGAATTTCCTACATCCTTAGGAACAACTTTAGGATATGCTTGGAAATCATGATTATTCCACAAGTTAGTGCTCTGTGCCAGTGTCACCAATCAGTGGGCTGGGGACCACTGGTAGTCCATGAGAAAATTTTGGTGGTCCGCAGAGAAATGTTCCCCCCCAAAAGCACAATCCCCATAGCAATTAATCCAGGCTGCACGGGAACAGAAGGCTGTGCCGCCCACATGGCCCGTGAGAACACAAAACTTGCACTTGTGAACAACACGAGGTAGTGAGGGTAGAGGGGGGGAACTTGCCCCACTTGCCTCACACGCCTGGCCTGGCCACCAGGCTGCTTCTTTCCGCTTCTTTCTTCTTCTGCTTTTGGCTGCACGCAAGGAAAACAGCAAAAGTCTTTCTTTCTCTCCCCAAACTCCGTCAGAAATGAGTCTTTGGGACCCTGCAAGGCATCCTGCTCCAAGAGGCTGCGCCGGTGCGACACGTCTCACAAAGACTTCTGCTGCTTCTGCTGCTTTCCTTGCATGAAGCCAAAAGTCTCTCTCCCTCTCCCTCTGAGAACGGAGCTGGAGACGGTATCCTGCAATCCCAAATAAAGAATGATTGATCGGTAGGAAAATGGGGTGGGGAATTTTCCCATTGACTTTGCTGGTCAGAAGGTTGCAAAAGACACAGCAACGGTCGTAACTTTGAACCAGTTGCCAAGCATCTGAATTTTGATCACATGATCATGGGGATGCTGCAAACATCGTGACTGTGAAAAACAATCCTAACTTTTTTTCAATGTTGTTGTAACTTTGAACAGTGAACTGTTGTAAGTCGAGGACTAACTGTAGACTTACAACCACTTGTTTAGCACCTGTTCAGGGTTACAACGGCACTGTAACCTGCAAGGACTGGTTGCAAGTCATTTTTTTCAGTACCGTTATAACTGCATTGTGGTACAAATCAATGGATTCGCTTAAGAACCATGGGTGTGTCTCATTTAACAACTGCCCTGCTTAGCAAAAGAAATTCTGGTCCCAACTGCAATCGTAAGTCAAGGACTACTTATATGCAGAACACATTCCAGCATGCAAATTCTAATTTGTGATCCTGTATGGTACTGTGTAGACAGTTGAACTTAAAGGCAAGCCCCGGTAACCGAATAGGAACGAAAATTAAACAGAAGAATTCTCTCCCAACCTTTATGGCATATTATTCCATTTTGCATTACTTGGAGGAAAAGTAGCAACATAAATATCCCAGTCTTAAAAGAGAATCATTTTTGCCTCACCTTCTTGTTTTTATACGAAGGATAGCCGCGAGGTCGGTCATAAGAGATCCGCACCGGATCATGTACTAAAAAGCAAAATGAGAGGGTGAATCAATCCTACATCAAATAAATACTGTAACGCTTTGGGGCTTTAGAGAAAGAATCCACATAGATCAGTACTACTTTGACCAAAGAGATGCTTTCAGGAAGCACAGGCAGACCAATGATGGAAACAGCTCTCCCTTGTCTCCAGCATCAGAGGCGGATGACCTCCAAACATGGCATATTAGATTAGCAATAGGAAGTGCTGAAGCACTGGATCAGCCTCAATTTACCATGTAATTGAGAATCCTGTTTTTCATAACTGAAATATAATTCTGCTTTCAGGAACCCTAGGAGGAGGATGGAAAGCAGGAGGGGGAAGTTCCTGCCTCAGAAATCTGCTCACTCGGGTTTCGTATTTGAGGGCTCTGAAAATATCTACAGACCCCTCACATCCCGGACATAAACTGTTTCAACTCCTACTCTCAAAACGACGCTATAGAGCCCTGCACACCAGAACAACTAGACACAAGGACAGTTTTTTGCCAAACGCCATTCCTCTGCTAAAAAATAATTCCCTCAACACTGTCCAACTATTTACAAAGTCTGCACTACTGTTACTATTAATCTTCTCATCACCTCTTATCACCCATCCCCTCCCACTTATGACTGTATGACTGTAACTTTGTCGCTTGTATCCTTACGGTGTATACTGACTGTTTCCTAGTATGATTTGATTGCTTATTGTACCCTACGACTATTATTATGTGTTGGACCTGATGATTCTTGACTCTTGACGAATGTATCTTTTTCTTTTATGTACACTTGGCCAATAAAGAATTCTCTTCTCTTCTCTTCTCCTCTCTTCTCTTCTATTCATTATGATTCTTGACGAATGTATCTTTTCTTTTATGTACTGAGAGCATTTGCATCAAGACAAATTCCTTGTGTGTCCAATTACACTTGGCCAATAAAGCTATTTATTCTATTCTATTCTATTCTATTCTATTCTATTCTATTCTATTCTATTCTATTCTATTCTATTCTATTCCAGCTGCATTCCTTGGACAGGGAAGGGGGAGGGGAGGTTGCTATGGTTACCTGCAAGGCCTTGTTGGCATTGAGCAGCGCTACCCTGCGGAAAAGGCAGTTGAGCTGGCTGCAGAGTGGCATCCCTGCCAGGTCTCAATCTGATTGCTGAGATGGTGGAGGACCTCCAAACCCAGAAAAATGGCTGCCACAGCCGGTCAGAAATTTAACTCAGCTGAGAGAGTAACACACTTGAGAGATCCCACTTACTACAGGGGTGTCAAACTCAATTTCATTGAGGGCCGCATCAGGATTGTGTTTGACTTCAGGGTGTGGAGGGTGGCCATCTCAACGTCATTCGTGTCGGGGGCACCTGGGGTGGCCAAGTGCTAAGGCAGGACTTCCCTCAGACCCTCCCTCCCTCTCATTATAATCTTCCTTCCTTCCTTCCTTCCCTCTTTCTTCTTCCTTCCCTTCTTTCCTTCTTTTTCCTTCCTTGCTCTCTTCCCAATCTTTTCCTTTGTCTTTCCTCTTTCCCTTTCTCCTTTCCTGTCCCTTCTTGCATGCTCAAAATGCAAAAGGGGAAACATTTCTCCTTTTTTTGTTTTGTTTTCTGCCAGCAAAAATGGAGCTCAGGGGGGGCCACACACACATGGCCCTCTCAAACTCCGTTTTCGCTGGCAGAGGCACAAATCAATATGGTGAAAACTCTTAGGCAACACATACCCTCAAATAAGGCTGGATCCACATGTAAGTATTACCAGACCGGCTTAACAGCTACATTTACATGACCTGCTACATTTGATTAGTTTTTAAATGTAGCATTTAAAAAGAAATTCCTTCGCTAGTTCTGCAAATCCAGTCTATTTGGACAATTTGGTTAATTTAATGGATTGTGTTGACCCAGATCATGACTTTGTTCAATTAACTGTGTTGTGCAAAACCAGTCTGAATATAGCACAAAATCAGTCAGAACTGCCAACTGCAATTAACTATACTATTTGCTAACTGTTTTCCAATACTTTTGACACCTGTCTGATCTTCAGCAAGAGAGATGGAGGCTAAGTGCAGCCCTGCAAGAAATATGTGGAAAAATGCTTTATAAGCCCTGAGATTTAGAGAGGACGACACATTTTACTGCAGAGCTGAACAAATAAAGAATAAGTAATACACTGTTAGAAACCTCACTGTACAAATTACCTGTCATTCAGACCCATGTCATAATTAGGAATTCAGAGAGAAATTAATAGATTTTCCTCATTCTTCTGCCTGCCACCAGCACAGACTGGTACACTTGCAATGAAACTGGAAAGCACGTAGCTCACGATTTAAAAGAAACTGGGTTTACACACTGAGTAAGCCACAAAATTGATTGCTAAGTTTAGACAATGGGCCCAAACCATTCACAAGGCACCACTATATTTATAGAGAATATTTATAGCCCAGGGTTGAACGGCGATGTCCTTGGTGATCTCTGAGCTTGATTGGTTGTTTCCCCCCAGATAACATTGTTGGTGCTAGCAAACCCCCCACTTCCTAGCACTGATCATGTTATCTAGCTGTATAATGAAACGTCTGTATCAAAACAATATGGGAAAAAAGGTCAAACACACTGTAGCAGGGGCCCCCAAACTTGGCAACTTTAAGTTTCTGGGAATTCTGGGAGTTGAAGTCCACAAGTCTTAAAGTTGCCAAGTTTGGAGACCCCTGCACTATATAACCTAGCAGAAGCACCCAAAACGTTTTCCCAGCTCACCTGTTGGTTCATCTATGAGACACACTCTCTTTGAGGCTGGGATCAAGCCCACTTTCAGGGATTTGCTACTGATTCTCTTGCGCCCAAAGGGGGTGCCCTGCATGGGTGCCTGTGCCGTTGGCTCTGAAAGGCCACTGGTCTCTCCTTCTTCTTCTTCTTCAGCGGTCTTTGAATGCTCTGCTTTCATAAGCCCCTCTTCCAACATGGCTTCGTCTAGCTCCTCAGTTGGCTCTGCAGCTTCCTCCTCCTCTTCATCTCCCTCTTCATCTCCCATGTCAGCTTGGGGAGCTTCTTCCTCCTCCCCGTCCTCTTCCTCATCCTCTTCTTCTTCCTCGCCCTCTTCCTCCTCCTCCAGGTTTCCCCATTCGCTTTCCTTTGGTTCAGACCTTTCATGGAAGCCACCAGATTCCTGCCTATCACTGAAGCTGATAGAGGGGCATAATTCATGGACTTTCATGCGATAAAACTTGAAGGCAGAACTCTCTGGATCCTGCAGAAATCTGGGGTGGGGAGGGAGTTTAGAACAGTGTTATTTATTATTACAATAATACTTGTAATACTAGTAGCAGGGGGAGGGGGGAGAGACACAAAGCGACCTTCTTTCTCACAGAATTTTCTTCTTAAAAGAATTCTAAAAGTTAGACTTGATAAAGCGTGCTAAATCTGCACTTTGCAGGTATATGAGGCCCTCGATTCCAACTGCAGTCCACAGGTGGGGTGAAAAACTTGCAGCCAAATTGCAGCAAATGGTCTTTCTGCAGGCTCTTGCCCTGTCTACACCAACCTGATCAGCTTTTAAGTTTTAAGTTTCTGGGTGTTACCCTAAAAGAGGACCTGACCTGGGGTGCTCACATTGCAGCCCTGGGCAAAAGGGCCCAGCAGAGATTATACGACCTGAGACTTCTCAGAAAACAACTGAATGAGAAACTGCTGGTGACCTTCTACCGCTGCACCACAGAGAGTATCTTAACTTACTGCACCTCTGTATGGTTTGCCAATTGCACAGTGGCAGATAGGAAAGCACTCCAGAGGGTTAACGTCATTGTCCAGAAGATCACTGGTTACTTTCTGCCCTCTTTGGAAGAGCTTTTTGGCTCCCTCTGCCTTCAGAAAGCTCAAAACATTCTCAAAGATCCATCTCATCCTGGGCATCCCCCCCCCCCATTTTTTTAACTATTACCATCTCGCAGATGGTACAGAATATCAAAAACAAGCACAAATAGGCTGAAAAACAGCTTCTATCCCAGGGCAGAAGCTCTGTTGAATTCTACTGTATAGTGCAGTGTTGGTGTGGTGTCGGGGGTTTTCAATTCATGTGTGGATTGTGAAGGATGTGTGTTTGTGTTTATTTTCCTGGTCATGATGTGCACTGAAGATGGTGTTTGATTTCGTTGTATAAGGTGCAATGACAATACACTAAACTAAACTCTGCAAAGAATTGCTTACAGCCTCCTCCCTCGAGTAACTTATGACCCAACAGTTTAAAAATGGGTGACTTCACATCAAAGAGAATTGTATTTCTTCTTTTGTCTGGCAGATAGGGAGCCATGGTGGCGCAATGGTTAGAATGCAGTATTGCAGACTAACTCTGCCCACTGCCAGCAGATCGAATCTCACCAGGCTCAAGGTTGACTCAGTCTTCCATCCTTCTGAGATTGGTAAAATGAGGTCCCAGATTGTTGGGGGCAATTGGCTGACTCGCTAAACTGCTTAGAAAGGGCTGTAAAGCACTGTGAAGCGGTATATAAGTCTAAGTGCTATTGCTATAGTGTGGCCGCAACAAAACTGATCAGCAAATTAAATCCCACCTCTATGTTGATCAAATAAGAAGTGATCTTAGGCAAACGACTTGCTCTCCATCTCAGTTCCCTCCTCCCAGTCTGAAAAACGAGACAGCCGTCAATCCTTTTGCAAGTGTCTTACAAGGATTTCAACAAGAACAGCCAAAGTACCTCTGGATTCTCTAAACTATTATTGAATCATTTAAAAGTATTTCTCTTATACATTTGCACTTTTCATTGACAAGCAAGACCGGGGAGGAGGGGTTGGGGTTGATAAACAACAAACCACTCACAACAAGTCTGGATTATCGGCACTGTTATCGATGCTGAACTGCTCAATTTCCGGCCCAACTTCAGCAACAAATTCAGCCAGCTTTTGAGCTGTTACCATGACTTTCGGGTCCACTGAAAGACAAGAGAAAGAAACCATCCAGGAAATGGTTTGTTTGGGTTTTTTTGCAAAGAAACAGTACATGTAGAGGCACTATCAATACAGTCCTATTTTGAATGCCAGCAAAAGGCCAAATGAATTAAATCACATTCATCTGTTTTTAACCATTACTCCCTGATGTAAAAAAAATCCCGAAGACTGAGCTTGGGAAAACCTGCACGTAGTAGAACTTTTGCTGTACTACTCAGCCACGACTCTTCCTTCATCAGGAACTTGTCCTCTTATTATGCACTTATGCAAGGCTGTTGTGGGGGGAAACCTTTCTCCAAGGTTCAGTGGCTCCCCATATCTGCAATATGTGGAAAAACCTGATTCAAATGGTGCACCAATCAACTAAATGTAAATTTCTGAAGAACAGATTAACAATTAGGTTGAGATGATTGAGAATGACAGCCATTTAGAATCTAATGGTTCTAAAAAAAAATTATGCTAAGTGCACAGCTGCATGGGAAAAACATGGACTGCATTTCCATCAGGCACCAAGCTGTGAAAGGGGTTTGGTAGGGCAGTACCACTGTAGTCTATTTACCACCCAATCAGCCAAGCTGTAATCTACAATCTATCACTATGGCGATCATACCTTCAGCATGTTTTGGTACATCATTCAAACCCTGATTGAGCGTCTTGATTGCTTAATGCAGCCAGATACTGGTATGTTTTGGACAAAAAAGGCAAAAGGTTGAGTTGGCTGAACAGTAGCAGAGCCAAAGCTCATCTGCATTGGTGATCTCCGATCCTCCTGCTCTTTTCCTGTGTCTCCTGTGGGCGTGATGATCACAATCATGAAAGCGGAGGTGTCATGCCCCTGGCGGAGACTGACACTGAGGAAGAGGAGGAACAGCCAACAGGGAGTGGAAGTGTGGCTCCAGAGGTGGAGGCTGGGGAAGGGCAGAGGCTGGCTGGGCAGTCAGAGGATCCAGGCCCATCCCCCGTCCATCCTAGGGCACGCAGGGAGGAGGGGATCAGGGGAAAATGTGGTGTACTCAGGATGAGAGGGCCATGGTCCTCTTCATGGGTTGCCGGTGTGAGATCTGCATAAGAGTTTGGACCTGTGTGCTAACAGACGCTGGAGACAAATTAGTGTTTTATTCCTAAAGAAAGTTTATCTTGGTTGGTGTTCTTCCAACAGGGATTGTCCCTGGTTATCTTCCTGAAGCTGGCAATTATCTATCCTGGTCTGTTGAGGAACTTTATTCAATGCAGTTTTGTTTTTGGCTTTTGCTTCGTTATTGGCTCTCTGACTGTGAACTGTGTTTCTTTCCTTTGAAATGTTAATTTTGAAAATAGTTTTCTCCTCCACTGTGAACAATTTAACAGTGAAGCCAAGCTGAAGGCATTATAAGGACTTTTAGTTACGTTTTGGTTTTTGTTATAGTTCTGATGTACTCTGGGTCATCACAAGGAGATTCATCTGTCACTCACTCTATGCCTGGCAACTTCAGGCTCAGACTGAACCTTCTTGGTTTTGTCTCTGTTTCTTCAAGTTGAAAGAAAACAAAAACAAAAAGAATATGGAGGTACATAACACAATTGTGTACAGGTGGTCCTTGAGTTATGACTGTAAGGGAGCCCGGAATTATCACTGTAAATCATTGCAGTTCTTAAGCATTTCACCATGTGACCTGACCTGCTTTTACAACATCGTTTGTGGCAGTTATTAAGGGAATCCATTTTACCCAACCGATATTTGTGCTGGAAGTTGCAAGCAAACCAGCAAAGCCAGCAAAACATAGGGGAAAAAATCAGTCAGATGATCACAGGATGCTGCAAAGGTGTGCCGATAGTCAAGCCCTCAAAATGTGATTACATGACTGTGACGTGTGTGTATCCTAATCAGTGGAACAATTTGCTTCCAGAGGTTGTGGGCACTTCAACACTGGAAGTTTTTAGGAAGAGTTTGGGCAACCATTTGTCTGAAATGGTATAAGACCATGATGGCGAACTTATGCCATGTATGCCGGAAGTGACATGCAGAGCCATCTCTCCGGGCACGCCAGCCATCACCTGTTGCTCTTCTGGGTTCCAGCCCACGCATGCGCGCTGGCCAGCTGGTCTTTGCGCACACAGGAATGCTGGAAACGGGAAGAGCAGTTCCCTGGAGTGCATGCGTGCGCCAGCCAGCTGGTCTTCACGCACGTCTGCGTGTTAGAAACCAGAAGACCAGGTGGCCGGCGTGCATGTGCATGCCTGGAAGCTAAACTTCCGGTTGCCGGCACTCCCACATGCGTGTCGGGAAGCTGCCCTTCCGGCGTGCCCTCGCACGCTCCCATTGCCGAAAAGGTTAGCCACCGCTGTTATAGGATTTCCTGCCTAAGCAGGGGGTTGGAATAGAAGACCTCCAGGTCCCTTCCAACTCTTCTAATTCTAATTTTATTCTATTCGTTTACTAGAACAAAATGTGGGCATAAATAGAATAGAATACCTTTATAGATAGAATACCTTTATTGTCATTGCATTCCATGAATACAATGAAATTTGAAAGCTACTCCAGCACAGTGCCCCAAACACCACATCACAATCACACTACAGAGTATTTTAAAAAAAATAAAATAAAATAAAATAATAATAATAATAATAATAATAATAATAATAATAATAATAATAATAAAACCTAGTCTAAAACCTATTTAAAACATTTAATAAGTTAAATAGTTTTAAAATGCCACTATATACAGTACATAGGACTAAATCACAAATGCACTGTTTGATTTAAGATAATTATTGCCTTGGAAAAGAGCCTATTAGTCCTCATTTTAAGACACCTATAATGTCTCCCTGATGGTAACAGTTCGAAATATGAATGACCAGGATGAGAACGGTGGAGATTTTTAGTGCTCTAGAGGAGTCTGGTCTTCACAATCTCTTCCAAAGAAGAAAGAGAACAACTGATGGTTTTTTGTGCTGTGTTTGTAACTCTCTGGATCATAACATGAACAACTGAAGCAGAGTCAGTCAGGCTATTCTCTTGAGCACAGTTAATCCTGAAAGAAGCTCCGTGACATGGAACGAATGAGCAAAGTCACTGCAGCGACTCAACTGACAGCAGCAGAAAGTATGAAAATTAATTAGGTAGGACAGTAACATTCCTACTTCAGATGAAGGGTGGAATAATGATTTAGGACATGTTGTGTATAATTGGTTTTGAAGATATAATACTATTTGCAGTTATTATCAGTTGACAGGGAAAAGAAAAAGTACAGAATGCTGGCTGGCCTTTAGCCACTGCTGCCTTCATTGGTTCAGACCTGGCCTATCTGAAGATCTGAAAGCATGCTTAGTAACTGAGGAACACTGGCAGTTTCACTCGTACATTAAGCATTGCTGGATATTTAACCTCGATCTCATGGGTCCCTATTAATTTAAAGCAGGTGAGGAGAATTTGGGGTAGTAGCGGGTGCTTTAATGGGTTTTTAACATCCTGGATTTTTAAGGTTGGAGTCACCTATGTGTGAGTTGGGTGGCCATATGAATTTGTTTTGTAAATAATAAATATGGCCCTTTTTTAGCGCGCCAGTTAATTTTATGTGACCTGGTCAGTGATGGCATTCAAATTTTTTTACTACCGGTTCTGTGGGCACGGCTTGGTGTGTGTGGCATGTTTTGGTAGGCGTGGCAGGGGAAGGATACTGCAAAATCCCCATTCCCTCCCCATCCCACTAACCTGCTTTCCAGCTCCGTTCTCCTGTGCAGGGCAACAAAAGAAGACCCAGCCAATCAGCTGGGACTCAGGAGGCAGAGAAGAAATGGGGTTGGGGCCAGTCAGAAGTAGTATTCCAAACTACTCAAAATTTCCACTACCGGTTCTCTGAACTACTCAAAATTTCCACTACCGGTTCTCCAGAACTGGTCAGAACCTGCTGAATACCACCTCTGGACCTGGTGATAGTCACAGTGAGGCTGCAAAAGCTGTACATGGGCCAGTATAGCACAAGGCCCAAAGGATGCAGCTCTGAATGATGCCCAATGAATACACACCTAGTAACCACAGAGTGTGCGGGAAGCTTCAAGGGATGAAACTGGCTAAAGAGGCTTCCCCAGAGGGATATTACCTCTACTCAGCATAGGGATGCAGGGAGTCATTGCCTTACGACAGTTTGTTTAGTGACCATTCAAAGTTACAAGGCCACTGAAAAAAGTGACTTATGCTCATTGTTCACACGACCGTTGCAGCATGGGATCAAAATCCGGACGCTTGGCCACTAGCATGCATTTATGATGGTTGCACTGTCCCGGGGTCTAGCTGGAGAACATGATTGATGACTCTTGGCTATGGATGTGTCCCATTGGAGAATATGAATGATACACCCAGGGGTGGAGGGAAGACCAGGGTCAAGGGTGACAATGAATTATGTGTCTAAGAGTCGGCTACACCTAGGCAGTGCTGGACATTTTAATTCCCAATAAATCCTTTTAAAACTTTGGAAGTTTGGCTTGAGACTTATGATTTAAATGGGGGTAACTGCCGGAATCCTGACAGTGATCATCTTTTGTGACCTTCTGATAAGCAAAAGTCCATCCAGCTTCACTTAGCAACCACGATGCCAACTCAACAATTGCAGAGATTCACTTAAGAGTTGCGGCAAGAAAGGTCGTAAAATGGGGCAAAACTCACTCAACAAACGTTTCAATTAAACAACAGAAATTTTGGGCTTGGTTGTGTTCGTAAGCCGAGGGCTGCCTGTATAGTCAAGAGTCCTGTATCTCCATATTGTAGCCTTCTCCAATCTTCTCCAGTCTCCTTTTAAAGCCATCCAGCTTGATTAGACATTTCATGGTTTAGAACTCCATATTTCAGCCATGAGCACTTTGTGAAATAATCTTGGGAGTCTCCCACGTTCAGCTTGCCTAGGACTGAGGCCTAGCTGGTTGTGTTCCCTCTTGGGAAGAGATCATTGGCTGAATATTACAACATACAATATTACAATAATTTATCATTCAAAACCGTAGGTGAATGGTATCTTAACAACCACGATACTAACGTAGCAACTGCAATCAATTGCTTAACAACCGTGGCAATGAAAGGTCGTAAAACGGGGCAAAATTAACAAATGTCTCATTTAGCCACAAAAAATTGGGGCTCCACTGAGGTCACAAATTGAGGACTACCGGTATTTCACCATCAGAGTGATAGTGAACTGCTATGCTGAATGCATTTGCCCAACTGGCTCTGTAGGCATTCTTCAGTGGGCTCTATTTAACTATGCTATCCGTTCACCCAGTGGAGTTGTAGATGCTGCACAAGAGAGCTGTGCAAAACCTTTGCTGAGGCAAGACAACACTTGACCAATGGCCTTGGACTTCACGCCACCTTAAGTGGAGAATCCACACAGTCGTATTCCCTTGGGTTGCTCTGCTTTACAGGGTCAGCGAGGGCCACAGTTCCCCCTCCACTGTTGGTTAAGAGGACACATCAAACTGCTGGAGCACAAGCCTGAACGGAATACTTGAATGGCTTGAGAGGGAAGCCATTATTTATTTTATATGCATTCACTATTTTAAGATGCCCACTCGGCATGGGGCCTCGAGTAACGAAATGTGAGCAAAAATTAATATCAGCAACAACAACAATCAAAAGTCATCTTACTAGGGCACATCCCCTTGAAAAACAAGCTCACTAAACACCCTATCATAAGGCCAGGATTGTATTTGCGCAGAATTGGAAAAATGATAAAATACTAGCAGAGGGAAAAGTGTTTGAGAAAATATTTGAATGTGCAGAGATGAATAGATTAACACTGGAAATTAAAGAAAAAGAAGAAACTGAATATTATATATGGGACTTATTTTATAAATGGTTAGAAAATAAAACGAGTTAAAATTGAGTAGATGAATATACAAAGAAATTAGTGAAGATGGTTATAAAGATAATAAAGAGGAATTGATTTATGATTTACAAAGAAAATGTGATTGTTATATTGGTTAAAACATATTGTGATGGTTAGCACAAGATATATGTACACAGTCGACACACTGTATGAATGAAAGATGGAATTATTGTAATTATTAAAAAAAAAATAATGCCAGGAAAACAGCGATGTTTTCAATTCCTCATGGAAGGCCATCGCGGTTGAGATTAAGCAGAATTTCTGGGGTTATGTTCTACAAAGCAAGTGCAGTAACAGAGAACGCTGAGAATGTAGCAATGATCTTCAAATACGGCCAGGATGTCACGCAGAATAAAAGATTTATCTTCTTTAGAAGCCCTGAGCGTAGGACATGGAATGCCTTCAGTTACAGGAAGGCAAAGTGTGATTAAATGTTTTTTTAAAAGGCTTCCTAACAATAACAGCTTGAGCAGAAGAAGAAATGACCCGGATGGGATGAGCTCCCCTTTTCAAGTGGAGGTTAGGGAGCCATTTGTCAGAAATGCTCAGACGTTTCAGATTTCCCTAAGCTGATATCAGCAATCTGGAGTGAGCAATTAATTTTCCCAAGGGGCAGCATGAGAAACCGGGACTATTGTGGAGGGCTGAGCCAATAGGGCTGTGAAGGGGCATGTACACATGGACATACGTAAATTGAAACTAAAAGCAGCAGTTGCTTTCAAAGTAAAAGCAATTCACATGGACCGGACAGGAACAGCTCAAGAGCTGGATGTGGCCTGGTAGTCGTAAAATGCCCAGGGTAAATACCATATATGAAAGGATTCTATTTCACAATTTTCTCACATTAAAAGATGACAATTTGTATCCGGGCAGGTCCACCAGATATGAAAGTATGTATCCTGTTAATTTTTGCATTTCCAGCAAAAAATATTGGAGTAAGATTCGAAAGTGGTTACAAGAAATAACAAAGCAAAAAACTGAATTTCGACCAGAACTGTTCCTATTAGGCAGAATTAAGGGAGAATATAGCAAGACTGACAGATATATTATTCTACATATAACAACTGCTGCTAGGATTACATATACACAGCACTGGAAACGGAGATATACCACAAGAGGAAGGAGTGATAAGGAAAATTCTAGAGTGCGCAGAAATGGACAGGCTGACTCTAGAGTTAAAAGTTAGAGAGGAATCGATGTATTATTCAGTCTGGGATGCATGGTTTGAGAACAGAAAGAAAAGTAATACTGTAATTAATTAAAATTATGAAGTTATATATACTGAATATAGATTTAACAGAAAATATATTATATAACAAGTGGTATAAATAAGGAGTAAGTAATAAGAGAATTAATAGAAAAAGTAATATGCAGTAATTGTAATAGAAAATTAAGTATAAGAATATGGTTAAGATATGTAAAGGATGCCTTTAATGTTGATGAAATTGGGGTTTTTATGTTTTTAAATTGTTGGAAAACTAAATAAAGTTTATTTCAAAAAATAAAAATAAAGATGACAATTTGTAAGAACTTCCAAAGGCCTTGGGATCATACTGAAGACTGCTGGGCAGCTGCACATAACCCTGCGACCTTCAGGTTGTATTATTCTGCGCTAGACAGAAAAATCACTTAAATCGGTGTTTCTCAGCTTTGGCCCCTTGAAGATGTGCGGACATCAAATCCCGGAATTCTTTGCTAGCTGGTGACTTTTGAGATTTGAAGCCGACACATCTTCAAGCAGCCAAGGTTGAGAAACACTGACTTAAACTGTTCATGGCCCTTCCCAAGAACGTTGCTCCTCTTTGGCTTCACCTACCGTCAGGGAATTGGCTCATCAAAGACGGGGAATTTTCGGAAAGCTTCAGCAAGTCCGTTTCTCCTGAAGTTTCTTTTAGGGACAGCATCTCTTCCGGATCACCGTCGGGTTTGTCCCTGTCGGGACTGGACATGGGTGTGTGTGGGGGTGCTTGCTGCTTCAGCACCGACCCGGCAGATAAGAGCGTCTGGGTTCCAGTGGTGGATTTCTTGGCTCTTCTGGCCCTCGCAGCTCTTTGCAGGATCCCAGGCCTTCTCCTCTGAAAGAGCTTCTTCTTGATCCTCGCCACTTTCCTCCTGTACAAAAGAATCCTCACAACTTCTGAGATTTGCTGCTCAGACGTCTTCTTGTCTTGGGTTTCTTCCTTGGCTGCAGACATCAGCCTCTCCGTCTCATCCAGCTTCAGCTTGTAGTACTTGTATTCGAGGCTTTCCTCCTCGAGGAGAAACCTGTTTTTTTTGAGGGGATGGGAAAATAATCAAAGAAAGCTGCAAAATCTTCTCCAAATTCCCACCCATTGGCCCTTGATCTCTTTGCCCTTCTTTCTGCCCTCTTACCCTTCTGCCCCTCCTGTTGCAAACACTTTTTCCCTCATTCCACTCTGCTGTTCCTGCTTCCCCCACTTGTACAGGCAAAGAATACTCACTTGTCCTCCAAAGGCTCATCTAGCACAGCACTTAGACATATACTGCTTCAGAGGTGTTTTACAGCCTTCTCTAGGCAGTTCACAGACTCAGCCTATTGCCCCCCCCCCCCCAACAAACTGGGTCCTCATTTTACTGACCTCGGGAAGATGGAAGGCTGAGTCAGCCTTGAGCTGGTCGGAATCGAACTGCTGGCAGTGAACAGTGAGTTAACCTGCAATATTGCCTTCTAAACCACTGCGCCACCACTCCCTTCTTTTCATCCAAAGGCGACCCTCATAATCAAGCATGGACTCCTGGCTATCTCACAACTGAGGAGTCCTTGGTGCTCTCTGAGCTGGATTGTTTTCTGACAGATGTTTTATAACAACCTAGGCAACACCAACAGTTACCTAGCACAGAAGGAGCTGAGATGCCGTGAAAACAAATTGGTTCTCTCAGAAGCCTATTGAGAGTGCCCCATTCCTTGCAAGAGACATGGGTATGAATGAAACCTATTTTGAGGTAGCCCCCATTTTATGGAGCTCCCTCTCCTTGAGAGATATCAGTGTCTCCGATTCTTCTTACTTTTCACAAACAAGGGAAAACAGTATAATTCACAATTTCGGTCAGAATTTGTAACTTCCCAAAGGAGAAATTTGCCACTTGAGACAAGAGAACAACTCCTTCAACTAGGGTCTGTAGACCCACATCAACTAACCTTGCCCAAGAGGACACTTTTTAAAAAAGAAATCACCTTTCTTGGTGAGCAGGGACCACCTCCCTGAAGCCAGTTTCTTTAACAGTGGCAGGCAACACCCAAAGTGAGAATGCTAGACTTAAGAAGAGAAACAACCCAGGTACACCATGCTAACCCATACTGTGTAAAAAGTTGTGGCTTAGCATTTGTCTGAATTCAGGTGAGTAGTTAGCAACCATTAATCCTCCAAGACAATGCTATCAGGCGCAGACATGGCCACAAAGCAGAGTCATTCTTCAACAACGACTTCATTGTTCCCCAACCACAGCATTTTCATTGGGTGACTATAAAAATCACTGTTTCTCAGCCCTGACCAACTTTAAGATCTATGTACTTCACATCCCATAATTCCCCAGTCAGCAAGTTGAAAACCATGCCTTAGGATTCTCTATTTATTTGCTTTTATTTAAGCGTACTCACGTATCAATCCTGAATACAACAGGACACCTTAAACCAGACATTTATTTTCTAACTTACCTTGTAGAATATCACAAAGACATGATAAAATTGGAGCTAGATATTGCCTCCAAGCACTCTGAAGGGTCCAAAGACAAGAAACAAGTAAGATAAATACCAATACTCCGGGTTGTGTTTCAGTTCAGCCTTCTCTTTCCCTGTTAATGTGCCAGAGACCATCGTATTCACCAGCTTTTCAATCGTCTCAACGACTTTCCTATCAGCACGTTGTGAGGCTATGCAAACAAGTACCAAAAAAGGTGGAGAAAAAAAAAATAGAAGTCACAATAACAATTTAAGATGGCAACTTGATATCTTCCTACTAATCAAATGCGCTCTCGTTATGGTTATCACTGGTAAGTGAGCAAGATCACTTTATGTACTCCATTTAATTCTGTATCATAAAAATGTGTGGATTATGAGCACAGAAGAGTTTGACTTTGTGCCACAGGCCACAACCTCAATATATAAAATGCTCACCATTTGTACTTTACAGAGATTTCAAAGAACTTTATTTAGAATGTTCCCTGATTAATCTTTTTAGTCTTTTTAAAAAAATAAATCTAGTTATTTCTACGTTATTCAGTAGACTCCTGGATAGAAGAGTATTACATATAATTATATTTTGAATTGCGGGGGGGAGTAGTCCTTAACAATAATCTTATTTTGTCACATCATTTTTCTAAACCTCTCCTCACGTTTAGTCAGCAGACCTACATCCCAGCACCCAGTGGTACTGTATTTCTGAGGTTTTTTTCTGAGAAGATCTGGGTTTTAATTCCCACTCATTCTGAGATAGGCTTTGTTCCTCAACCTAGTGTATTTCACAGAGATAAAACGAAAGGCAGAACATCATTCCTAATTGCTCACATACTAAAAAAAAAAGATCCCCACTTAATTTTAAGTGTGATTTACATGAATATTCCACTGACCCTGAGCTGGAGGACTGGCAGCGGATCTCTTTAACTGCATCTGGCAGCCACTTTTCTCCAACCAACTTTGCAAGGTTTCTATATATTCTTTCCCAAACAAGGCAGAAGTATCAAAATTGGGAAATAAGGTAGGAGGAGGGGCCGAATCCTGGACGCTGAGGGCCTCCAGGATTTTTTCCTGCCTGAAGGCAGAGGCCAGAGCGAAGGTTTGGCCCAGGAGGGCCAAGGATTTCCGGCAGAGGGACATCGTAGTCTGAAAAGCGGTGGCCATCTTCCCTGTGTTACTGAAGCTGTTCGTTTTGATTCTGAGCTCGTAGGCATTGCAGGCCATCAGCAGAGGCGTAGTGCTCTTGAGCAGGTAGTCCTGCAGCCGCATCATATACCGGTCGAAAGGCTTAATGACCTCAAAAAAACTATTCTTGGTCACCATCACCCTTTTCTCCAACAGCAGGTTCAGAAACTGGCTGTCCACTTTAGGGGTCCTCAGAGCTGGGTGTTGCAGCGTCTTGACGCTGTTCATACAGAAATCTTGGTGCTCCGTTTTCAGCGAGCACTTAAACGATGCCAGCATTTTGGCGCAGGTCTCCGTCTCTAACGTGAAGAGCAAACGGAAAAGTTCTGAATACTCCGGGTCTCTCTTAATTTCATAGAACCCAGCCCACTTGATGATTTCAACCCCAAAATTTGCAAAAATATCCGAAGAATCTAGAAGTTCTAAGTCGGGCTCTTTGATCCGGAGGTACCCTGTAGGTTTCAGAGCTCCCTCTTGCTGTAGTCCCTTTAGAGAGGCCAGACCCGGCCTTGGGATTTGTGGAGGGTGAAGAGAAGGTATCGTTCTTGGCTTGACAAGACCCAGAGGATTTAACAGAAGGTCATCTGCTGGGGACAAAGCTTTAGTGGCCCATTTCTTGAGGTGAGCAGCCAACTCCTCTTTACTTCTGACTAGGCCTCTAGTGGCGATCCCACGTTTCCCTTGGAGACCTCTTCCCCTCCCAGCATTCAAAGCGGAGCCGAATTCTCCCTCAGTCTCGAGGCCCTGCTCCAGATCATAATTCTGACTACAGGCAGTCCTGTAATTCTCCTCCAGAAGCCGTGTTGATCTGAAGTCGCCCAAGAGTTCTGATGAATCAAAGTCAGCCTCACGGCGTCTGGAAGGGTCTCGAATGGGAGTGTGGCTATATTTCCGTTCCCTTGAGGCAGCGTTGTCATAGTCTCGGGAAGATGGGCCAGCATAATCTCTTTCCACGGCCGACGAATTTCCATAGTCTTGTTCGTATGAAGTTAGCTGGCTGTAGTCCCGATTCTGTGAAGAGAGTTTGGCGCTACTTTTGGCAAAGTAATCCTCCTCCTCTGTGACGTGGCTGCTGGACCTATAGGAAGGCAGCGAATATTCATTTCTAGTGTCTTTCCTCCAGTCACCCCGCATGAACTTCCCACCGTCTTGAAATTCTTCCTCCTCCTCGTCGTACTGGGCCCGTGTGACTGGCCGCGAGTGAACTGCATGAAGAAACAAAAGACAGCCGCTGTTTATAGAGGCACTGAACTTTAATACAACCACCCTATTTGGAAGTGTTGAAAAAGGATGAGCCACCCCTGCATCAGGGATGTCAAACTCAAGGCCTGGGGCCCAGATCCGGCCCACAGGTTGCTTCGATCTGGCCTGTGGGGCCACCCTGGAAACAGCAAAGGACTGGCCCGCAGTGCCTCTGCCAGCAAAAACGGAGCTCAGGATGGCTGTGTCAGGGTTCCAGCGACTGCCCTAATTAAATCATGAGCCTCGAGCCAAGCTTCAAAAGAACCTAAAAGATTTATGAGGAGCAACATATCAGCATTATCACAGTTGAAGCCAACTCTGACACACGTGATCTACAGTCACCTGTGACCCTGTTTCCTCCCTCTCCCCTGGGTGTGTCATCAATCAGATTCTCCAACGAAGCACATTCAGCAGCTAGGCATCATCAATTACATTCTCCAATGAAGGATTTTTGTGGGCAGAAGATCTGGTAGCCTAGCTACAATCTTTGTAAGATATGCATGGAATGTACTTCTGGTCCGTCCCCGTCCCCCCGTCCCCCCACTTATGGCAACTCGAAAACAGGCATAGGAATTCTTTATGAGTTGACAGGCTGTGTGTAACCCTCCCGAGCTCCGTTTTCACTAGCAGAAGGTTGCAGGAGGCTGTCGCAGCCGAAAATGGAGCTCGGGAGCCTGTTTTCTCTGGCAGAGCGCTTGGGCCACCATTGGTGCCCCTGACACGAGAGACATTGAGCTGGCCATGCCCACCCCGGCACCCCAAGGTCAAACACAACCCTGATGCGGCCCTCAATGAAATCAAGCTTGACATCCCTGCACTACATCATGCAACTCTGTATTCTACTGGAACATTAAATATTACTAATGAAGGCAAAACCACCTTTTGTCAACAGGGGACATGGGAGTGTGATGGTGCCAGTGCAGCGGCTATGCTGATTGTCGTGGTGAATGAGATTATGGCTGTGAGTCTTATGTATTTATTCTCTTTAATACAGCTTTATAGTTCTTAAAGTGTTGTATTTTTATATGTTTTGCTTGTAAACTGGTCATAGTCTTTCTCTCATACACACTTCTCTCTTTCTGTATGTGTGTGTGTGTAAGATGGACAGCTGTATAAATCTGAATAAATAAGATGCCTATGAAAATGCACAATCAGAAGAAGAGCATGATCACACTCCTTCCCAAATACGTGGCAGTCGTTGATTTTATAAAAATTGGAAAGGTCTACTTCGAATCACGTCAGTAAAAGAACTCAAACTCTCAGGACCCAGAAGAAGAGCCTTCTCTGCTGCCATGCTCATCCTTTGGAATATCTTGTCTCTAAGGTAAAACTTGCCCCCACCGTCCTATCCTTCTACAGGAGCCTAAAAGACCTGGCTCTGCCCGTTGGCCCGGAGACCAGATGAATTCTATACTAGAGGTGGCTGATAAATTGATGGCAGACTCCCCCTCCCGCCCCCTTGCACTGTGCTCTCTGCCTGTCCAGCTTTTTGGTTATTGTATTCTCACTGTGTTCCTTTTTCATAATATTTATTTTATGGGTCTATTATTTTACTTCTGTTCTGTTTCCACTCCTTTTTCCCCCCTCCCTTTTTATTATTGTAAGCCGCCTAGCGTAGCCCCATGACGAGTTAGGCAGCAAATAAATTTAGTAAATAAATAAGTAAATCTGTACAATCAGTGCTACCTCTAAGTTGATGAAGCGCCTCATCGATTGGATCACTTCGGTCCAGATATCGTTTTGCCTTGACCTGCATGATTGCATCGAAAGACTCCCGTGTCAACCGTTGGGAGGCCATCTTGACTCTGAAACTAAAGGTGAGGAAACTTAAGAATATGCGTTCGCCAGTGACATGTCTTTATCCTATAGCTTTCACAAAAAACAGGTCTAAGTAAGATTTCTAAATCATCAACTATTCAAGCCCAGACTTAAATTCAGCAGAGCTGTTTTTTACGTGGGAAGAATAAACCACATGGAATAGAAAGTAAGAGTTGTAGGAATTCTGGTTTACACTGAATAAACTACTTTGTTTAGAGCACTATCTAAACTCTAAATCTAAATTCAGTAACATTGCTCTTGACTGCATATCGAGAGCATTAGAGGAAGAAAACATGTAGAAAGGCATTTAATCCCCCCACAAATTAATTATTTTCTCACAACAATTGTGAATATATGTTATATATATGGTCCTGACAGAACTGGTTCTGTGGGAAGCCTCAGTTTGTAACCCACCTCGATCATGCTAAATATAACGTCATTGTCGTATGATCGATGATGCCATTATATTTAGCATGATCGAGTGGGTAACAAACTGAGGCTTCCCACAGAACCAATTCTCTCAGGACCATAACACTACAGGATATTAAAAGCATATAAATTCCAGAAATCCAAAATAAAATTAATAACCAATCAATAACATTCATTAACATTTGTATATGTGACCATCAAATGTAAATGGTTAAAGATTTAGCACATTTAATTCAATTAGAAACAGACACATAAAACAAGTTCAGAGAAGTGGGAACATATCAAGGACCAATTTACTTTACATGATGTTTAATTAGAGACAATACAGAAAGAGGAGAGAGATTTTTACCACTACAAAGCAAGGGGGAAAAAATGAGGCTTCTTGCCACAGCAAAGGAGAAAAATTTCTAATGTGCAGTTCACACAAACATGCTGAATGGGAGAACCTTTTGCACACACTGGAATTACTTCACTTAGGAAAGAAAAGGGAATAGAGAGAAATGGCAGAAAGAAAATGAGTAACAATTATTTATAGTACTGAACTTCATCAGCATATATTCTGGTCCACCAAAGTTATGATAGATCCTCCAATAGATGGAGAAGGAAGGTAGAGAGAGATGGGTTTTTGGTTAGACCTGCTCCTTTGTCTGATTTTGAACCCAGATAATCAGCTAAGAACCACTTTGGTGTAGTGATGAAGGCACCAGACTAGAAACTGGGAGACTGTGAGTTCTAGCCCTGCCTTAGGCACAAAGCCAGCTGGGTGACCTGTGGCCAGTACTTTTCTCAGTACCTCAGTATTGAAAAGAGGAAGATATATCATGCCCTCATGTATAAAAACAATGACTAACAAAGAGGGTCAAATGTCATATTATTTGCAAAGATATAAATAATAAGAGTTCAATGATTAACAGATTTAACAGATAATCAGAGTTGGAAGGGACCTTGTAAGTCATCTAGTCCAACCCCCCACCCAAGCAGGAGACCCTACACCATTTCTGACAGATGGAAGTCCAATCTCTTCTTGAAAGTCTCAAGGGATGGCGATCCCACAACTTCCAAGGGCAACTTCTGTTCCATGGGTTGATTGTTCTCACTGTCAGAAAGTTTCTCCTTATTTCCAGGTTGAATCTCTCCTTGTTCAGTTTCCATTCATTATTCCTTGTCTGGCCTACAGGCGCTTTAGAAAATAGCTTGACCCCTTCCTCTCTGTGGCAGCCCCTCAGATATTGGAAGGCTGCTATCATGTCTCCCCTGGTCCTTCTCTTTGCCCATTCCTGTAATTGTTCTTCATATGTTTTAGTCTCCAGTCCCCTAATCATCCTGGTTGCTCTTCTCTGTACTTTTTGTAGTCTCAACTCTTTTTTATAATGTGGTGAACAAAACTGGATGCAGTACTCTAAGTGTGGTCTTACTAAGGCTTTATAGAGTGGTATTAGTACTTCCCTTGATCTTGATTGTATCCCTCTGTTAATACAATTTAGGATTGCATTAGCTTTTTTGGCTGCAGCTGCACACTGCTGGCTCATATTTAACTGGTTATCCACTAAGACTCCAAGATCCCTCTCACAGTTACTGCTATTGAGCCTGGTTTCACCCAGTCTATGTGTGTACTTTTGGTTTTTCTTGCCTAAGTGTAGGACTTTACTTTTCTCTACATTGAATTTCATTTTGTTAGATATAGCCCAGTGTTCTAGTCCAGGGGTCTCCAACCTTGGCAACTTTAAGACTTGTGGACTTCAACTTCCAGAATTCCTCAGCCAGCAAAGCTGGCTGAGGAATTCTGGGAGTTGAAGTCCACAAGTCTTAAAGTTGCTAAGGTTGGAGACCCCTATTCTAGTCTGTAAAGATCCACCTGGATCTTGAGCCTATCTTCTTGGGTGTTAGTTATTCCTGCCATCTTAGAAAGAAATTAAGTTTAATTAATGGCTTTCCTATGGCTATGAACAAGGAATTCCAACTAAGAATGGCATTTACCGTTACTTTGAACAGACATGCTATATGTATCATATATATCCTGGGTATTTTGAATCTTTGATTATTTTAAGTGTCAGATTAGCAATTACAATTATATTGTATTTTGAATCCTGATATCATGCTGGGTTTTTGCAAAAGGCATTTGTGAACATGGAAGTTTTCAGGCAGCCCCTTTTAAGAGTCCTAGGTCACAACATCAATTTTCCTGCATCCTTTCTTCAGTATTTCAGAAATACTGCTTTTTATTTAGATTCGAGTCCGATGCCATTGAATTTAATCAATCCACAAAAGTACTGGTTTTTGTCAAAATATTACATTTCTCATTTTTTGCCATTTCAAATTCACTCCCTTTGCTAAAAAAAATATTCTCCCAGGCAAAGTTACCTACAGCAAATGCTAGGCTTCTTTTCAGAGTGAACAGGGACTGAGGACAAATCCCCTTCATGTAAACATGTTGTTCAAAAAAATTCTAAATTAGTCTTTAGCAATGTTGCCACGAAACTAAAAAAAGAAATTAAAAAAAAGAATGAATATGCATGCTAGAAGTGATGGGGGTGATATACATCCAAACGAACGATGTTAGGTTGGAGGGAAGGAGCATCTGCAATAGAAAGCTTTCTTTAAAAAAGCCATATTCTTAAACATTTTCCTCTCAGATTGACATCCATGTTAGATCTGATAAGGGAAAAACATTGGCGGGCTCCGAGAAGAGCCACAAAGCCACACAAATGTTAAATACAGATAGCCCTCAACTTACCACAATTGAGCCCAAAATGTCTGTTGTTGAGACATTTGTTAAGTATAGAATAGAATAACAGAGTTGGAAGGGACCTTGGAGGTCTACCAGTCCAACCCCCTGCCTAGGTAAGAAACCCTACACCACTTCAGACAAATGGTCATCCAACATCTTTTTAAAAACTTCCAGTGTTGGAACATTCACAACTTCTGGAGGCAAGTGAGAGTTTTGCCCCATTTTACAACCTTTCTCACCACCGTTGTTAAGTGAATCACTGCCACTGATAGTTAGCAACCCAGTTGTTAAGTGAATCCGGCTTCCCCATCAACTTTGGTGGTCAGAAGGTCACAAAAAGGGGATCACATGACCCCCTGAGGACACAGCAACTGTCATTAAATATGAACCAGTTTGCCAAGTGTCTGAATTTTTGATCACATGATCCATGGGGGAATGCTGCAAAGGTCTGAAACATGATCATGTCATCTTTTTCAGCTTTGAGTGGTCACTAAACAACCGTCTGCAAGTCGAGGACTCCCTGTGTATGCTAATTTTCAGCCCCTTTAAGAACAACCGGATTCCCCATTAAAAAAAAAAAAACCTTCCAAACTAGCCACCGAGGGAAGGACTTGTAAAAGAGCATTTTCTGAAAAATCCTCCCAAAGACAGAGAGAGGTGCAGGTGGCCAGGCTGGGCTTTTGTTCCCGCCCTGCTCCCTTGGTCGGTTGATAATCTTGTACGAGGGAATATCCTTTAACGGATTAACAGAGTTGGAAGGGACCTTGTAGGTCATCTAGTCCAACCCCCCGCCCAAGCGGGAGACCTACACCATTTCTGACAAATGGCAGTCCAATCTTTTCTTGAAAGTCTCAATATCATTTCCTCGCCCTCCCTTTAGCTCCAATACAGACGCCTGGGGTCCTTGGAAAGAGGGGGGGAATAAGAAGGCCTTTTTTTGCCGTTTCCTCCCCGCTCTTCCCCAATGCTCGGACTTCGGCTGCTGCTTTACCCCCAACGGCTTACCAAGCGACGGGGAAGAAGAGAAGCAGCCTCTAGCATAAAGCGACCTCCATTAACCAGCGTCGGTTCCTTCTGCGCATGCGCCCGAGCGCCTCTCTACCCTCTCGCCGGAGCTGCTTCTCTGCGGCGGCGGATCTGCACTTTCTCTTTTGAACGCGGAGAAAGCATCGATCAGGTTTATTCTAACTCGCCCGGCTCTTTTTATAAACAAAACAAAATAATAATCCCTTCAATTCTTGCCCAGACTCGACTTCGTTGCGCACGCGCGACCAGAGGATCTCGTCAAGGGATATGAAGTGACGCTATCCAATAACGCATGCGCAAAAGGCGTCTCAAGCCAGCCACCGCTCTTGCGCATGCGCTAAGCGTTGACCGGAGGGAAATCTTGTTCCTAAAGAACTCCGAGGGTGGGAGAAATAAGATAATCTTTACCAAAAAAACAACAACCATCAAATCATCTTCCTCAACCCGTTTTAAAAAAAAAGAAAGCGGCGCCGATGCTTTCCAACGTGCAAACACAGTTATTTCGTCAATTTAACAACTTTAGCCCATCATATCTGGCCTGCAAAAATTCGGACAACCACTAAGTGGCCGCAAAGACGCTGCCTCTTAAAGGTCGACAGATTTTTTATTTTTTGCAGTTCAGCTCTGAGACTTCAACTTCCATTTAACGTCCGCCTCACCTTCCTTTAAAAATTCCTGGGGGAGGGAAACGTGCTGGCGTACGCATGCGTAGTTCAAAATTCCCCTTTCCGTGCGCTGGCATTGGCGGAATCGTGTTTTTTTTCTCCTGCACCACGTGGCCTAAATTGTACGGTGGCGAACTGCAGCCAAAAAGAACGCGTCGCCGCAGTCGCTGCCCTTAACGCGTCTTTTTCTTCTTCTTCTTCTTTTTTTGCGCACCGCCGGCTTTTGGGTTTCCCGGCAGCAACGCCGGGCTTGTCGCGAGCGTGGACGAGGGGTCGGAGCAGGTAAGCGAGGCTGGAGCCCGCCCGGAGACCCCCCCTTTCCCCCCTTTTTTGGGGGTGGGAGTGCGGGTTCCCTTTGCTATTCCTCCGCGAGGACCCCAAGGAGAAGGAATACTGTCTGCTGGCAGGCGTGCTTGGGCAGGGTTCTTTATTCCAGTCGGAAGGGTTAAAAAGCCACCGGCTTAACGTCAAAAGAGAAGAACGGGGGCGGGGGGGGGGAGTGCTGCTTGCGTGCCCTGGGAGGCGATTTTTCATTCTCTGTCTTATTTTATTTTATTTTTTTCCCTACTGCTGACCTTGAGGTACCGTATCACCTATACAGCACAGGTAGTCCTCGATTTACGACCACGGCAAAGCCCCAAATTTATGTCGGTTAAGTGGGAAATAGGTTGTTTTGCTTCATTTTACGACCTTTCTTGTCCTTTGGTTAAGTGAATCCCTGCGGTGGTTAAGTTAGTAAGGCGGTCGTTAAGTGAATCTGGCTTCCCCACTGACAAGGGTCACAAAGAGTGACTCCTAGGACACTGCAACCGTCATACATATGAACCAGTTGCCAAGCATCCAAATGTAAATCCTGTCACCGTGGGGATGCTGCACAACGGTTGTAAGTGTGAATAATGGTCACAAGTCACTTTTTTTCCATGCCATTGTAACTTAAAATGGTCACTAAATGAACTGTTGCAAGTCAAGGGCCAGCCGTATATCCCTTTTTATTTTTTAAAACCCAATTCTGCTCCTTCCCATCCCTCATTATTCTCCCTAACAGCCTTCTCTGTTTTAAACCCTCAGCCAAATCTTAAAAGATCCTGGAGAAGCGGGGTGGCTTCCTAGGCCACAGGGTAATTTGTAGTGTATGTAAACTGCATAATTTGATTTTTTTTGTAAGCCGCTGTGGTCAAGGATTAATCAGCCTTGTATGTGAGATTCCTAACAGCTAGCAGTAGGGTGAAAATAAAGTATGGTTCGTTTACCAATACAAAGTTGGATTAGAGGGGGAAAAACTACAGCTGTTTAGGCAAATCATGGAGAGAACCGGTGTTGGTTGCTAAAAGTCGATACCGACTTGATGGCACACGATCAGTTTAGGTTAAACATTCCTTTGGAGGTGATAGAAATCTAAATTCTAACAAATAGGAGACCACAAACTTTTATTGCTTAGTAATTATCTTTGGAATCAAATCTTCACTCGGATAAGGCTTATTTGATAGGAAAGTTCTCAGTGGCAATATTAGAAGATGTGATGCTTGCTTTCTGCTAGCAATGCATTACAGAAAACCATTTGCCTGATGCTCAGGAGATTAACAGCTAGGATGCGTATTTTTTTACAGTTTCCCAGTCATTCCTGCGTTTTGTTGCATTTTAAAACATTGCAAGGAGCCACAGTAGTTTCACTTAATAAGCAGAGGCTAATATTTTAAATATGTGCCCCCCCATTATTGCAAAGTAGGTATTTTTATGACATTATGACGTTCCATTGCGTATCACCAGTTCTAGAGGTTCCCTTTCCTCAACACTCTGCAACAGTCTTTCCTGGAGCCGCAGTGAGTAGTGAGAAGTAAGATGAACCTGAGCTGATATCCAAAGCCATGATCGAACACAATACTTACTTTTTAGAACAGGGGTCTCCAACCTTGGCAACTTTTAAGACTTGTGGACTTCAACAAGTCTTAAAGTTGCCAGGGTTGGAGACCCCTGTTTTAGAATATGTGCTTTTTCATGTTATATCTGAGGGTCTTCTGCTCAGGTAAGAAACACTATACCAGGGGTCTCCAACCGTGGCAACTTTAAGCCTGGAGGACTTCAACTCCCAGAATTCCCCAGCCAGCAAAGCTGGCTGGGGAATTCTGGGAGTTGAAGTCCTCCAGGCTTAAAGTTGCCAAGGTTGGAGACCCCTGCACTATACCATTTCAGCCAAATGGTTGCCTAATCTAATGTCTTCTTAAAAACTGTATAAAATAAAGATCCAGTGCACAGAGAGGAGAACTGAGTCTGAATACAACAAGAGTTGTGAATTTTGTTGTAGGTAAACTGTGAATATACGTACAATGACAATAAAAAATTCAATTCAAGAACAGTTTAAAAAAAAATACTATCAGTGTGGTGTATTGATAGCTTGTCATTTAGCTACTATATTCTGATGGATGACCTTGTCTTTTTGAGCGTGTCAGTTGCGCGCAGTGAATTTCAGAATTATTTCATTCAATTCCTCAAGGTTGATCCCAAATATTAATAAGCAGCTTGATTTACCTGCGTCATCTTTGCAAATAAATAAATGTAGATTGCTATGATCTGTAAAAAAAAAAATACCTTTGGGACAAATGTCTTATGGGGATTACAGTCTAGCTCAGTGATCCCCAACCTTTTTGACGCCGCGGCCCGGTACCGGCATCAGCTGGGTGCCGCCATCTTTTTTTGATGAAAATGTGCTTCCGGTGACCTCACCGGAAGCACGTTTCATAAAAAAAGATGGCGGCATAGCGCTCGTGAGCTTTTCCGGTAGAAATGGCTTTCTACCGGAAAAGCTCACCGGAAGCACTTTTTCATCAAAAAAAGATGGCGGCGCCCAGCAAGCCAGCGGCCCGGTAGGAGTTGTTCCGCGGACCGGTACAGGTCCGCGGACCGGTGGTTGGGGACCCCTGGTCTAGCTTATCAGATGCATGAAATGTTTTGCTGATCTGTAAGTGTGCGTGTGTGAATGGAAAGGAGAATCAGAGAAAGTGAGGTCAGAGAAATAAAATGCAGCAAGGCAAATGATAATAGCTGTATTATTAATAGTGGCTATTTGCAAAGGCAGGCAGTGGTGGTAATGTTTACATCCTTGTGTGAGTAGACTGTTGATTATAGTATTTCCCATAGTTTATAACAAAAATACTTGTGAAGAATAAAATACGTAATATTTGTTTCTGTGGTATGTGGCTGCTCTTCCTTAAAGGATCTATATGCAACAAGATCAGGACAGAAGCCCTTAATTCACAGTATTCATAAATGCAATGCAGATTTGAAGTCCAGAAAATGCGTGGGGGCAGCAAAATTGGAAGCTATTTCTGCAAACCATAAAGGTCTTGTTTGGTATTTCTTCAGCATTTCAGCAGGCAGTATACATTTGAACAGCAGCCTATGGATGGATTACAATTTTTTTTATTGTAGTCTGTATTATAAATGAATGTCTTTCCTTGATTGTGTTTTAATCATGATTGTACTGAAATACAGATCATTAGCGATGCTAATAGCATGGTTGATGTTAAGCCATATTTGGGGGAGGAAATTTCCAAGATGATTCTTCTTGCAGGAATAACCTCCTTGGACATTCTGCCAAACCACCTTTGGCATAGCTTAGCCTGTTTCTCTTGCACCTTCCTTTTTTGGGGGAGAGGCTATTCTGGAGAAAAGCATCTTAGTGTTTTCTGCAAAAGAAAATCCATTCCCCGTTGCTTAGAGGGCAGGGTTGAAATACAGAGGCGCTTTGCTTCCTTGCATCAGCTGAGATCAGTGCTCTCTCAGGCATGATCCTGTCTCCTCTGTTCAAATGAAAGATCAGCTGCTTTTGGGCTTTCTCCTCCTCAGCCCTTTTTTTCCCCAGCCAGCAGCCATTAAATCAAATTGCAGCAAAAAGACAAGGTGAGGAACTGGGACTGTCTCTTCCCGAACTGTTTCCTTTCCAGCTCTTCGTTCTATTATTTAACTTTAAGAAGTGTTTACTTTATACTTCTCTGTCCCCAGCCCCTTTTTGATGCTCTTGTCTCTCTCTTTTTTTTTTCCAGACTGAAAACCAATGAATAGAGCTTTATTTTTATTG
The DNA here is from genome assembly GCF_049901735.1 of Notechis scutatus. Taxonomy (NCBI): domain Eukaryota; kingdom Metazoa; phylum Chordata; class Lepidosauria; order Squamata; family Elapidae; genus Notechis; species Notechis scutatus. Next base: position 329,528,014 of record NC_142009.1, on the reverse strand, counting down.
ATCATATGCTGGGCCTTGGCTGCTTCCGGAACCCAATTCTTCAAGTAGAATCTGCCTGTCCCGTACACACAGCTGGGAAGGCATATTTTGATCCCCTGCCCAGAGGTTTAAGAATGGTGGGCCAGGAGGCAGAACTCAGTTGCAGCCCCTCATTCTGCAGTAGTTCCCTCCACGCTAAATGTGATGGTTCCCATTCCCCAGCCCCCACCCCACCCCACCCCACCACCAACATTTAAGAGGGATGTCAACGTATTCTTTTTTCTGTAGAGCTTTTGGAACAAAGTGCCCTATGACTAGATTTATTTATTTAGTTTGTCAATTGCTTACAAGATAATAGGTATAAGTAAAAACATAGTTATGAATACATGGATACATATAAGAAAAATAAAAAAAAGAAACAATAGGACAGGGATGGTAGGCACGTTGGTGCGCTTATGCACGCCCCCTACAGACCTCTTAGGAAAGGGGTGAGGTCAACAGTAGACAGTCTAAGGTTAAAGTTTTTGGGGTTTGGGGAAGAAACCACAGAGTCAGGTAGAGTGTTCCAGACATTGACCACTCTGTTGCTGAAGTCGTATTTCCTGCAATCAAGTTTGGTGCGGTTAACCTTGAGTTTGTATCTATTGTGTGCTCTTGTATTGTTGTGGTTGAAACTGAAGTATTCATTGACAGGTAGGACATTGCAATGTATGATTTTATATACTAAGATCGGTTGAGGATGATGTCATGTTTTCTCTTGAGTGCTCCCTCTCCCCGCCTCCCCACCCCGTGGTTTCAGAATGTACTGTACGTTTTATTGCTTTTATGAAAATCGCCCTACAATCTCCACAAGAAGGTGAGCAAAAAATCTGGAATCTGGTAGCACCTTCCCTGACTAACACATTTTATTAAAAGTCATATGCTTTTGTGAGCGGCATCTCTCTTCACTGGATGCATTGGTTGGTTAGGGTAGAATCTCTGATGAAACAGTAAAATTACAAAAACCAACAGAAAATAATTGCTCTAACAACGGAAGAGTAGCATGGGGGATACTTGGAAGAAGAATCTGATTTCCTGGATGTCGTGTGACTTTGTCGCTTTCAGCTGAAGGCAGCTGAGATTGGGCTGTGAAAACAGATGGCTCAACAGAGGGTATATATAAATTCCTCTTACATGTGGACATATATATCTGTTCTCATGTAGGATGCTTTACCAAGCTAGATCATCATTCGTCGTCATTTTAGCCATTGTCTATTCACTGCAGGATGAATGCCTCTTCCACAGGTTTCCAACCGATAGGATCCTGAGCTTTCTTTTGCCAATTAGGCCCCCAATATTTATTTGCTTGATGTCGTCCATTAGAATTATAATTCTTTTATTGGCCAAGTGTGATTGAACACCCAAGGAACTTGTCTTGGTGCAAATGCTCTCAGTGTACATAAAAGAAAAGATACTTTCGTCAAGCGTCAAGAATCATCAGGTACAACACTTAATGATAGTCATAGGGTACAATAAACAATCAAATCATACTAGGAAACTCAATATAAATCGTAAGGATACAAGTGACAAAGTTACAATCATACAGTCGCAAGTGGGAGGGGATGGGTGATAAGGAGTGATGAGAAGATTAATAGTAGTGCAGACTTTGTAAATAGTTGTAAATAGTGTTGAGGGAATTATTTGTTTAGCAGAGTGATGGCATTTGGGGAAAAACTGTCCTTGTGTCTAGTTGTTCTGAAGTGCAGTGCTCTATAGCGTCGTTTTGAGGGAAGGAGTTGAAACAGTTTATGTCCGGGATGTGAGGGGTCTGTCCATCTTGTTTTAGGTCTCTTTCGTGGATGCTTTTTATCAAGTGGAATCCATTCTATGACTGCCTTGGTCCACCTGCCATCAGTTCTTCTTGCTATATGACCAGCCCATATCCATTCTTTTGATGGCATCTTATATTTTTGTTTGTTCTCCAATCCGTGTGCAGGTCTTTCTATCTTGTCTTGTGATGCCGAGCATGTATCTTTCCATGGCTCTTTGCGCCACTCGTAGCTTTTGTATCGAATGTGAGGTTAGTGTCCACACGTTAAAGCAGGTAGCATACACTGATTGAAAACTTTTCGGGCATAGGGGGAAGGTTGTTGTTGAAAATTACATTTAACTTGCCAAATGCCTGCCAACCACTTTTAACACTCCGTTCAATCTCCTTTTTTGTATCGCCTTCCATTGAGATCTGTTGGCCAAGGTAGATGTACTAGTCTACTCTGTCTGGTTCTTCAAATATAAAAATTCCAGGCTACATAAAGACCTGGAAGATACATTCCTAGCATGGTAATCTAGGCTAGTACTAACCTTTTTTGTTAATGGCTTTGTCTATCCTGTGTATCCAGAAAAAGGGTTAATTCAACGATTAGTATTTTATGTGAATTTATGTGTCAGATTAGGTGGTAGGCGTAGTTATGGAGACAGACACCAACAATGCAGGAACACTGTGGAAATGTTATGGTTGGGGGAGTTGTTCAGTTTCCATACTTGAAAAAAAAAATGGGAGCAAATTTTATTTATTTATTAGAAAAATATAAATGGTTGCCTAATCCAAGGTAATCACAGGCTTGCCTATAGTCCATCTAACCCAGTATCTTCCCATCCATTGTAGTTCCCAATAGCTAAGGATTATGGACTAGCCCTGATGATTTGACCTAGTTTGGCTAATGAAATGTCTTTAAGAAAACAAGCAAGCTTAGAGAGTACCAAGGACCCTGGGTATGGATTATGTCTGCTCCCTTCTGTTGCTCCCAAAAACAGATTTACGACTCTGTATCTGGAATTTCTATTATTCTAGAGTTGCTAATACCTGCAATAAATATGTTCTGACAAGGTCTGAAAATTAGGGCCATTGCTTACTTTGTGGTGAGGAATTCCACTTATTCGTTATGATTTCTATGAAAATAGGGTTTGTTTTCTTTCTACAGTATTGCATGGTCTTGAATTTTGGCTTTTGGGAGAGAGGGGAGTAACTACTTCAGCCATATTTCTCTGCTCATAATTTCCTGGCTTAATTTACTTTATTATGCCAGTCTCCTTTTACTTTTTTTTTTTTTTTAAATGATACCTCTACATAAAATATCTAGCTAACTTTCTTGTCTGCAGGCCAACATGGCAGCCAAGCGGATTTCCCAAGAGACATTTGATGATGTGGTACAGGAAAATATCATTGAGTTTGGAATGGATCCGGAAGAGGCATTGAATGAAGCCATCCAGCAGTTTGAATCTCAAGGTATGGTATGAAGCAGGGGTCTCCAACCGTGGCCATTTTAAGACTTGTGGACTTCAACTCCCAGAATTCCTCAGTAAAGCTGGCTGAGGAATTCTAGGAGTTGAATTCCACAAGTCTTAAAGTTGCCAAGGTTGGAGACCCCCGGTATGAAGGATGGGAATATTGACCTACATGAAATGTCATCTTTTTAAACATAGGCACCTGTGCCAGCAGTGGAAGCACTTGGCTTCTCAAGGAAATTGGTGTGGCTTATGGCAATTGGGGGTGGGGGGGAACGCAATAAGAAATTAATCTGAATTTTATTCTTAAAATAAGTATTGTTGAAACAGTCTCAGTATATCAAAATGTTATTGTGTGAATATAGTATAGCCATTCCCCAAAATACTGGAATAATTTGAGCACCATCTTAAAAAAGCCATTTGCCTTGCCCATGTATAGTCACTCCAAAGAGAAAATAAGTCACAAATTGATAATACCAAATATCTTAATTATCAGGAAGTTACCCAGTGAAAATTTTCAGGTGGTTTTCCTAATTAAAAAAAAAAAAAAAAGCTTTTGCCCATTGTACTCAGTCTTCAGTGCAGTTTTTATCAGATTGAGATCTTGGCTAGCCTTAAAGGTAAAGTTAAAGATTCCCCTCGGACATATGTGCTAGTCGTTTCTGGCTCTGAGGTCGGTACTCATTTCCGTTACAAAGCCGAAGAGCCAGCGCTGTCCGAAGACGTCTCCATGGTCATGTGGCCAGCATGACTAAATGCCCAAGGTGCAGGGAATGCTGCTACCTTCCCACCAAAGTGGTCCCTATATTTCTACTTGTATTTTTACATGCTTTTGAACTGCTAGGTTGGCAGAAGCTGGGACAAGGGGGCTCACCCTGTTACGCAGTGCTAGGGATTCGAACCATTGAACTGCCAGCCTTTCTGATCAACAAGCTCAGCGTCTTAGCCACTGAACCACCGCGCCCCTTTGGCTAGCCTTAGGGCAGGGGTCTCCAACCTTGGCAACTTTAAGCCTGGAGGACTTCAACTCCCAGAATTCCCCAGCCAGCAAAGCTGGCTGGGGAATTCTGGGAGTTGAAGTCCTCCAGGCTTAAAGTTGCCAAGGTTGGACACCCCTGCCTTAGGGGACCTAAAATCCAATGCATTTAGAGGGACACAATAGGAGAATTGCTCTGGAAATATTCAGGCTGATACATCATTTTATCTCTCCTTTAGGCGTAGATTTAAGCAATATAGTAAAGATTGTACCCAGTCCAGCTTCAGAGAATGGTCAAGAACAGAAGCACATGGTTCTACAGGTGAGTGAGATGATGCTGTTCAGGAAAGGGCTAGGGATTGTCCATCAGATCCAATATGTGGGTGTAATTATCTTCCTACTAGCTGGAAACCCGTGCTTCGCTACGAAACTACATATGTGATCGGGCTTAGTTTTTGAGGAGGAATAATAAGGAGAAAAAAATTCTGCCTCTGCCTACCAGCATTCATCAGTATTCATCTGGCTAGCGTCCTGTCAGCGTGTGAGAGAGTTGAGGGCTGTTGGAAACTGAGAGTATTTGCTGTGTGAGCAAGAAGGAGACAGCAAGGAGCCTGGGCGTGGCTTAGCTCAACTGTTCTGTACTAAAGCTGCTTGGTGTTGTGAAACTAAAATTGAAACTTAAATTCCTCTGCTTGTGTTTAGCATTTGGAACAGATTTCTTTTCAGGTGGGGAGGGGGACTAGAACTCCTTAGCATCAGAGCGTGTTAATAATAATATCGGAAATACTAATGCTCTGATGGTCATTTCAAAAAAATGCTTTTTTAGTGAGCACCTAGAAGCCAAGAGGAAGATACGTGCCAAATTTCAAGTTTATAGGCTTTACGGTTCTGGAGATTTTGTGATGGTGCGTGAGTGGTATTTCGCTTTTATATATATAGATTTCCAGGTAGATCATGCAGGTGGCTCTAGGAACTCACAAACATAGCACTGTGGATACAGTTTTTCACTCACGTATTGCTTGCTCATTGGAATCTTGATCTTGGTATAAATTGCTTTAAAACGTAGACACTCCAACGTGATACTGTATGTTGCGTCTATATTTATTAAAAGTATTCACAAGTACCTTTTTTCAGGCAGACCTCATAAAGTTGTTTGCATACGATCAGTAAAATAATGGAACAGGAATTGCTTTCGGAAGTTGTGGGAGCTTCCTCACTGGAGGCTTTCAAGAAGAGACTGGATAGCCACCTGTCAGAAATGGTGTAGGGTCTCCTGCTTGGGCAGGGGGTTGGACTAGATGACCTACAAGGTCCCTTCCAACTCTGTTAATCTCTCTGTTAAAATAAGCAATAGTATCTAGATCAGGGGTGTCCAACCTTGGCAACTTTAAGACTTGCTGGCTGAGGAACTCTGGGAGTTGAAGTCCACAAGTCTTAAAGTTGCCAAGGTTGGACACCCCTGATCTACAGTAAACAAAAAAAAAAAAAGGCAAACAATGGAATATTTTAAAAGCTGCTTTAGAAATCCTAGGGTTTGAAGAAAAACAGAGAAGCCTGGTGATGAGAAAGCGTGCAAAAAACACGGAGAGAAAAGATGCAAATGAACAGAAGGGACTGAAGCCGCTGCCATCTGTGCATCCTCCAATTCTGGAAAGGATTTTAGATGTTTTTCCAAATGGCGGCCGAATTGAAAGAGGAGGAAGATTGCAGTGCAGAGCATAAGGCAAGATTCCACTCTTCTTCTTCTTCTTCTTTCCCCCCCTCTCTTTGTCTTCTATAGATATTGGACTGTCTCCAGAAAGCCGTCATCGATGCAGATTCGAGCAAGGTGGACGAATCTTTGGTGAACTTTGCCAAGCAGTGCAGGCTGGAGCTGTCGGTCCGTTACCTGGCTGCCCAGAAAGGTGCCTACCCTGCAGTCCTGGCTGCTTGTCGGCTGGCATCGGAAGAGCGATGCTCCCTTTTAAAAGCCCTCCAATCCCTCTCTGCCCTCCTGGAGGGCCAGCCTGACATCCTCGATGTGCCCGGGCAGGAGCTGTTGCTGCGGGTGCTCCAGGAGAGCCGAGATGACGCTGACCTCACTTTGGCCGGCGTCCGTTGCATCCGATATGCGTGCCTGAAACACGAGCAGAATCGTCAGGATCTCGTGAAAGGGGGCGTCCTTGCCCTGCTGTCTGAGGCTATAGTCCGGCACGGAGACCGGGCAGACGTGGTCCGGGAGGCCTGTTCAGGGCTGCGCATCATGACCTTTGATGATGACATCCGGGTGCCCTTTGGCCATGCCCATGACCATGCCAGGATGATTGTGGTTGAGCATAACGGCTTGGGCATCCTGATAGAGGCAGCCAAAGGTAAAAAAAAAAAAAGACCATCTCCCTGCTCTCATGCTTTCTTCTTGGTTTCTTTATGCTCCAGCACAGGGACATAAATTACATAATACAGGCCCGCTATTTATCTTTCTGTATGACTTCCACCCCCCCCCTTCCACTTTTAAATGTGCTGTAATCTCCAGCTGTAGTGGGAGGAGAAGTGAGGAGGCTGGCAAACTTAAGAGCCCTTAGAGACGCAGACCTGATCTGCCCCCAAAATTCCCGAAGCCCTTAAATGTGGCTGTCCCCAGGAAAAGGCAGCGATTCGGTGAGATTCGTGTTAAATGGGTTAGCAGCAAAAAAGAAGTAACTCTGGTCATCTCATAGTGTCGTTCTGGTTCCTTGCACCTGACCTTAAAACTTGCTTTTTGCAAGTTGCTGGGAGGACAAAGAACCTTTCCCCCTTGAGTTCCATGAGAAATTTTATTAGATAGATAGATAGATAGATAGATAGATAGATAGATAGATAGATAGATAGATAGATAGATAGATAGATAGATAGATAGATTCCTTTATTGGCCAAGTATGGTTGGACACACAAGGAATTTGTCTGGGTGCAAATGCTCTCAGTGTACATAAAAGAGAAGATACATTTGTCAAGAGTCAAGAATCATCAGGTACAACACTTAATAATAGTCATAGGGTACAATAAGCAATCAAATCATACTAGGAAACAGTCAATAAAAATCGTAAGGATACAAGCAACAAAGTTACAGTCATACAGTCACAAGTGGGAGGGGATGGATGATAAGGAGTGATGAAAAGATTAATAGTAATAGTTGTGCAGACTTTAGTTCGGTATGTTTAGCAATAGCACTTAGACTTATATACCACTTCACAGTGCTTCACAGCCCTCTCTAAACGGTTTGTCAGCCTATTGCCCCCAACAATCTGGGTCCTCATTTTACCGACCTCGGAAGGATGGAAGGCTCAGTCAACCTTGAGTGGGTGAGACCCAAACTGCTGGCAGCCAGCAGCCAGCAGAAGTAGCCTGCAGTACTGCATTCTAACCACTGCACCACCACAGTTCTCGCTTTAGCTTCTGTCTCCATATTGTTTGACAGATCTATACCACCATTTCTTCGTATCAGTTTTTTTAATGATACCACTTGGTTTCACATAGCTAAAGCTATGGATGCTAAAAAGCATGACTTTTATTCGTATTTGTTAATGAGCACTTCAGGGACCTGAATTCCAAAGCCTTTCCCATGCTCCATGGTTTATTGTCACTTCTGTGGTATTGTACAGGTAGTCCTCAACACACGATGGCTCACTTACGATTGCTCACTGCTCAGAATTATGATGGGGCTTCTTAACGATGGAAGTTCAAGCGATCATGACCTTCTTTCCCTTGCAATCCGTGAGTGAACTTTGGGCGGTTGGCAATACCACCGCATTTAGGGCTGTTTGCAACATCCTGCGATCCTGTGACCATGAGTTTTGCCGATAACTAGCATTTATTTCTGGGTTTTGGCAAAGCCTCACCTATAATGAAAACCCTTGGTTTGCTTAACAGCTGCAGGATTTGCTTAATGACAGCCACTTCACGACTATCCCATTTGCTTAACAACGACTGCAAAAAAAGGTTCTCAGTCGGGCCGGTCACTTGTCCAACCTGTTTTATAGTCACAACTCAAACCATCATGGGCAGGTTCCATTACTATGATCAATTGAGGACTGTCTGTACTGCACAGGCAGCTTTGCTGATGCTTTGTCTTTTTCTCTCTCCTGCTCAGCCTTCACTGATGACTGTAGTGTTTTGAGTGAAATCTGTGCCACTCTGGCACGCCTGTCTGTCCGGAATGAATTTTGCCAGGAGATCATGGACCTTGGAGGCTTAAACTTCATAGTGGCACTGTTGGCGGACTGCATTGATCATCAGGTATTAAAATAGCAATAAACACCCTGACTGCAACAGATTATTTCATTTCTTTAGCCCAGTATAGTGAACACTAATTGTCAATACAGTAGTTACCCGTGTTATCAAACAAAGGAGAATCCTTTATACCCCAAGCTGCTTAATAAACTATGCTTATGGCTCAGGAACAAGCACTGTCATAGTTCTTAGGGCTCTGTCAGCTATCACCCACTTCAGCAAGAATGAAACCGCTTAGATAAGTTCACAAGAAAAGCCAAGAACCAAGAATGAATAATGCATACTGAACAAAATTTGCCGTAATCAAAAGAATCTTATCGACTGTAGTTAATCCCAAAGGTGCTTTTTCAAAAGCTGGACTTTCTTGTTTTTTTGTTGAAGATTTTTTGCTTCTCATTCAAGAAGCTTCTTCATTTCTAAAGAACTGAACTAAAGAAGCTTCTTGGATGAGAAGTGAAACGTCTTCAAGGAAAAACAAAGAAAGTCCAGTTGCCTTTTGAAAAAGCACCTTTAGGACAACCATGATCTGGATGACTGAGGATCTCCATAGACAACTGTAGTTAATCCAGAATAAATTAACTTTAAAGAGAATAGGTTCAAGCTTTGGTGCGTTTACCTTTTCATTTTGCCCTACCTAATGGACAACTTGGCTAGCTGACTAGTTTCCATCTCCTCTTTATTTTTGGAATGATCCAACTTGTCTTAGTTGGTCAATTGACTCTCCCATACTTTCTGACTGTTTTGGAATTGACGAGGGTGCTCTTAATAAGGGCTAAGGGCATAGGTTTTGATTGTGGGAAAGGAGGTATCTTAAAACTGTTAAAGCCTGTTTCAAGGCTTACATTATACTTTTAGTGTGTCTCCCACCACAGAGTACCAAGAGAAGGGTCACCCATTTGGAAGCGTCTGTGACAAGAGAATTTGCAAGCCCATGAAAGAAGCCCAGCGGAAACTGATAATGTTTTGATTGGATTCCTATAACACTCTGAATCACATAGTAGCAATCCTGGTCTCACATGTCTAAAAACATGGAGGCCCACTGTGTATGGATTTCAAAATGGTCTCTCTTGCGCATGAAAAAAAATTGAGCATGCCTCCCTTATTGCAGTGAGACCATCCTTTTTTTCATGCAACTGGAATGATGGAGGCAGAATTTTCTGCTCATTTGGAACTGGTGGGGTTAAAAGTACAAAATGGAGGCTTGGGGTCTTTCAGAATTATGTCACCCATATCGCTATACAGGTGAAACTCAAAAAATTAGAATATTGTGCAAAAGTTCGTTTTTTTTCAGTAATGCAACTTAAAAGGTGAAACTAATATATGAGATAACTCATTAAATCCAAAGCAAGATAGTTCAAGCCATGATGTGTCATAATTGAGATGATTATGGCTTACAGCTCATGAAAACCCAAATCCACAATCTCAGAAAATTAGAATATTACATGCAATCAATAAAACAAGGATTGTACATAGAACAATATCGGACCTCTGAAAAGTATAAGCATGCATATGTACTCAGTACTTGGTTTGGGCCCCTTTTGCAGCAATTACTGCCTCAATGCGGCGTGGCATGGAAGTATCAGCTTGTGGCACTGCTGAGGTGTTATGGAAGACCAGGATGCTTCAATAGCAGCCTTCAGCTCTTCTGTATTGTTCGGTCTCATGTCTCTCATCTTTCTCTTGGCAATGCCCCATAGATTCTCTATGGGGTACAGGTCAGGTGAGTTTGCTGGCCAATCAAGCACAGTAATCCCACGGTCATTGAACCAGGGTTTGGTCCTTTTGGCAATGTGGGCAGGTGCCAAGTCCTGCTGGAAAATGAAGTCAGCATCCCCATAAAGCTCATCTGTGGAAGGAAGCATGAAGTGCTCCAAAATCTCCTGGTAGACAGCTGCGTTGACCCTGGACTTAATGAAGCACAGTGGACCAACACCAGCACATGACATGGCTCCCCAAATCAACACAGACTGTGGAAACTTCACACTGGACTTCAAGCATCTTGCAGCGTGTGCCTCTCCATTCTTCCTCCAGACTCTGGGTCCTTGGTTTCCAAATGAGATGCAAAAGTTGCTCTCATCAGAAAAGAGGACATTGGACCACTGAGCAACAGACCAGTTCTGTTGTTCTTTAGCCCAGGTAAGACGCTTCTGACGTTGTTTGTTGTTCAGGAGCGGCTTGACAAGAGGAATACGACATTTGAAGCCCATGTCCAGGATCTAGTCTCTGTGTGGTGGCTCTTGATGCATTGACTCCAGCCTCAATCCACTCCTTATGAAAGTCCACAACACTTTTGAATGGCCTTTTCCTGACAATCCTCTTCAGGCTGCGGTCATCCCTGCTGCTTGTGCACCTTTTTCTTCCACACTTTTCCCTTCCACATCACTTTCTATTAATGTGCTTTGATACAGCACTTTGGGAACATCCAACTTCTTTTGCAATTACCTTTTGAGGCTTTCCTTCCTTATGGAGGGTGTCAATGATGGTTTTCTGTACAACTGTCAGGTCAGCAGTCTTTCCCATGATTGTGATTCCTACTGACCCTGACTGAGAGACCATTTAAAGGCTCAGGAACCCTTTGCAGGTGTTATGGCTTAATTAGCTGATTAGAGTGGGACACTTTGAGCCATGAATATTGAACCTTTTCACAATATTCTAATTTTCTGAGATTGTGGATTTGGGGTTTTTATGAGCCGTAAGCCATAATCATCTCAATTATGACACATCATGGCTTGAACTATCTTGCTTTGCATGTAATGAGTCTATCTCATATATTAGGTTCTCCTTTTAAGTTGCATTACTGAAATAAATGAACTTTTGCACAATATTCTAATTTTTTGAGTTTCACCTGTATACAATATGCCAGGAATGGGGGACAGGCATTGATCAGCCTCATCTGGAATAGTTTTTTGAAGCATTTGAAGGTACTTATTTAACTCCTAATTTTGCCAAAGGCAAATAAAGAATATAGGCCAAAGTAACCTCTGGTACAAAAGTCGTTCAGGGGCAAGGAGTGCTCACATGTGTCCCACAAGTTGCACGTCTGACTTTACATAAACAGAAATAATTTATAGATAGCTTTTTCAGTGCTAGTAATAACGGACTATCCACATTCTTGATTGTTCTACTGAGTATTTCACTTTTATCAGAGATTGAAGGTGGAGAGAAGGATCTTGCTTTGGCTTTTATCTGTCACAATCCTGTGGCTCTTGGTTTATTTTCTCTTTTAAACTCCCATACGTATTCTGGGTTTCATAAGGATTCTTTCTCATTCTGTGACAAATTGTAGGAACTGGTGAAACAGGTGCTCAGTGCCATCCGGGCCATTGCAGGCAATGATGATGTCAAAGATGCCATTGTCAATGCAGGAGGGACTGATCTCATTATTTTGGCCATGAGTCGCCATCTTGGCAACCCACAGGTAGGTTGAGAACATGGGAGTGTTTTCACCGGGAGAAAGTAGCTCTGTTTCAAGACCCCCACCCCCCCGCCCGACGGGAGGCACCAAAGAAACAACCCAACCCCGGGCGTCCGGGGGGCCCCCCCCTCCACCCCCCAAAAACCCCCTCACCAATAAACCCAAAAAAAAAAACAAAACAAAAAAAAAAAAAAAACACCCACAAACCCCCCCACCCCAAAACCCCCCCCCAAACACCCCACAACCCCCACACCCCCCCCCCCCCCCCACCCCCCCCCCCCCCCCCCCAAAAAAACCCCCCCCCCCAACCCCAAACACCCCCCCCCCCCCCCCCCCCCCCCCCCCCCCCCCCCCCCCCCCTGGTCTAAATTATCTATTCCTAGAGCTGTTACCTTACTTGGCATCTCTATTAGTGTGCGTTGGAGACTTCGTTTGCATACATCTGAACTAGACTGTGTTGTTTCTCTGTTTCATATAATATATGTGGGTATATGCATTATTTTGTATTTATTTAGTCATGTTTATGTAGTGCATATTGGAGGTGGTGACCCTTTGAGAACTGTATGCAACAAAATTTCATTTTAATGTATGCTGATTAGTGTACATTCAAAGTGACAATAAAGTTATTATTCCATTCCATTCGCTCTTCTCTTCTCTTCTCTTCTCTTCTCTTCTATTCTATTCTATTCTATTCTATTCTATTCTATTCTATTCTATTGCCATCAAGTCCATCTGTTGAAAAACTAACAGGAACAACTCAGAAGTTTTGGGAGTTAAAAGTCCACAAGTCATAGAAGGGCTACAGTACCCCACCCATGGTTTAGGCCAGCGGTCGCCAACCAGTGGGCCGCAGAGAAATCTGACCCCCAGAGCACACCTCCAAAGCAATTAATGCAGGCTGTGCAGAAACACAAGGCTGCGCCACCTACATGGCCCGCAGGAACCCTCCCCACCCACTCACTCCTTACCTGACAAACTTGCCTGCTAAATTGCTATTTTTCCTTTTTCCGACCATCATCTGTTCTGCTGTGCCGGGAGATTTAGATTAGCTAGGAAGCAGGAAATGGTTGGATTTCTTGCTTTCTACTAGTCTTTAGATCTCCGGCTCTGCTTTTAAGCACAGCCGAACCTCCCTTAGGACTGAAGGTTTGCTTGCAAGCAAATTCAGTGCAGACTCACGGCAAGCAAATTTGAGAGACTGAGCTAGCCGATGGCAGATAGATAGATCACTGAACGATTCTCTGAGCAACTCAATCTGCCTGCTTTGCCTGATTTTGGGTAAAAGTTGCTCTTTTTTAATAAAAAAAAATTCAATATTTACACACATGATGTGAGTTAATTTTGTGAGTTTGCTTGCTAGCAAATTTTATGTGACAGACTGAGCTAGCCAATGGCAGATAGATAGATCTCTGAATGAATCTGTGATTCTGTGAGCAACTCAATCTGCCTGCCTGCTTTGCTTGATTTCGGGTAAAAGTTGCTCTTTTTTATAAAAAATTCAATATTTATATACCGTATATACTCGAGTATAAGTCGACCCGAATATAAGCCGAGGCACCTAATTTTACACAAAAAACTGGGAAAACTTATTGACTCGAGTATAAGCCGAGGGTGGGAAATGCAGCAGCTACTGGTAAATTTCAAAAATAAAAATAATTAATTTGGGAAACGATCTCACTATCATGAAAGGTTTAATTGATTCACTAACCCAAAAGAAGAAGATGATGATGACAGCGGGAGGCAGGAGTCACTCTCTTCCCCTCCTCGGAGGCCCCCTGAGTCAGGAGTCACTACCGCCGGCGCGGCCCCAGTCCCGCCGCCTCGGGAAGGGAAAGGCAAAGCGCTTTTTGCCTTTCCCTTCCCGGCTGGGCTGTTGGGAGTCGCTGCCGCCGGAGGCCGCGACTCCACACCATTTTTTTTCAGAGGGAATCTGACTCGAGTATAAGCAGGGGATTTTTCAGCACAAAAATTGGGCTGAAAAACTAGGCTTATACTCGAGTATATACTGTAAATATTTATAATATTTACATACAAGCCATGCCCAACCAGTCACATGACCACCAAGCCACACTCACAATTTAGGCCACGCCCACAGAACCAGTTAGTGGTCCCTGGGATCTAAAATTATGACTTCGGTGGTCCCTGAGGTCCAAAAGGTTGGCGACCCCTGGTTTAGGCCAGTGATGGTTAACCTTTTTGTCCTCGTGTGCCAAAAGTGTGTGTGTGTGCTTGTTTGCGTGCCTGCACCCATAACGCAATGCGTGCGTGACCCATCTGCCACCCTGCGCATGCGTACGCGACCCCCATGCACAGCACACTTCTGTACATGCGCATGCGCCACACGCCTCTGCACATGCGTGCGCATCTCCTGCGTGTGCCCTGCCCCTGCGCGGCAGATACCCAACAATCGGCTGGCGGGAGGTGCGTGCACATGCGCAGTGGATCTGATCTGGGGCGACGGCTTGCGTGCCGGCAGAGATGGCTCTGCGTGCCACTTCTAGCACGCGTGCCATAGGTTTGCCCTCACGGGTTTAGGCCATCCAGGTTTGCTTCTATCCATGGTTTAAAGGATCCTGGCTTAGCACGGGTGTGAGCTCAGACATTGATTATTTCAGTATTTGGAAGCTGGGTAGGATTTTACTACTGGCTCTACTTGTTCTTGCTTTTAGGTGTGTGAACAGAGTTGTGCGGCATTGTGTATGCTAGCGTTGCGCAAGCCAGAGAACTGCCGAGTCATCATGGAAGGCGGGGGAGCCTTGGCAGCTTTGCAGGCCATGAAGACGCATCCCAAGGAAGTTGCTGTGCAGGTGATGTCATTATTCCCCTACTGGGACCACAGCTCCTTTCATGCTTTTCAGCCAGTCCAGATAGATAGATAGATAGATAGATAGATAGATAGATAGATAGATAGATAGATAGATAGATAGATAGATAGATAGATAGATGATAGATAGATAGATAGATAGATAGATAGATAGATAGTCTGACATAGTCACAGTCTGACATAGATTTTTCTTTTCTTTTTAATCTTTTCTTTCTCCCTTTGAAATAAAGATTTCTGTGCTATAAACTGTAAGGCCAAAGGAGTTATTCTTTTTTTTTTTTATTTCCAAGGATGACCTACCACAGAAAAAAGTGATAGATTAGATTAGATTAGATTAGATTAGATTAGATTAGATTAGATTAGATAGATGATAGATAGATAGATTTTTCTTTTCTTTTTAATCTTTTCTTTCTCCCTTTGAAATAAAGATTTCTCTGCTATAAACTGTAAGGCCAAAGGAGTTATTCTTTTTTTTATTTCCAAGGATGACCTACCACAGAAAAAAGTGATAGATTCTTAATTATGATAGATAGATGATAGATAGATAGATAGATAGATAGATAGATAGATAGACAGACAGACAGACACACGGAGTGTTTTGGCAAAACAGAAAAATCATGCTATAGAAACTATCTGTAGCTATGGCAACAGTCTCTGATTTTTCCCCTCATAGAAATTTCTGGTGGAAGCTGCCTTCCTGTTTTTCCCATGAAAGGCATTCCTGTTTTCCCATTTCCAGAGTGCCGTCAAATAACTTTTCTGGGTTTTCATTAAGGCCAGGTCTTCTTTCTGTTAGACCTCTCATTGTCCCTGTGCAGCCTCTCTGACTACCCTGTTTCCATATCTGAGAAAACCTTGTGGCAGGACTTTCCCCTGGGAATGGATGTGTAGGACGTGGGCTGCAAAAGGAAACAGCTAATTCCTCTTGATCATTAGATCAGTTTTCTCAAGATGTGTGGACTTCAACTCCCAGAATTCCCCAGCCAGCTATACTGTCAGGAATTCTGGGAGTTGAAGTCCACTCATCTGAAAAGTTATCAATGTTGAGAAACACTGCATTAGATAATTGCAAGACTTCCTTGTCCTTCCCCTGCCAATTGGATTTCTTTCTTTTTAAAACCAATGTTTAAATTTATTTTAAATTTTTTAATGCATTTATTTATTTATTTCCTGGCCTTATATTCTGAATTCTTGGAGGCCTTGTTCTGTCAGTAAGATTTAAAATATAAGTAAATACTTACTGTTGCCTAGGAACAAAATAAGTACTCTATTTAAATAAACCCCCGGACCGCAAGATAATAATTCAGAGCATATCCATTTGAAACCTGTGGGAAAAATCAGGTTTAATACCCTTTGAAAACCCATCAGTGACTGCATTATATATCACACAAGGGTGATCAAATGCACAGTATGTAAGTGTACTTGAGGAAGATGGGCAGTCTAGAAATATGAAATACAAATAAATGAATAAAGTGTTCAGATTGTGACTAGTACTTAGTACTTATTAAATAATTTTAACCCTTATCTAAATACTTTTGTTCATTACCCCAAAACCCCAAGGGTAGCTTATTCATGATATCAAAGCAGTAATGTACCTACTCTTAGGAAATATAAAATATATTAAAAAGATAATTGGTGTATCTTGCAACCCTTCCAAAGATCATCACAAAACACCTGTCAGGGAAATTAATTTCAGCCTTGGAATCCTGAAGCAATGCGATGGTTGAATATATAAATATCACTTAAAACAGTGTTTCCCAGCCTGGACAAGGTTTAAGACGTGGATTTCAACTCCTAGGATTCCTGAAGCAGAATTTCCCACTCTCAAAATTCCATGGATGGCTGGAGAATTTGGGGAGTTGAAATCCATAGGTCTTAAAAGTTACCAAGATTGAGAAATGCTGACTTAATATGTGGTAATATGGGGCCCCACCTACCAGTTTATATATTTAAGAAATGAAGGAAACAAGGAGAGATTGGGCCCAAGTTACCCAGCCAACATGCCTAAAGTAGAACTGGAACTCACAGACTTCTGGTGATTGGCCCAAAGTCACCCAGCCAGCTTTCTTGCCTAAGGCAGGATTAGAATTCACAGCCGCCTCATGGCTAACCCAAAGTCAGTCAGCTGGTTTTCATGTTTAAGGTGGGACTAGAACTCATGTCCTCCCAAGTTTCTAGCCTGGTGCCTTAGCCAGGAGACCAAGCTGGCTCTCTAAAAATAAAATTTATAGACTGTTAGTCCTGGATCATCACACCTGCCTTTTCCTTTCCTTTTCTCACCAGAAGCAAGCTTGCATGTTGATTCGCAACTTGGTCTCGCATACGCAGGACTTCTCCCAGCCCATCCTGGAGATGGGAGCTGAGGACTTGATCACTGAGGCCCGAGAAGCCCATCGGGACTGCGATGACGTGGCCAAAGCTGCCTTGAGGGACCTGGGCTGCAAGGTGGAGCTGCGGGAACTCTGGACTGGCCAGAAGGGAAGCCTGGCCCGTTGAGGTCTCTGTCCCCTCCACTGGGCAGCACCTGCGAATGAGGAGTAGGAGAGGGAAGCAAAAGATTGGAATAAATCCAGACTGAGCAGTTGAGAGCGGGTTAAAAGTGTATTGATGCCTTTGGAGTTGGATAGGGCTTAGTTGCTACAGCAGGAGGCCTGCGCTCCATACTCTCTTGCGTTCTTGGCTTCTTGGCCCAGGCTGCCCTTTTGCTGTGTTTTGTTGGCAAAGTCCATGAAGCGGCCCTTCTCTCATAAACAGGGTGGCAGTGCTGTGCCAACGATGCCGCCCTGCAACAATGCTTCCATGTTCGAGAACGGGAGACGCCTGCGGTGCGTGTACGAAACTCTAGCGCCTGTACAAATTGTCTCAAAAGATTTTAGCGACAAAAGAGAGGGTGGAAGAGCAGGTGGTGGGAACTCATGTTTTGCTACTGTCTCGGAATACTTCCCTCTCCTGCCCTGCAGGTTTGTGTTACTCAACTAGGCCTTTGTTACTATGACAACGGTTAAGCTTACCAGCTTCCTGCTGTAATGCTTCCATTTGTTTGAATGTGCTGCCTGAAGTCCTGGTCTGTTTTTTGTCCTCAGCCATTCCAGTTGTTTCTGTGTGTCATCATGCTGTTCAACCAATGCATGCTGCCTTTATTTTTTCTCTAATTGCTCCCGCCCTCAATTTTTTTTTATAATAGAAGTGTCACCTGATTAAGGGCAA
The DNA here is from genome assembly GCF_049901735.1 of Notechis scutatus. Lineage (NCBI taxonomy): Eukaryota > Metazoa > Chordata > Lepidosauria > Squamata > Elapidae > Notechis > Notechis scutatus. Next base: position 329,510,104 of record NC_142009.1, on the reverse strand, counting down.
AAAAAGAGGTTGAATAGTGTGGGATCCTTGCATTGTGCACTTCGTAAATATCTGTACTCCCTTTGAACATGTATTCAAATCAAATTTCTAGCCCACGAGGGCTGTGGTTGGTGTGCACTCCAAGAGGTCAGAAAAGAATGACCTTTTATTTATTTATTTTCTCTTCCTTTTTCTGCCTTCCTCTCCTTGTGATTAGTAAAATCCAGGATGAATTAGTTCTCCAAAATGGGACTATTTAAATAAACCAGTGTAATTAATGCAAGTGTTTTAACTTTCCTTGATGTAGTTTTGGTTGCCTGTGGAAAAATTGCCAGATATGTTATATAAAAATATACACGATCCTATTTATAGCCAGGTTGCTTCTATTGTGACCTAGCTTTGATTTTTTCTCTCTCTTTTGCTCATAAACCAGAGTGATATACATATACTTCATTCTGGACATTATTTAACCAGATAGGCAGGTGAAATGATTGTTATAGCCCAATGTTGCAAACTCCCAACAGTGATTTCCTCGGTCAGGGGTGTCAAACTCGCAGCATCACGGCACGTAAGTCTTCCCTATTGCCTATTCCCTGATCTGTCACGGCTTCCAGTTTGTGGCAACTCCGACGGAACCGTGACATGATCCTCATGAATTAGTGATGTGCAGAATCTGTCCTGCAAAGAAAGAATGACACACAATGTTGCCACATTGAATTATATTCCTTTTCCTAAAGATCGTCATTTTCCCAGTTCCCATTAAAGGGCTGATTTAAACAGGAAAGCATCTTTCATCAGCTGTAAATAAGTCAATATTGTTTATTGTGGCAGTTGATTTTTTTCGCGTGGCTCTTTTATATCTGTTGCCTGATCCCCTTAACTGGAGGATCCAGGGCTTCAACATGGAGATTTCCTGTAATCTGTTTCTGAAATGAGGCCTGAAGGAATCAGTATATAAGCATACAGGTGGTCCTTGTCTTACAGTCACTTAGCAACAATATCAAGTGAGTTACTCAAGATCAAATGAGGTACTAATACCACTCTATAAAGTCTTAGTAAGATCACACCTAGACTAGAGTACTGCATCCAGTTTTGGTTACCACATTATAAAAAAGATGTTGAGACTCTAGAAAAAGGGCAGAGAAGAGCAACCAGGATGATTAGGGGACTGGAAACTAAAACATACGAAGAACGGTTACAGGAACTGGGCTTGGCTAGTCTAGTGAAGAGAAGGACCAGAGGACACATGATAGCAGTCTTCCAAATCTGAGGGGCTGCCACAGAGAGGAAGAGGGTTCAAGCTATTTTCTAAAGCGGCTAAAGGCCAGACTAGGAATAATGGATGGAAACTGAACAAGGAGAGATTTAACCTGGAAATAAGGAGAAACTTTCTGACAGTGAGAACAATCAACCCATGGAACAGAAGTTGCCCTCGGAAGTTGTGGAAGCGCCATCACTTGAGACTTTCAAGAAGATATTGGACTGCCATCTGTCAGAAATGGTGTAGGGTCTCCTGCTTGGGAAGGGGGTTGGACTAGAAGACCTACAAGGACCCTTCCAACTCTGATTATCTCTTATTTGTTCAAAGTGACAGCTTACCTGCAAAACAAGAGCTATGACCTGGTTCTGAAGTTTTAATAGTTTGGGGGGGGGGAGGGCATTTGAGGTCATATGACCATACTTTGTGCACCCAGCAACACAACATTTATGGGCTTTTGCAGTATTCTGTGGTCACATGACTGCATTTTATGACAAGTAGCTTCCGATTTTCAACAAAACACTATAGCGACCAAAAGCATGGTGTTTTATGACCACCACAGAAAAGGTAAAATCGGATTGATTGACCAACCCAATATGCAAGTGTCACAACATATGACCATAACAGGCTGGCTCCATTAAGGTTGTAAGTTGAAGACTGCTTGTAGTTGATAGCACAAGGTCTAGACATTTAAGCATGTAATTTATCTTCCTTTTCACCCTTAAAGGAATTGACTCCAGTTTTGATATGCCAGAGCATATGAAGTTACAGGTAATTCTCGATTTACAACAGTTCATTTTAGTGACCATTCAAAGTTACAAGAGCACTGAAAAAAGAGGTTTATGACCATTTTTCACACTTATGATTGTTGCAGCTTATCAGTGGTCAAGTGATAAAAATTCAGATGCTTCAGACTCGTATTTATGACATTTGCAATGTCATGCGATCCCCTTTTGCAACCTTCTGACAAGCAAAGTCAATGGGGAAGCCGGATTCACTTAACAACGATGTTACTAATTTAACAACTGCAGTGACTCATTTAACGACTGGAAAAAAAAGGTTGTAAAATGGGCCAAAGTTCACTTAACAAATATCTCACTTTGCAATAGAAATTTCAGGCTGAATTGTGGTCCTAAAGTTGTGGACCACCTATGCTGCAAAACAATCGAGTTCTTTTCCTTTCCCATGGCTGATATGCTAACCTACTTCTAGAAGAACCTTTAGCAAATGTTGATGATTCTAAAGAGGAATATACACCGCTCAAAAAAATAAAGGGAACACAAAAATAAGACATCCTAGATCTGAATGAATGAAATATTCTTATTAAATACTTTGTTCATTACATAGTTGAATGTGCTGACAACAAAATCACACAAAAATTATCAATGGAAATCAAATTTAGCAACCCATGGAGGTCTGGATTTGGAGTTACACTCAAAATTAAAGTGGAAAAAAACACTACAGGCTGATCCAACTTTGATGTAATGCCCTTAAAACAAGTCAAAATGAGGCTCACTAGTGTGTGTGGCCTCCACGTGCCTGTATGACCTCCTTACAACGCCTGGGCATGCGCCTGATGAGGTGGCGGATGGTCTCCTGAGGGATCTCCTCCCACACCTGGACTAAAGCATCCCCCAACTCCTGGACAGTCTGTGGTGCAACGTGGCGTTGGTGGATGGAGCGAGACATGATGTCCCAGATGTGCTCAATTGGATTCAGGTCTGGGGAACGGGCGAGCCAGTCCATAGCATCAATGCCTTCATCTTGCAGGAACTGCTGACACACTCCAGCCACAGGAGGTCTAGCATTGTCGTGCATTAGGAGGAACCCAGGGCCAACCGCACCAGCATATGGTCTCACAAGGGGTCTGAGGATCTCATCTCGGTACCTAATGGCAGTCAGGCTACCTCTTGGGAGCACATAGAGGGCTTTGCGGCCCCCTAAAGAAATGCCACCCCACACCATTACTGACCCACTGCCAAACCGGTCATGTTGGAGGATGTTGCAGGCAACAGAACATTCTCCACTGCGTCTCCAGACCCTGTCACGTCTGTCACACATGCTCAGTGTGAGCCTGCTTTCATCTGTGAAGAGCACAGGGCGCCAGTGGCAAATTTGCTAATCTTGGTGTTCTCTGGCAAATGCAAATTGATGTTGTGTAAGCACAACCCCCACCTGTGGACGTCGGGCCCTCATACCACTTTCATGGAGTCTGTTTCTGACGGTTTGAGCAGCCACATGCACATTTGTGGTCCGTTGGAGGTCATTTTGCAGGGCTCTGGCAGTGCTCCTCCTGTCCCTCCTTGCACAAAGGCGGAGGTAGCGGTCCTGATGCTGGGTTGTTGCCCTCCTACGGCCTCCTCCACGTCTCTTGATGTACTGGCCTGTCTCCTGGTAGCGCCTCCATGCTCTGGACACGACGCTGACAGACTCAGCAAACCTTCTTGCCACAGCTCGCATTGATGTGCCATCCTGGATGAGCTGCACTATCTGAGCCGCTTGTGTGGGTTGTAGACTCTGTCTCATGCTACCACTAGAGTGAAAGCACCGCCAGCCTTCAAAAGTGACCAAACCATCAGCCAGAAAGCATAGGAACTGAGAAGTGGTCTGTGGTCACCACCTGCAGAACCACTCCTTTATTGGGGATGCCTTGCTAACTGCCTCTGCTTTCCACCTGTTGTCTATTCCATTTGCCACAACAGCATGTGAAGTTGATTGTCAATCAGTGTTGCTACCTAAGTGGACAGTTTGATTTCACAGAAGTGTGATTGACTTGGAATTACATTGTGTTGTTTAAGTGTTCCCTTTATTTTTTTGAGCAGTGTATTTGTCATCTTTGAATGGGGAGTGTCTTAACTCTGGAATTTGGGGTTAATTATGGACGGTGGGGGATGTGGCTAATCCCAAAATGCCCTTTTACCAGAAGGCAAATTTGTGAAGTTGCTTCCTGGCATTTCATCTTCTCCCCTTCTCTAGTCACACATGGTCTCTGCCATCCTATCTTCACGCTTTCTCCTGGCAAGGGCAAATGGTTGAGTTGCATCTCCCAATCTTTTTTTTTTTTTTTTAATTATCTGAGGTGGCCTGTAGGGCACAGATGCTGCCTTATTCATAAGGGTAACATGGAAACTGCAGATTTGTAGCATTTTAAGAAAACCAAAAGAGAAAGGGTACCTGGTGAGAAAGAAGTTCTTTGATATATCTTGTGGGCACCTGATTAAAGAGTCCAGCTATAGGTTCTATATAGACTGCAGGACATACTTCAGATGGTAAAAGACTGGGCAGAGCAGTTCTAGAAAGATATAAAACCAACCTTTTTCTCTACTAGGGAGGTACATAAAAAAAACTTTCCAGATGTTCTTGGCTTTATTAAATGTTACCACTGGAATTGCAGGGACATTCCATAAAAATTGGCTCAGCAGGTAAAATTGCCTTCTGATTGAGAACCCTATTTGGAAAAGCCTCTAAATCAAGGGTCTTCAAACTTGGCAAGTTTAAGACTTGTGGACTTCAACTTCCAGAATTCCTGAGCTAACATGACTGGAGGAGGAATTCTGGGAGTTGAAGTCCACAAGTCTTAAAAGTTGCCAAGTTCGAAGACTCCTGCTCTAAATAGTTCTCCCTGGCTATTTATTCACATTGCAGGCTTAAAGTAATTAATTGTTAGAATGAATTAAATGAGCATCTTGATTAACTGCATTGTGTTTCTTTTTATACAACACACTGAAACATAAATGAACCACATAGAGTCAGTTTGCTCAACAGTCAGGCTAATGTGTGATTGACTATTTTGTAAGACTATGCCATGCAGTCTAACTGCACGTATATGGGTAAAAAGTTATTTCTGAGCCAAGAAATAGTCCTTTCGTAGACATGGAACGGTGGGTTGTGCTGAAAACTGGCTTTGAAAGGCAATTGAACGGTAGTGGTTGTGTAATCTTAGAAATATATGTCATTTACAGAGTTCCCATATGTATTCCAAATTAGAGTCTCCTCTTCAAATTTATATTTTTCACAGCCCTAATGCTAGCAAGCATCATCTTAAAACAGAGCTTTCTTGTAAGATGAAAAGGAGGGTGTTTTTTTTAAATTAATGTAGCATGCAATGCAGTTTTGATAAACATTTCTGTAAGGAATGTTCACATAAATGCTACCCAACAGTTCATGTCATATCAAGTCAACCTATTTCTTAATGTGATTCATCTAACTTAACTCCCTCCAGACACCGCAAAAAGCCATCCATCACTGCCAAAAAGTCAAATATTCAAGAAAATTAGCTTAACACTTCGCGTGGGAATTTTCAGACTTCGCCTGACTTCTCTGCAATCACTTTCAGAAAAAGTTCCTTTTGAAATACCACTTGTTTCAAGAGTCATGCTTTCCTGAGAAGACAGACGAGGCAGGACCTTGCCAGAGGTGGTATTCAGCAGGTTCTGACCAGTTCTGGAGAACCGGGAGTGGAAATTTTGAGTAGTTCGGAGAACCAGCAAATACCACCTCTGACTGGCCCCTCCCACATCTATTCTCTGCCTCCCAAGTCCCAGCTGATTGGCTGGGTCTTCTTTGGTTGCCCTGCACAGGAGAACAGAGCTGGAAAGCAGGTTAGTGGGGTGGGGAGGGAATGGGGATTTTGCAGTAACCTTCCCCCAGGAGTGGGGAGGGAATGGATATTTTACAGTATCCTCCTGCCATGCCCAACAAGCCACGCCCACAGAACCGGTAGTAAAAAAAATTTGAATCCCACCACTTTAACCTTTAACTCCGGCTGCACCAGCAAAAGAAACCTTTGAAATTAATCACAGTTGGAGGGCACCAGGTTCTGGCAGTCTGTGTTAACAGATGAACGGCTGAAGCCTGAATAACTTCCAATAAATATAAATTTGCTGCATTTGATCCTTAAAGCTAAAAAGGACAAATCTGGTACATGAGGCTGTACACATGCCTTGAAAGAAACCACAAACCACATTTTGAAAGCAGCCCCTTTTGTACTTTGATGGGTTCCTCAGCCTGAAAATGGCAGGATCCTCTCCTCTTCCTGTAGTCCACGGGTGTCAAACTCATGGTGTCATGTTGCCATCATGCGACGTTTGGCGATGTTTTTTTCCCTTTGCGGAGCTGGGGTGGGCATGGCCTGTGTGTGACACATCTGGCCTGTGGGCCGCCAGTTTGGCACCCCTGTAGTCCAATGTATCTCAACATCCCCAAGCTTAAGATTTGTGGACTTCAATTCCCAGAATTCAAATCCTAGAGACATCTGCTGGTGTGTTGTCTATTACCAGAAATGTACCAATGATGATTTATTTTTGGCCAATGACAAAGCCAAGAAGATGGCTTCATTCTGGCAGTTTAAAGTTTGATCTAGACATGGAAGAAGCAGCAACACTCCCAGAATTCCCCACCAGACTTTTTCTGTAGCCCAGTGTTTCTCAATCTCAGTTTAATTTGCGTGGACTTCAACTCCCAGAATTCCCCAGCCAGATTTTTTCTTTCCTCATGGCTGGCTGAGGAATTCTGGGAGTTGAAGTTCAAGCATCTTAAACTTGCTGAGGTTGAGAAAAACCGGTTTAGTCTGTGGAGATTCATAGTCATCCAGACCAGTAGTCGCCAACCAGTGGGCCGGGGACCACTGGTGGCCCATGAGAAAATTTTGGTGGTCCGCAGAGAAATGTCACTCCCAAAAGGAATTAATCAAGGCTGTGTGGAAACACAAGGCTGCATGGCCCACATGGCCTGCAGGAACACAAGGCTTGCGTCCCTTGCATTGCGAACAACACGAGGTAGTGAGGGGAGGGGGGAAAGGGTGGAGGGGAGGGGAGGGAACGTGCCCCACGTGCCCCACGTGCCTGGACTGGCCACCAGGCTGCTTCTTTCCACTTCTTTCTTCTTCTGCTTTTGGCTGCACGCAAGGAAAGCAGCAAGTCTTTCTCTCCCCCAAACTCTACCAGAAATGAGCCTTTGGCATCCTGCTCCAAGAGGCTGTGCCAGCAAAGACTCATTTCTGGCAGAGTTTGGGGGAGAAAGAAAAGACTTTCTGCTGCTTCCCTTGCATGAAGCCAAAAGTCTCTCTCTCTCTCTCTCTCTTTCCCCCCCGAGAACGGAGCTGGAGACGGGATCCTGCGATCCCAAATAAAGAATGATCGATCGGTAGGAAAATGGGGTGAGGAATTTTCCTGCAGACTTTTTAGGGGATTTTCCCAGGGTCTCTGGCTCACGGGATTTAAAATTATGACTTCGGTGGCTCCTGAGGTCCAAAAGGTTGGCGACCCCTGATCCAGACTGTAGTTGTCTCAAAGGTGCTTTTTCAAAAGGCAACTGGACTATTTTTCTTCCTTGAGGAAGCTCTAAATGAGCTTCCGATGAAGCATCTTGAAAAAAAAAATTCACTTGCCTTTTAAAAAAGCACCTTTGAGATTGCTATATAGCCTATTTGACTTCTAGGGCAGCATAACAATTAAGTAGCCAGTTTGCCCCACCCAACACCCAACCTTCAGTGCCTTCACAGTGACAGCCAATATATTCCACTCTTTCTTTTTTTTCCACTCTCCCTCTCTCTTTCTGGCACAAAAGAGGAAAGCAGAAGTTTTAATGGAAACCATCAGTTTCTGAAAAATATTTCACGTTCCCCAAGGAGCTGTCTGCTGACTCTTCCCCAGAGATGGGTGACCAATATCACGGCGGCCTGGGGTGAATGCGGCTGCTGCGTTGAGTGAGCCACAGTCTTAGCCGAGAGGCTAGCGACTCCCTGCTGCCTCCTATTTCCGTTTCACCGCTGGTACTAGGCCGCGGCTGCGCCGAGGGTGGTTTCTTGAAGATCTTCCAGACCCAGGAGACGATGGTGTGGAAGCTGAGACGGGAGGAGGCAGCGTGGGGCTTTGCAGAACTGGGGGGAAGCTCAGCTGCTAGGGTGGAGGCCACAGCAGAAGGCATCTGCTGAGGGCTGGGGATTTTTTTTTCTTTTGTCGGTCGGACCTGCGAGACAGTGAAAAAGCCACTTTTCAACATCAACAAATCTGTCTTCTGCTCCACCTTTGGCATTTCTTGGCAAGGCCGTGTCGCCAACCTGGACTGTGTGGTGTCCGCCAGCATTGGGCCCAGATTAAATGGGCGGGACACATCATCAGAATGGATGGCTGCCTCACCCATTGTTCTTGTGGTGGACACAAGAAAAAGACCTCAAGATCAGAGGTGATATTCAGCAGGCTCTGAACGGTTCTGGAGAACCGGTAGTGGAAATTTTGAGTAGATTGGAGAACTGGCCAATCCCACCTCTGACTGGCCCCGCCCCCATCTATTCTCTGCCTCCTGAGTCCCAGCTGATTGGCTGGGTCTTCTGTGGTTGCCCTGCATAGGAGAACAGAGCTGGAAAGCAGGTTAGTGGGGTGGGGAGGGAATGGGGATTTTACAGTATATCCTTCCCCTGACATGCCCACCAAGCCACACCCACAGAAACGGTAGTAAAAAAATTTGAATCCTACCACTGCTTTGGAGGAAACTACATTACTATGTTACCCAGGCAGGGAAACTAGAAGCTTCGTCCACTGACAGACCCCACTGGTGAGGCCTACAGTATGTTAGGAAGCCTACATCAACTTTGAAGACAGATGCCACCAAAAACTGATGGAAAATTATGAGTGGCATCACAGAACGACAGTCACTGCTATTTTAACAATGGCCTTCCAGTGTTAAGACTCTGCACTTCCACAGCTACTTCTGTGTTCATGGATGAACTACACGGCAGTGTTTTTTGTTTTTGCTTCAAATCCAAAGACTATCTTGCTATCTCTCCACTGAAACCTCCTTCCAACTTTCTGCTCAAGGAATTCTGGAAAAGGGCAACTCCTTGAAGGAACTGTGAAGCTAGTTGGATGTTCTGGATCTAGAAGTACATCCAACTAGCTTCATCATTCCTTTCTAGAGTTGAACACGACCGAATGGATAACGTCATTATTATTAATTGGACGCTCTGGGTCTAGAAACAGCAGTAGAAAGTTTCTCAACTGATCCAGTCAGCCCTGATGGCTTGGGAATTCTGGGAGTTCCCAACAATGAGAAATACTATACTAGATTCAAAACTAAATTTGAAAAAATATACTTGCAGTGTTAACATAACATGCTCTATCCCGCACCCAAATAAACCTTATCATGGTTTAACCTGATGGGCTGGTTCACATCACTTGCTGGCACAGTGCTCAGCTCCTAACATGTTGCAATATTATTATTCTGTAATATTTCATGTTTAGTGCTTCCTATGGCATTTTCTTCTCCAACAAGAGTGTTGTTACAAATGGAAATGGTTTAGCAAATTAAGAGCTGTATGCTATTCTCGGACAGCTGAACATTGCAGCAAGTATTTTGAGGCAAGGTATGAATGAAAACAATGGTTAAGGCAGACTTAATGTTACTCCTAAACCCTCCAGCAAAACATGAGCAATCCTGACCTTTGCCAGTTTTGCATTATTGCTTCATCGTGTCTCCTTTTGCCTTTTGACCTTTGCCTGAAATCACTGTGTGGATCACACCTATCAAAACATAACTCACCCATGTTTGGAGAAGAACTTGGTAAACATAATTTTTCAGAAAGAATTTGTTCCCAAAGTTACTGTCTTTAGAAAGAAACATGGCTCAGGAGGTTTTTTTGAGCTTGGTGGTATAAAAAGAGTTGTGATGGAAGACAGATTTTCCCCACAAGAAGAAGCCTGGAATTATGGGCCTTAAATTGTGCTGGTTGTTAAGCAGATCACCACGTGAGCACACCTGATTTCACAATCCTTTTTTTTTTTTTGCAGCGGTCATTAAGTGAACATGGCAATTGTAAAGTGAATGCCATGGTTGTTATACAAATCCGTTGTCCACAATTTTTGCTGGAAACCAGAATAAAACGCTGGTTTCCTGCAGACAACATTGTAAACTGAGCCATGGTGGCGCAGTGGTTAGAGGGCGATACTGCAGGCTACTTTGGCTGCCTGCAATTTGGCAGTTCGAATCTCACTGGCTCAAGGTTGACTCAGCCTTCAATCCTTCTGAGGTGGGTAAAATTGTTGGGGCAATATGCTGACTCTGTAAACCGCTTAGAGAGGGATATAAAAGCACTGTGAAGTGGTATATAAGTCTAAGTACTATTGCTAAATTGTACTCACGTTCCTGAGGGATACTGCAGTCCGCTTTAATGAGGGCCAGTTGCCAAGCATCCAAAGTGCAATTACATGACTGCAGGAAGTGCCTGGCCATCAGAATTTCAGATCCGGGTCATAATTAGACCTGAGGAAGTTTGCCATAACTTCAAATGGTTCCCAAGGGACTAATTGTAAGTCAAGGACTACCTGCATGAGTTTCTAAAACAAATCAATTGAGGTACTAATACCACTCTATAAAGCCTTAGTAAGACCACACCTGGATTCAGTTTTGGTCACCACACTATAAAAAAGATGTTGAGACTCTAGAAAAAGTGCAGAGAAGAGCAGCCAGGATGATGAGGGGACTAGAGACTATGACATATGAAGAACGGTTACAGGAACTGGGCTTGGCTAGTCTAGTGAAGAGAAGGACCAGGGGAGACAGGATAGCAGTCTTCCAATATTTGACGGTCTGCCACTGAGAGGAAGGGGTCAAGCTATTTTCCAAGGCCAGACAAGGAATAATGGATGGAAACTGAACAAAGAGAGATTAAACCTGGAAATAAGGATACATTTTCTGACAGTGAGAACAATCAACCCATGGAACAACCAAGCTTGCCTTCGGAAGTTGTGGGAGCTTCATCACTGGAAGCCTTCCAGAAGAGATTGGACTTCCACCTGTCAAAAATGGTGTAGGGTCTCCTGCTTTGGGGAGGGGGTGTTGGACTAGATGACCTACATGGTCCCTTCCAACTCTGTTAATCTGTCAAATGCCAAGCATATACTAACACTATTAGATCCCTTCCAGAATCTCTACGTCGGGCTTCTTGGGGTTGATACAGACCTGGCTATTCTCCCCTGCTTGCTCTGAGCGATAGCAGTGGATCCCTGGAGATCCTGCCTTGGCCTCCGGACTCGGGGGCAGTGAGCGCTGGTCCTGGAGCAGCGGCTTTAGTTCCATCACGGTGGCCTGCTCCTTCTCATCTGCTTGGCTGCTTCTGTGCTTCTGTTTCTGGGGAGACTTCCTGCCGAGGTTGGCTGTGGGCAGCAGGAGGTTGTTCCGTGGTACTGGGGCTGGTGGCTCTTTGGAGGTTTTGAGCCTTGCACTCGACTTGTATGGGGAGCTCCCTGGGGTGCGGGGCTTCAGAGTTGCCTCTGGTTCCTTCCGAGCGCTACCTGACTCTTGGTCAGTGCCGGATGGCCTCAAACGCCTCCCTCCAGGCCCTTCCAGCTTTCTCCCACCAGATCCAGGCCGGGAGCCCGCAGTTGGTTGACCACGGGGAGAATCCTGGGCAGCCACCGATACCTTAAAATTATTATTAACTTCCACTTCTCTTTTCTCTTTGCCGATAGCTTCTTCCTCCAGATAGCCATCGCACTGGACACTGGCATCGCAGGGACTTCCTTTTTCCTCCCGGGGGTCACTCGTGTTGGAAGGCTGGTACCGGGGGAACTCCACGTACGTTCGATAGCAGGGATAATAGCCAGTGGAAGCACTGGATTCCTTTAACAGGGCTTCCTCATCACACAGGTAGTAGCCCTCATGGTCCACGGAACTGCTGTCCAGGCAGCTGGACTTCGAAAGATTGGAGTTTGTCAGGAGTTTCCCATCAGATTCAAAACTATCTATCAAAGATACCTGAAAGAAAGACACTTCGTTTCAAATACATATGATTCGAATCAGGCCATTATAACGTCGTCTGGCTTTGGGCAGGTCAACTGAATTGGAAGTGGTTACGAAATTGTCGACATAGGAAGTTGTGGGAGCTTCATCACTGGAGGCTTTCAAGAAGAGATTGGACGGCCATTTGTCAGAAATGGTGTAGGGTCTCCTGCTTGGGTGGAGGGTTGGACTGGATGACCTACAAGCAGGGGTGGGATTCTACCAGTTCAGACTGGTTCGGGTGAACCGGATGTTAAGTTTTCACCTGGTTCACCGAACCAGTATTTCAACCAACCGGCTGGCCCCTCCCATCCCACCCCTCCCATGAGTCTCCACGCGGCCCATTTTCCATGCAGATAAGTGCAGGGTCCGCGCAGAGGATCTGGGGGGGGGGAAAAAGGCCTTCTGGAAGTCCAGAAATGGGTCTGTTTCCGGCTTCTGGAGGGCCTCTGGAGCCCAGGTTTTTGCCCTCCCAGAGGCCCTTGGACCCTTGGGAAGGCGAAAAACGGCCCTCCCAGAAGTACTGGAAGTCCAGAAACAGGCCTGAGCCTCCAGAGCCTGAGGGAAGCAGTTTTCGCCCTCCCAGAGGCCCAGGGGAAGCCTCTGGACCCTTTGGAGGGCAAAAAACAGACCTCCCGGAAGTTCCGGTAGGCCCCGCCCACCATGGCCACGCCCACCCAGCAACCAGGCAGCGAAACGGTTTCTTGTATTTTTGAATCTCACCCCTGCCTACAAGGCCCCTTCCAACTCTGTTAATCTAATCTAATCTAATTTAATCATTATTTGTCCTTTGATTTGAATAGGTCTACATGTCTGAACAGGATCGAGGTTGTAAGTAACGTTTTACAGTGCCATTGTAACTTTGAATGGTCACTAAAGGAACAGTTGCAACTTGAGGTCTACCTGCACCATTTCTCCTGTCTTGAAAGTAAGCCAATTTTGAGACAAAACTGCAGAATGGATGGCGGGATGGGTGTGGCGTCTTTCACAATTCTAAGTGGGCCACCTTTTGAGACTGCACAGAGCACCCTAGGACAGGGGTCTCCAACTTCGGCAACTTTAAGCCTAGTGGACTTCAACTCCCAGAATTCCCCAGCCAGATTCATTTAACAACCGGGTTACGAATTCGTCAACCGTGGCGATTCACTTAACAACTATGGCAAGGACGATTGTAAAATCGGGCAAAGCTCGTTTAACAAATGTCACAACAGAAATTCTGGACTCAAATGTCGGTCGTAAGTTGAAGACTACCCCTGGCCATGGATTTCACCTTTTTCTTGCAGTGGTGGCGAACCTATGGCACACGTGCCACAGGTGGCATGCAGAGCCCTCTCTGTGGGCCCAGGCACTGTTCTCCCAGCTCTGCTCCGCCACTAATGCATGCGTCCCTCCTGCCAGCCATCTGGTCTTCAGGTCTCTGCCGTGCATACACAGGGGGCATGCGCAAGAGGCGCGCACTAGCAGCGCATGTGTAAATGTGGGCGCATGCATGGTGGGGTGCATGCACAGGTGTGTATGTGTTGCATTTGGGGTATGTGCATGCATATGCATGTACACTTTGGGCACTCAGTGCCAAAACTTACAACACTGCTCTGGGTGTTTGCAACCGAGTCGTGGCAACAGGCAAACCCACACGGGCATCACCACTTGTGCAAGCAGCAAGCAAGCATGTGCACAGGTGCTCCATTTGTGTGAGTGGAGGGCAGGCATGCGCTTGCTGGCTGCTCACCTGCAACCATCACCTCCCCCCCCCTCTTTCCATAAGAAAGGTTAGGGCAGGGGTGGGATACAACAGGGTTAAGTACCGGTTCGGGATTTATGAGCTTCCCTGCATGCTGTGAGCCACGCGCCTGTAAATCGCCATCAGCATGCTGCATGCAGAGACGCAGCCTTAGAAACAGCCCTCTTTTCATGCTTTTTTAACTGCAGCTGTGCCTCGTTCGGCAGCTGAAGTTGAAAAATCAGGAAATAAAGGTCAGGTAAGAGTCCGGGTGGGTGGGTGAGCAAACACATCAGCAGACATAGAACCGGTTCTATGTCTGCTGCTCTTCAGAGCTACCGGTTCTACAGAGGTGGACAGAACCGGTAGAAACCCACCCCTGGGTTAGGGGATTCTGTTTTAGTGGGAACTTGATCCCTCCTATTATGTGCAACACTTGTACATAATGCCTGGATCAGGGATGTCCAACCTTGGCAACTTTTAAGACCTGTGATCTTCAGCTCCCAGAAATCCCCAGCCAGCCATGTTTCCTCGTGTGTTCATATTAGTAACCATGGATACAGTGGTGGGATTCTAAATTTTTTACAACTGGTTCTGTGGGTGTGGCTTGGCTTGGTGGGTGTGGCAGGAGAAGGATATTGTAAAATCTCCAATCCCACCCCGCTCCGAGGGAAGGTTACTGTAAAATCCCCACTCCCTCCCCTCCCCACTAACCTGCTTTCCACCTTTCTACCTGTATTTGTCTTTCCATTCAGGATTCAGGCAGTCTGCAATAGTGGTGGGATTCAAATTTTTTTACTACCAGTTCTATGGGCATGCCTTGGTGGGTGTGGCAGGGGAAGGATATACTGTAAAATCCCCATTCCCTCCCCTCCCCACTAACCTGCTTTCCAGCTCCGTTCTCCTGTGCAGAGCAACCAAAGAAGACCCAGCCAATCAGCTGGGACTCATTGGGAGAATAGATGGGGGCGGGGGGGGGGGGCAGTCGGAGGTGGGATTTGCCGGTTCTCCGAACTACTCAAAATTTCCGCGACCGGTTCTCCAGAATTGGTCAGAACCTGCTGAATACCACCTCTGCATTGCTACATCTTGTAGCTGAGAGGTCCACAGGGATACATTTCTCACCTCATTCACTCTGGTCTCCAGATGTTCTTCAGTGTTGTCCCCAGGTGGAGGCCAAAGCCCTTCCTGAACATCACATGCTGAATGTTTCGCAGATAACCCTTGGCTGCTAAGATCCTCCAGCACGCTACTAGAGTCATCCTGGTGAGCTGCCTCTTCCTCCTCCTTCTCCTGAAGCTGCAGGACGGACAATACTTTTTTTTTAATATATAAATACTACACAGGTGGACCTCCACTTACAACAGTTCATTTAGTGACCGTTCAAAGTTACAACGGCACTGGAAAAAAAGGGACTTATGACCGTTTTTCACACTTAGGACCATTCTAGCCTCCCCATGGTCACATGATTTACATCTGGATGCCTGACAACTGACTTGTCTTTGTGACGGTTGCAGTGTCCCAGGGTCGTGTGATCCCCTCTTGCGACTCAACGGGGAATCCAGATTCACTTAACCGCCGTGTTACTAATATAGCAACTGCAGTGATTCACTTAACAAAGGTGGCAAGGGAAGTCGTCAAATGGGGCAAAACTCACTTAACACATTTCTCACTTAGCAACATAAATTCTGGGCTCAGTCAGGGTCGTAAGTCGAGAACTATCTGTGTGGAGAACATTCAGGAGCAGAAGTGGTTAAGATACCACCAAGAGGTCTTATGATCCTAACCTTGGGAACAACCCCACCAAATCAGGTCAAAGATCCACCTACTCTATTTTCTCACTTCCACCCTGAGCTTCTGATGCTTCTGAGCTCAGCTAGGCAGGCAAAAATAGCTATCTCTTTCCTGTGTTCTATGACTCTCAGCATTTACTAATTTCAAGAGACTGTTCTCACACACAACACTCTACTTTTGTTCTCACAAGATAACCTCCGGACATGCTTTATCTGATGGAAAAGTCCATGTTAGCATTTGCTTTCATTTGATTCCGATAATAGGTAATCAGTTGATCAAAGGGAAGCCTCAAAACCAAGCTTGAATGAAGCAGTTCTAATTAGACCTAAGATAGCATCTTTTGACCTTGGAAGACACCCTTAGCTGTCATGACTAGTAGCTCTTGGTAAAATAAGAAAGCCATGTTTTTAAACTCTTTCTAAAGCTGTCCAAGCCTCATACTTCTGAAGAGTGTCCCAAATATGGAATCTTCATTCAATGCTTAATTGACCTGTGGAACCTAATCATAAAATAACTAGATTGTTGGGGTTTTTTTTTACGTTAAACTACAGTATAACATAGCTTGTTTGGATTTAACTTAGATGTGCATGTAAAAACAGGATGAGACCCTGTGCCATCACGGTCTCAATCTTGACTTTTTTTGACTCCTACCACTCTAGACATTCTCAAGGGTCAAGTGACATCATGCATATGATGACAACATTGTTTACATCAGTGGCCCCCAACCTTTTTTGTGCCACGGCCCGGTACCGGCATCACAAAATGATCCGCGGCCCGGTACTGGCATCAGCACGCATGGCAAGGCGAGCCGAGCAACCGGCCAGCCAGCCGTCCCCCGCTTCTCCCCGCCACCTTCAACTCCTCCTTTGTACCGTTGTCGATGGGCTTCGGGACGGCTTCGGGACGGTCGCTCGGCTCGCCTTGCCTTGGGTGCTGAAAGAATCCTCGCGCCTTAGTTTTGTTCAAGCCGCCCCCTCGATGAAACTAAGGCGCGAGGATTCCTTCAGGACCCAAACGCCGCTTTCCAACCGGAAAAGCTCACCGGAAGCACTTTCTCATCAAAACAAGATGGCGGCGCCCAGCAAACCGGCGGCCCGGTAGAAAATGTTCCACGGACCGGTACCGGAGGGTACTTTGCACGATGGTATTATGATTTATGATGTCTGTGTCGTCATAGCTTCTGCTGGACACTTAAGCACCCCACCCCCTCAAGAAAGAGCTGTCACCTACCCATCTAAAATCAAGCAAATTGGTATATTGTGATTTCTGTTGCTCTTGATTTCCTTCCTGTTCTTCCTTCTGATAACTACTGGGCACTTGCTCTGTCTCTTTGTCTTTGCCAACATACACCTCTTCACTGTGGGGAATTCCTTCAGAAGTCAATTGCTGGTAGAAATAGAAGGAATAAAAATAATAAAAAAGAGAGGGGGGGAAAAGACAATGATAGAGAAAAAAAAATTTAAAAAAGAAAGAACACAACACAAAACAGGAAAGCAGTACAGGAAAGCAGACGCTAAAATACTGGGATTTTCCAATCTATGGATAACTATACACACACACAATCACACACGTATACTGTACATGTATATATAATTGATCCAGGAGAACATTGATGTCAGGATTAATCAAGACTCTCTGGAAGGCTGTTTTATAATACAGAATCATTTCCTCCCAGCCTCAATATCCATAATGTTATGGTTGTGTGGAATTATAAATAATTTTTCTTGAGGTAAGTACAGTATGTATGTTATGTATGTATGTATGTATGTATATGTACAGGTGGTCCTCAACTACAATTGAGTCCAAAATTTCTGTTGCTAAGTGAGATAGTTACTAAGTGAGCTTTGTTCCATTTTACGACCTTTCTTGCCACATTGGTTAAGTGAATAATGGCAGCTGTTAAGTTAGTAACACGGTTGTCGTGTGAATCTGGCTTCCCCGTTGACTTTGCTTGTCAGAAGATTGCCAAGGGTGATCGCATGATCCCGGAACATTTCAACCATCATGCCAGTTGTCAAGCATCCAAATTTTGATCAGGCGACCATAGGGATGGTGCAATGGTCATAAGTATGAAAAATGGTCATAGGTCACTTTTTTCAGTGCCATTGTAACTTTGAACCGTCACTAAATGAATTATCTGTATTCCATTTCTGCCCCTGCCACAATCCCATCGTTCTCAGTAGCTCACTCTGCAGGACGATATAAACAAAAAATAAAGCCTCCGTAGTGATGTTAAACCCAATTAGAAAAATTTACAAGAATGATAATAAAAAGAATTGAAAAGGCCTCCATCAATTGTGGCTTTGGTTGTGTATTTGTGTGTCGACTATTTTGATAGTCAGATGTCTCTGTCTTCCCCACTCCTCCAGCACATCCAGCACAAGAGGTTCAGAACTCCTGGATTTGATTGACTGCTCAGTTCTGATTAATGGCTATACTTTCCAAGCCAACAAAATATGGCTACGATTAACTAATGATGGGCTTGCCAACAAACTGTGACTTAAGTTTGACAAACACTCCAATTATACCGATAGAGAATTGATAGTGGAAATGACTGCGCCAGATAGAAGGATCCAAGCCTGAGGAAATCCACGTTTTATACTGTGATTATCACATGCAGTCCTTGAGATACGTGGTTATCCTTAGTCAGGGCTTAATGCAGAGTTCAGCATGCAGCTGGACTTTTCCCCCTAGCAGCAGATCTATTGCACTGGAGTTCTTCAATACTGATTCCACAGAACAAGCTAATCTATTTGTTCATTTATTGTTCGTGGCTTACAATGAGCAACCAACCTTTTGTCTTAGGGTGTTTATTGAATCCTAGAAAATACCCTTGCATAGAAATTAGAGAGATCTGACATGACCGTAGATCTTTGGCTTCATCCTACAAGATGCAGGTAATCCTCGACTTACAACAGTTTGTTTAATGATCAAAGTTACAACAGGATTGAAAAAAAAATGACTTATGACCAGGGGTGAGCTTCAAAAATTTTAGCAAAGGGTTCTCTGCTTGGTTGCTTGGGTGGGCGTGACCATGGTGGGTGTAGCCTAGTCGGCCTCCTGCACCATGGCGGGGTGTGTGTGTTGTTTTTGCCTCCCCCCCGGGCTCCAGAGGCTTTCCTCGAGCCTCCGGGAGGGCAAAAACGACCTGCCTGGGCTATGGAGGCTCTCTGGAAGCTGGAAACGGGCCCATTTCCGGCCTTCCGGAACTTCCGGGAGGCCCGTTTTTTGCCCTCCCCAAACCTCCACATGCGCTCTGCACTTACCTGCATCCAAAACGGGCCACGTGGGGATTCTTGGGAGGGGCGGGGTGGGGTGGGCAGGGCCAGCCAGGAGTGGGATTTAGGGGTTCTCCAAACTGCACAGAATCTTAGCTAAGGGCTCTCCCAAACCCCTGCGAACCCCCAGCAGCCCACCCACTGCCTGCAATTTGGCAGA
Organism: Notechis scutatus; assembly: GCF_049901735.1. NCBI lineage: Eukaryota > Metazoa > Chordata > Lepidosauria > Squamata > Elapidae > Notechis > Notechis scutatus. The sequence goes on along the minus strand of NC_142009.1, from coordinate 329,491,139 downwards.
TCGAATCCCACCAGGCTCAAGGTTGACTCAGCCTTCCATCCTTCCAAGGTGGGTAAAATGAGGACCCAGATTGTTAGGGGCGATAGGCTGACTCTGTAAACCGCTTAGGGAGGGCTGTAAAGCACTGTAAAGCAGTATATAAGTCTAAGTGCTATTGCTATCTCTTGCTTCATTCCCACTTGGTCTTCCCATCCCTGCCATCTTCTATTTGTTTTATTGTAATTTATACGATTGTTGTGAGCTGCCTATCCGCTTGGGTGTCAGGCGGCATACGTGTTTAATCGTCAATTATCACTACAGGTGGTCCTCGACTTACAACCACAACTGAGCCCCAAATTCCTGTTGCCAAGTGAGACATTTCTTGAGTAAATTTTGCCCCCTTTTCTTGACAGATTCGTTAAATAAATCATGGCAGTTGTTAAGTTAGGAACAGGGTTGTAGAAGTGAGTCTGCCTTCCCCACTGACTTTGTTTATCAGAAGGTGGCCAAAGATGACTCCAGGACACTGCAAAACCGTCATAAATATGAACCAGTTGCCAAGCGTCCAAATTTCGATTACATGACGGTGGAGATGCGGCCATGGCCTTACGTGTGAAAAACGGTCCTTTTTTTTTCAGTGCCGTTGTAACTTTGAACAGTCGCTCAACGAACCGCCGTAAGTCGAGGACTACCAGCATTCCCCTCAACGTGGCTGTCTGAGCAGCCCCATCCCTCTCTGATCCTTGTGCTCTGCTGTACCTCCTTGAGTTCTCCAGAATCCACCAAATTTTCACTGTCATGAGAGATGTTGTCAAAGCTGAAGAGGCTTGCAGACTTGATGTCTCTTTGGGGGACATAATGCTTCTTTCCGGATGGATTTTTTCTACATGCTTCCTCAGAATCTCCGATATACGTTTCAGGAAACTGTGCGAAGATACAGAGGAAAAGGCCACGTCAGCAGCATCCTAAAGATTATCCTCATGGGATTTTTTTTTTTTTAAATTTTTTTATTACATTTTCCATTATTTTTCATCAGAGTTCCAATTTTACAATGTCCGTGAACTGGTTATATCAAATCCCCCCTTTTTTTACCTCATAGTATTCATCAGTGGTGGTTAACCTTTTTTGGCTCCCGTGCCAATAATTGCGCGCGCTCGTATGCCAGCACCCAGAAGGCAATGCACACGCCCCCCACGCCCCCTGCGCATGCGCGCACAACCCTCCTTGCACGCCACGTGCCTATGCATGCGATTCCCCCCTTGTGTGCCGTGCGTCTTTGCGCATGAGCGTGACTCCCTCCTTGTGCATCCTACATTTGCGCATGCGCGCTACTCCCTCCTCGCGTGCTCCACATCTGCGCATGCACGCATGTTTCCCCCTTGAGCGCATCACGTCTGCACATGCATGCAGTCCCCTCACACACAGTGCTTCCCTGCACATGCGCACGCATCTCCCGCACACACCCCTCCGCCCCCTGCACATGCGTGCCAGATACCCGACAATCAGCTGTCAGTCGACGGCTTGCACGCGCATGCGCAGTGGAGCTCTTTCGGGCAACTGGCACTTCCGGCATGCGTGGCATAGATTCGCCAACACGAGTATACATCCTAGTTATAACTATCATACAATGTAGTCTCTTTTACCTACATAGTATTATACATCATGATTATAACTATTACTTTCTTGTTTATACCATAGTATACTATTGCATTTATCATTCTGTATATTTTAAACTATATTCATATACAATCCAATAGTAGTATTGTTTACAGTGTTTATTCTTACATATTTCAATATATCTGTATTTATTTTGGTTTTATTTATTTTCTTTCATTGTTAAATATTCATCGCTACACCTGTTATTTAACCAATTATATAACAGATCCCACGTTGAATAGTAATCTGTTTCCTCTTTGTCCTTGAGTTTCATTGTTAATCTGTTCGGCACATTCTAATATTTTTAAAATTACTTTCTCATCTGCGGGTGTACTTTCATTTTTCCAGTACGCATATATGATTCTGGCTGCTCTTATTATATGTACAATTAAATATGTGAATCTTTTACTACGTTTCCCCGATATTATCCCTAATAGAAATAGTTCTGGTTTCATCTCTATTTGTTGTGCTGTTTTCATGGCATTTCTGAAGGACCATTGGAATCTGATTCTACCGTTGTTAGGGATCCATGATCAGGCAAATTTGAGAGCCCATTGGGCATTTGGGACAAAACTGAAAATGGGATTTGTTAGTTCCTCAGCACATTAATCTTACGCGGAAGCAGAGTTTTTACTTGATCTGCTTCAGACATTAAAAGACATTCCTTAAAGGAAGTCCTTGACTTACAACAGTTCATTTAGTGACGGATCAAAGTTACGTAAGTCACTGAAAAAAGTGACTTATGTCCATTTTTCACACTTAACGACCATTGCAGCAGCCCCATGGTCACGTGATCAAAATTCAGACACTTTTGGGAACTGACTCATATTTATAACATGTCTTGGGGGTCATGTGATACCCTTTTGTGACCTTCTGACGAGCAAAGTCAACGGGGGAAGCCAGATTCACTTAACGACCATGTTACTAACTTAACAACTGCAGCGATTCACTTAACAACTGTGGCAAGAAAATGGTTAGTTAATATGGGGCAAAACTCGCTTTTGAGCTCAATTGTGGCTTCCCATGCTCCATTTTTAAGGTGGAACTCAAATGCTTTTCTTTTTTCAGAGGAAAAAAAATTATTCTCAAGCCTTCCGGTCCTGAATTGGAATCCTGAAGTTTCAGGATATCCACTCACTTTCCATTAAATTTAAGGAAGGTAGCAACTACTAGACAATGACACTGTTAAATCCACAAGATGGAAGATGGCCGAGAAGAAAAGGTCTACAAATCTAGTCTGGCTTCAGCTGGGCTTGGGACCAAGGCCAAACAAAAGAGGTGGGCCTTTGAGAAGAAAGAAAATAAAATAAACAGATTTCAATTACGTTATGCACAAAGATATTTCCTTACCAATTTCCCAGCCATAATTTTCTACACAATCCCTGGATTTTTTCCTATCGTTTTTGAAATGATATGACTACTTCTCTTGTCTTTTGTGGCGGGATTAGTTTGCTTGTTCACCCCTTTCCATGGGATCCCCACTGTTAGATTCTGGCCCATCAAAGCCAAGCCACCACCTACTGTTGACTTAGGCTGGGCTCCCAACTGAAGAGTGAGACAAAGTTCTAGACTGGTGTCACAGACAGGTTCTAGATTGATTCACTAGCCAAGAATCCATACCTGGTGGAGTCACCGTAGAAACCCGCAAAGCCAGCAGAGATGGAAAGCCTTTACGTTTCTTCAATATCTTTTCCAGTTGCACCTAAACAGGACACAAGTATGTCACCTGAGAACAGAACAGAACAGAATCCCCATGGTCATTAAAATTCAGGTGCTTGGCAGCTGACTCATATTTATGACGGTTGCAGTGTCCTGGGGTCATGTGATTCCCTTTTGCAACCTTCTGACAAGCAAAGTCAATGGGGAAGCCAGATTCAGTTAACAACTGTGTTATTATAACAACTGCAGTGATTCACTTAACAACAGTGGCAAGAAAGGTCATAAACTGGGGCAAAACTCACTTAACAAATGTCTCACTTAGCAAGAGAGATTTGGGAATAGAATAGAATTAACCTTTATTGTTAATTTTCTGTATACATAATGGCATACATTAAAATTAAATTCTGATGCATCACTCTCGAAAGAAAACATGCCACCCATGAAACAATATCACCATCCCAAGGATAATAATATTAGTTTAAGACATAAGACATAAGAATTTATTTGTCATTACTGGTCACTGAGTAGAAAAATCACATGACTATGACTGTGCTTATGGTTTACTTCCGTTTCCATTTTCCTCCACTCTTCCATCCTAACTCAAGGTGGCAAACATATCTAACACATCTTTCTCCTCCTATTTTCCCCACAACAACCCTCTGAGTTGAGTGGGGCTGAGAGAGTGAATGGTTCAAAAAATTCCATATTTTCTGTTTTGCTCATGTCTTCATTAAGTTTTTCTTCTGTTAAATTTACAGTTTAGCATGTTAGGAAATCCCAAATTGTGCTTTTCTCAATAATCCAGGGTTGAAGAAACCATGTTTGGCACATGTCAAAGCAACTTGTGATTCCCAGGGCACAGCATGTATAAACATAATTTATTCAATCAACTCAATTTGATGGTGTTGCATGACACACATAATTATATATTTATGGTACATAATATATTTATCCAAGCAAAGCTATGCTCAGTACTCCCTGCTCCAATTCTTCCTGCACAAGGATTGTGAAACAGTTTGGATGGAGAGAGTGACTAATCCGAAATCATCCAGCGATATTCCATAGCTAAGGGTGAGCTGGAAATCGGGTTTCCTTGATGTTAAACCAGCAACCCCATCATCACATCCTCCTGGCCCTTTGGCCATTTAGGACAGGGACTGTCCTAAAATCATCCGGGAAACTGACCAAGCCTCTGTCTCTGCAATCATAAACCAACACCTTAATCATTAAACATACAAAATGAGCTAGGTTAATGTAATGTAGCATTCAGGGAATCCATCGGTTGAAGGTCCAATGGATTGTGTAATCCTAAACAACAGAGTTCCTTAAGTAAAAGCAAAGGTCATTCAAACATGGGAAAACATGTTACACAATTATTTATTTATTTATTTATTTAATTTCTATAGCCACCCATCTCAGTCAATGACAAAAATATTCAGATCAAATATGGGGCGGGGGCCAGTTAGCAATAAAGCCGAGAAATAGGGCCCTTAACACATTCAGCACCCCAGACATGGGAAGATAGGCAGCGTTTTAAGGGCCTCACAAAAGGCCAACAGGGTTGGGATGATTGTAATCACTGAAAGGAGGCTGTTCCATAGAGCAGGGGCCACTGCAGGAAAATCATGTCTTCTGGTCATTACCAGTAGACATTTTTTGGCTAACGGGATCTCCAGCACGTCCATTCTGCTTAACCTGGTTGGATGGATATAGATTCTTAGACAAAGGTGATCCCCCAGGTAGCCCAGTCCCAAGCCATATAGGCTCATAAGCCATATATATAGCACCTTGAATTGCACCTGGAAACATACTAATGCAGCTGATACAGAAGTGGTGTTACACGTGCATGTGTCTGGTACCATTTGCTACCCAAATAGCTGCATTCTGCACTAGTAAGGGTAAAGCTTCCCCTTGTACATACGTGCTAGTTGTTTCCATCTCCAGGGGGCAGTGCTCATCTCCGCTACAAAGCCAAAGAGCCAGCATTGTGCGAAGACGTCTCCATGGTCATGTGGCCGGCATGACTAGCACGGAATGCTGTTACCTTCCCACCAAAGTGGTCTCTATTTTTCGACTTCCATTTTTACATGCTTCAAACTGCTAGGTTGGCAGAAGCTGGGACAAGTAACGGGAGCTCACTCCGTTACGCGGCGCCAGGGATTCAAACTGCCAACCTTTCTGATCGACAAGCTCAGAAGTTTCCAAATGGTCTTCAGGGATAGTCCATGTAGAGCTTGTTACAGTAGTCTAACCTAGACGTTGCAAGGGCATGATACTCTGTAACTACTACAGATAGTTTTCAACTTATAATCATTCATTTAATGACCTTTTGAAGTTATGACAGCGCTGAGAAAAAGTGACTTGCAATTGGTCCTCGCACTTGGAATTGTTGTAGCATCCCTATAGTCACACGATCAAAACTTGTGTGCTTGACAAAATGTGGATGCTTTATTGCTCAGTTATTTCTGTAAATTAATGGATAATAATTTTCCAGGATTATTTCTTAGTCCTGCTTATAGGGAGGTGTCTGTAAACACCTACACAATATCTTATGTCACTGGTGATTGTAACAAGCCAATGGTTTACCTCCTTTTCAATTGTCTTTAATTGTTTCAAGCATCAGGGTCTTCCTCAATGATTCTCGCCCCAGCCCATAATAGCTTTATTCTTAGTGCTTCCAGTCACCAGCCTGGTTTTTCTACATCTATAATGAATTATTAATTCTTGTGGTTCAGGGATCAGCATCCACACCCAGCCAGAATGGTAATGTGAAACACAAGATGATGTTATCACAGAAATGCCAATCTTATACATTTGCGTAACGATTTCTGATACAATTTTCTATAGCTCCACATTGGTGCAGTTTTCATCCCATGTTACTATAAGGAAAACATCAGCCTTGACAATATGTTGCCAATGTGGTGCCTCTGCACTTCATTATTGTGTCTGGATTGCCTCTGATTTTTTTCCAAACATCAGGATGTTCCCTAAATGACTCATGCCTCCCCATTATGCACCCAAAATATTTAAGATTGATGTTTTATATTAATGCTTCCAGCTATTTTATCTTGTATTGAATGACTACTGGTCTAAGATACTCTCAACAATTTTGTCCACCACAACAATTCAAAGACATCATTTTTTTATTCAGCCAGATAGTCCAGCATTTACAGGAATATATTAACACTGAGAGTGTGAGGTGGAGGGGTGATTTTTTTTATTTTTTATTTTTTCCAGATTTTGTTCTATTGTACTTTATTAATTTATTTGATTCTTTTTGTTAGTTTTTATTGTTTTTTATTTTAAATATGGTTTTACATTGTATAAGACACCTTGAGTTGCCATGAGCAAATAGGTGGCAATATAAAATCAATAAATAAATACATCCAATAAAGAAATAAATCCATAAATACATAACATTGCTCACAATTTTGTGTAGCAATTTATGTGAGTTCTACTTCAATCTTAAGCATAAAAGCCAGCAGAGTGACTTTGGGCTAGTCTCTCTCTCTCTCTCTCTCTCTCAGACCAACCTACCTCACAAGATTGTTGTTGTGGAGAAATAAGAAGTCAGGAGTTTTTATGCCATCTTGTATTCACTAAAAATAAAGGCAGGATAAAAATATAATCAATAAATGGCCTTGTGATAATATCACAAGATTCAAGGGGAAAGCTGCATATGACAAATGTTTATTTTATTTATTTTGTCAAGCGATTATAAGATAACAGGTCTAAGTATAACATAGTCATGAATACATGAAATGGATACATATAAGAAAAATAAAAAGAAACAATACAGGGACAGTAGGCACGTTGGTGCGCTTATGCACACCCCCTACAAACCCCTTAGGAAAGGGGTGAGGTCAATAGTAGACAGTCTAAGGTTAAAGTTTTTGGGGTTTGGGGATGCATATATGTGGTTTCATATCTAATTACAAATGTATACCAATAATTTTATTACTGATACTCAATTATTGGGCAAAATATGAATTTACAGTATTTTGTAAAACGGCTAGTGAAATTATTTATCATGCCACACACTATATTTTGATGTTAAAGTGTTTTCGTTATGAGTACCAACGCATAATATCAAGTAAAACTTAAACAATGCATAAATTAACCCAATACTTAACTCATTCACTCAGTGTTTATGTGTATACAGAGAGAGAGAGAGATTTAAATTAGAGTGATAAAGAAAAAGAAATTAGACAAAATACCATGCATCTACTTTACGCACCTCCCATCTTCCTGTAGGCGTGGCCTCCCGTCACCAAATCCCGCCCATCCCGGTTGAGCGCTTTCCTCCAGGACTGTTGTGAGCCTTCTTTCCCCACCCTCCCGCATCAGCTTTCTCTATCTCTATTGGCGAGAGCAGCAGCCAATCACACAAACTGAAGCTCCCTCCTCCTCCTCCTCCGCGATGACCTTCCTCCTTCCCCTTAGTTTTCGCCTCGCTCCTCGTCCCCCTCCCACCTCCGCCTTTTTTTGAAACGGGCCGCACTGATTGGCCAAGACGAGGGCATAAGGGGCGTGTCTCGAAGGGACGAGTCTAGACGAGAGGAGACGACAGTGGCGATAGCAGCTGGAAGAGCAAACGCACCTGAAGGGAGGGGTGAGTGCGCATGTGCGATATGCAGTTGCTCCCCTTTCCTCCAAAATAAATAAATAAATAAATAAATAAGAGGGGGGGGCGGGTTGTCTGAGGGTTTGTCCCCTCTTTAGGGACAAGTTTGGGGGGGTGATATTAAGGCAAGTGGGAAGGGAAGTTTTTAAAGTCCTCATTCTACTGAAATGGGGGACTTCAAGACGGCTGAGCTGTGCTTGGAGGGGAGAGGCATGCAACTTAAAAGCCAACCCCCTCCTCCGTCTTGATGTGGCAGTGGCTAATTTGTACTCTCCTTAAAGGGAAGGGAAACCTTCAGACTTATCTGGAACAGAGGAGAGAGAATAAAGGCTAATTTCCCTGCTTCCAAAAGAGACTAGGGGTGAAAATAAAGGCTTAATTGCCCCCTCTTGACAAAGAGGGGGCTATAGAGGGATATCTCCTCCCCCCTTGGATTGAAAGGGGGGCACAAATTATTTTTATCCCTCTCTTTAAGAGGAGGGGGCCCTAGAGATACGGAGGGGAAGAAATGCAAATATACCCCGTTCTAATATGCGGGTGCTTTTAATTCAAATATTGCTTCTTCTGAAGGACGGAGAACTTTTGAGTTTTTCCCTTCTTCATATTTACCAGCAGAGAATAGTAATAGTCACTCCTGTCCCTTGAGAGGAAGGGAGTCCAGGCTGAAGGGGAGTTGCTCCCCTCTTTTTCCTCCTTTTAAATTGAGTTGGGGAAGCGAGCTTGAACCTATTTGGTTTCCAAACTTGAGTGTTTTGCTGTATGTGTTGTTGAAAGTTGACCTTTGTGTCTGCAACAAGCCACACTTTCCTTATGCCCCACATTCCTATCCAGGGTAGAGAACCTTCAACCTTATATATATATATAAATTAGGGGGACAATTAACCTGTTTCTTCTTTCACACATCCCCCCAAAAATAAGGTAGAGAAGGGATGAACTTGTTGAACTGCCCTGCAATGGATAACTTCCCCCCTTTCCTTCTTGACTTAGTATACTTTATTTGAAAGGGGGGGTGACAAATGTGTAAAACTGGGGTCCTTCCCACCTCTTTCCCTTCTTAATGGGGTTTTGTTTGGGGGTTAAGAATTAAAAGATTTTATATTGTTTTGTTTCTCTGGCTTTAAAGCAGTGGAGGCTGCAGGTTAGCTCCTCCCTTTGTTGAACCATAGAGGGTTGAAAAGCTTAAATCTGACTGCATTCATTTGAGAAGGAGATGAAGGATCAAAGTTTAATTCCCCCATTCCTTGTGGTGGGGAAAAGCTTACTGTTAACTGACCTCTTGTTTAGAAGAACAGCTGGAAGATTGAGCCGGGGAAAAATGGTTAATCTCCCTGTCATTTTTTTTTTTAGGCACCCGCTCGAAATATTTGAGGTTAAGGAAAGTACCTCAATCCCTAAATAGATCTGTAGTAATAAGACACTGTATAGCATTTCCCCCATAGTTTTAAGAAAGCGATTGTTGAGGTACATAAAATTAAAACAACTGCTTTTGCAAGTTTTGGTGGAATCATATTATATTGGCTTTCTTGTTCAGTGTTGCAATTCAACACTCATAAAATCCTTATTAGTATACAACCTCAGTGGAGAATTAGTTTATCCTTTGGTAGTATTTTGTGAACAGAGCTATTCTATTTGTAGCTTCCTTTCTCTGTTTTTTTAACCCTCAGAAGCATTCAGTATTTCATTTTTTAATCAATCATCTGAAGTTAGGATGAATAAGAGTAGCTAGCTTGATCAGTGAGCTTCAGTGGTGACTACTCTAATCTTTACATCATGTTGACTCTTTTATGGAAATCATTTTTAATGAATTATTTTCATGAACGATTGGAAGAAGCAAGTAGTGAATAAAGTTGTCCAGTTATCTCAGAATAGCGACGAAGAGGCTTGAGAGTCTCCTAAACTTGTTGATAAGGGAATCTTGACTTGACAAACCAAGAAATATTTGGTTGGGGTAGAAGCCTAAAGATTTGGAATAAGATTTTTTTTTTTAATCTTCCCTCTATTTCTCTCCCCTTCCCTCTATCCATGTGAAACTGTTTGAATTTTCTGTTTTTAAGGCAGGAAAAGGTACCATGTATTCAATTGGTGAAACATCGGTTTTATTTGTAAAGGTTTGCTCTTAGCAACACTGGTATCCTCCCTTCCCTCTGTCAAAGATCAAATTGACACCGATCGGAGCCTGCAGCACTGGAATAGAAAGACCAATGGTTATTCAGTGAAAATTGGTTTTGGCTGCTTAAAAGAACGGCAAAGAATACATGAATGAATACAGTAGCACCAGCCCTGGTGTTCTTTGTAAAACTTTCTTTTAGCTAGGGCTGTTAGCTCTCATTGGTGGAGCTGAGAGTTATTGCTAGCCATAAAAGACAGCTATATGAGTGCCACTTGTATAAAGTACCTTCCTGCATTTCAGAAAAGGGGTTAGTGTACAATGGAGCTTGGTAATATGGGACTGCAACAAATCAAATTTACGGAAAATTTCCTCCTTTCCCCCCCACCTTTCCAGGCTATCTTGCATTAGCCGAGACATTTTTTCTTCTTTTCTGTCACAGAGTGACAGGGGTGTGTATGTATTTATTTTCTTAAGGATAAAGAAGATAAGCAGTGCTATTCCCTCTATTGTTGGAGATAAAGCTGGTGGCTGAATCAGATGATGAAGCTCTGACTTTAGTTGGCATATGATAAAAGTGGAACATGCTAGATTAATGCGATTAAGCAAATGCAATTTTATTTTCTGCAGAGATCCTTGAGTTTAATTCTCAGATTGTGGTTGGTGACTTGGCTGTCAAGGAAGTCTTCATGACTGACATTGATATAGCCTCAGTGAAGAATGCTGAAAATTGTATGTTTTAATCAGCTAAAGAAGTTTAAGTCCTTCTGGGAAACTTTTTGTTGTGTGCATTTGGGTTGCATGGTTTAGATTTTCAATACTGAGAATCTGCAGATGTTTTAAAAATTATTCCTACATGGGTAACATTCTGAAACATTGTTTTCCTCTTGCACAGTACTTTAGATCTCTCCCCCAATTGTATTCATAGAAACAGGTTATCTTAAAGGCTTTGATTTTCACAGAGGTGTGGGGAGGTATTCAAACTAAACACTTGGTCTTCTTGTATTGTTCATGGTGCAATGGGACAAACCAAGAGCAAAATATGGTTAGCTGCACGATGATGAACACCATTTTTGAGCAGCGTTTTGAATTAATTTGCCTTTTGCATCTGAATTATGAATTCACTTGTTGAGCCACATTGCAACATTCCACTAATTCTACTATAGGTAGTCCTCGACTTACCAGTTCATTTAGTGACCATTCAAAGTTGCAATCGCACTGAAAAAAGTGACTTGTGACCATTTTTCACTCTTACGACTGTTGCAGCATCCCTGTGGCCATGTGATCAAAATTCAGATGCTTGGCAACTGGCTCACATGAGGTCATGACGTCTTTTGCAAATTTCTGATAAGCCAAGTCAATGGGGAAACCAGATTCACTTCACAACCATGTTCCTAACTTAACAATTGCAGTGATACACTTAACAATTGTGGCAAGAAAGGCAGTAAAATGGGACAAAAATCATTTAACAAATGTTTCATTAGAAACGTTTGGCTCAATTGTGGTCATATGTCAAGGACTACCTGTATTGCTCAGTGTAGGAAATCCAGATCTTGAGCATTTCCAGCCAATTTCTATCCAGTCAGGAAAGAAAATAAAATCATTTCTCCTAATAATTTGCTCACTGATCATTGCCAATCCATTTGATGTACAGGATTGCTTATCTTCTCTATCCTTAAGAAAATGCATACATGCACACCCCTGTCACTCTCTGTGACAGAAAAGAAGAAAAATGTCTAGGCCAATGCAAGATAGCTTGGAGAAGTGTGGGGGAAAGGAGGACATTTTCCCTAAATTTGATTTGTTGCAGTCCCATATTCATGTTCTGGCCTTGATTTATGACTACCATTGAGCCAAACATTTCTGTTGCCAAGTGAGAAAGCTGTTAAGTGAATTTTGCCCCATTTTCTTGCCACAGTCCTTAAGTGAATCACTGCAGTTGTAAAGTTAGCCACACGGTTGTTAAGTGAATCTGTCTTCCCCATTGAGTTTGCTTGTCAGAAGGTCGCAAAAGGGGATCGCATGACCTTGGGACACTGCAGCCGTCATTAATATGTGTCAGTTGCCAAGTGTCTGAATTTTGATCACGTGACCATGGGGATGTTGCAATGGTCATGTGAAAAACAGTCATAAGTCACCTTTTTCAGTTCCTTTCTAACTTTGAATGGTCACTAAATTACCTGTGGTAAGTCAAGGACTTCCTGTACTGTCTAGTTTTCCAATTGTAAACCGGAGTGATGAAAAGTGGATTCTGATACTACCCAGGGGGCATAAGTTGCACTTTTGGTGAACTGGCTGACAAGAACTATATAGGAATTTACACTGATCTTTTCTGGGAATTGCAACTATTGGAAATGCTTACTTTCCCCTTCTTTTGTTCATTCTCAGTTTTCTTTATTAATATGTTGGCTTCTCTGGTTTAGACATTGATTTCGTTACCATACCAAGTTATTTTTTTTGTGTGTTCCTGACTTAAGGAAGGGTTATTTATCCTTCCTGTTTTCTAGGTGGACTGCTCTGTGTCTTTTAATTGCTCCCAGTTCTTGATTCTCTGGGAGCGATTTCTACATATCTCTTCCCAAAACTTTCAAAAGATTCGAAAGTCAGATAAGTTTATGTAGATGTTGTGGAAGCAAAGGTTATTTCCACACTGAGAGATGAAACAGAAAAAAGTTTTCTCAACTAGCAGAAATTGGGAAAGAGATGCCAACTGGAGCATTTAGCTGCTGGACTCTCTGCAAGAATTCCAGCATGTAAGAAAAAAAAAAAGTACAGATCGTATTGAATATTTACCAGAATGTGTAACTAATGTTGAAAATAAGCTTGCAAAAATTACTCATCCACAGAAATATTGCATCTCCTTCTAAAATTTTTATTAGATGCTGGGCAGAGCAACTCCTGCCTTTAATCTCCTCAGGTGAATTTGAATTCTGATTTAAAAAACAACAACTTTGGAACAGTTGCAGTGCTGTGGAGGACCAGCAATAACATGAACAGTAAAAATCTGAGAACAATAATGTTTGCTTAAGGAATGGGGTGGATAAACTTTCATTCTAAAGCGGGGTTTCTCAACCATGGCAACTGTAAATCTTAAAGTTGCCAAGGTTGAGAAACGTTGTTCTAAATCAAATTTTAAATCCTTGGGCCATTCTCAATTAATGCCATCTTCCACTGATTAGGAATTCTGGGAGTTCCAATTCTCCCCCCCCCACCCCCGAAAAAACCCCTTCCCCATGGAGTTATTAGACCAAGAGTTAATGTGTGACCCATGTTCACTTAATGAACTTCAGTAGCTGAGGGTAGACTTTAACTTGGTCCCAATCCAGTCCTTCAATAATTACCAATCCCCTGACATTCTCTCAACATCATTGTTTAAACATGGCATTTTAAAAGGTGGGTATAATTGTTGGAATTTTGAATTCATTCTCCTAGGGCAGGGGTGGGGAACTATGGCCCTCATGACTTGTGGACTTCAACTCCCAGAATCCCCGAGTCAGCCATGTTGGCTCAAGAATTCTGGGAGTTGAAGTCCATAAGTCATAAAAGGGCCATAATTCCCCACCACTGTCATAGGGATGTGCTTCTAAATATCAATAGTGTGCTGAAAGAATACTGAATGATTAGCAGATAAGCCCCATTATAAAGATAACACGTCTTGGATATAGTATCCACTGTATCCAACTGTCCCTCAACGCCAGCAGACATTCATTGCATTTGAAGTTGGAAGTACCATAGTTTGTTAAGAAATTTATTGTTGTAATGACGAGGCAGTCGAGTTGTTTGATAATGAACAACTGAATCATGATGATCTTTATTGGAGTCTATTCTTGCATTTATACACATTTTTAGTTATCCTCCATCACTGGTTAACTTTGGTTACTGCTTAACTTTCGTTACTGTTCAGCACAGTAATTAATTATCTCTAGTTAAAGTCTAACATATGTTTACTTCCTCTCTCTAATCCTTCTTTAGATTAGTGACTTTGTTTACCTGAGTTGTATTTGCTTGGAAACATTCTTTATCTGAGGTTTGCCATCCGAGATTGGAACATTCCTGCAATTACAACTCTACAATTTATAAGAATAGAATCACTTTTCTTTTATCTAAAGAGAGGGACTCACAAGAGAAAGTGTGAAAGACAGGATAGTCTCCTTTTGTCTTTTAAACATTCATTTACAATAGTGAAAAACAATATAGGGACAGCGTGTAAAGAGCCTTCTCATCTTTTTTTCACTAATTTGCTTTCAGGTCAAACAACTCAACAGATGCAAAGAGAGAATGCAGTCTCCCATAAAATGTGCATTTTCCCTTGATGTGCAAGCACTCCTCGACTTACAACCACTATTGTGCCCAAAATTTCTGTTGCTAAGCAAGACAATTATTAAGTGAGTTATGGCCCATTTTAAGACCTTTCTTGCCACGGTTGTTAAGTGAAGCCCTGCAGCTGTTAGCAACACAGTTGTTTTAAGTCAAGGGTCTTCAAACTTGACAAGTTTAAGACTTGTGGACTTCAACACCCAGAATTCCTGAGCTAACATGACTGGAGGAGGAATTCTGGGAGTTGAAGTCCACAAGTCTTAAAATTGTCAAGTTTGAAGACTCCTGTTTTAAGTAAATCTGTCTTCCCCATTGACTTTGTTTGCCAGAAGGTCTCAAAAGGGGATCATATGACCCCAGGACACGGCAACCGTCATAAATATGAGTCAGTTGCCAAGCATCAGAATTTTGACCACGTGACCATGGGGATGCTACAGCGGTCATAAGTGTGGAAAACGGTCATAAATCACTTTCTTCAGTGCTGTTGTAACTTCAAATGGTTATTAAATGAACCGTTGTAAGTCCAGGGCTATCTATATTTGAAAAATATTTGACCCCCAGAAAAAAGATGAAAACTTATTCTTTCTCATTCTAAAGTTTAGGATTCAGAACAAGGATCCCAAGTTATAGGAATTCATGGTTTGAAAAAAAACAAAACAGGAAGAATATGTTGGCGGTGGAACCAATTAATCAGAGGGAGTGGGTTTACTTTAGCTGGAAGTATTCAGGCGAAGGGTAGAACCATCTGCTAAAGATTCTTGAATTTGGGTTACTCAGCTGAGCCATGTATCCATCCAAGCTTAAATCAGTGGCTTTCAATCTGGCAAGTTTAAAAAGATTAAAGTATGTGGACTTCAACTCCTGATAGTTGAAGTCCATGTATTCTAAAGTGGCCAAGTTTGGAAAAAAACCCACTGGCCTTAAATGGCTCCTTTGAATTCTAGGTTGCTGGATTTATTCAAACCTGAACTGTACTATAGACTGAAATATTGTGGTATCAGAGCTTGCAGGCTTGTTAGGTATAAATCAAGATCTATTTAAGGTTGCAGAAACTGCTTTTTTTCTTGAAAATCTGAGTTAGCATGAAGTTCACCAGGATTTTATTTATGGCAATCTATAACAGTGTTTTTTCAACCTTGGGAACTTTTAAGATGCATTCTGGTTGGTGGAATTCTGGGAGTTGAAGTCCATGCATCTTAAAGTTCCTGAGGTTGAGAAATACTGATCTATAGTAAATCGGTAGGTTTTCTGAAACTGGTAGCGGAATATCAATAACCTTTTCTCTTTGGTGGTCTAAACTGGTTTGGAGAATGTGTCAGCCCATCCTGTTTTATGTGCTCAATTTAATCCTAGAATCTATGTCCCAGCTGGAAAGTGTAATCTGCCTTCTTCAAGCCAGTTCCCTGTCATTTGCAGTTATCAGGTTGATGCATAAATATTGTAATAAGGTATTGCTTTTGCTCTACACCAGTGGTCACCAACCAGTGGGCCGGGGACCACTGGTGGTCTGTGAGAAAATTTTGGTGGTCCGCAGATTAATGGCACCCCCAAAGCAATTAATCCAGGCTGTACAGGAACACAAGGCTGCACTGCCCACGTGGCCCACGGGAACACAAGACTTGTGTCCCTTGCATTGCGAACAACATGAGGTAGTGAGGGGAGGGGAAAAGGGCAGAGCGGGGGAACTTGCCCCACTCGCCCCATGCACCTCGCCTGGCCACCAGGCTGCTTCTTTCCACTTCTTTCTTCTTCTGCTTTTGGCTGCATGCAAGGAAAGCAGCAAAATTCTTTCTTTTTCTCCCCCAAATTCTGCCAGAAATGAGTCTTTGGGGTCCTTCTAGGCATCCTGCTCCAAGAGGCTGCGCCAGTGTGACAAGTCTCAGAAAGACTCATTTGGTGGAGTTTGGGGGAGAGACTTCTGCTGCTTTCCTTGCATGAAGCCAAAAGTCTCTCTCTCTCTCTTCCCCCTGAGAACAGAGCTGGAGACGGTATCCTGTGATCCCAAATAAAGAATGATTGATCGGTAGGAAAATGGGGTGGGGAATTTTCCTGCAGACTTGTTTTGGGGGGATTTTCCCAGGGTCTCTAGTCCGCGGGATTTAAAATTATGAGTTTGGTGGTCCCTGAGGTCCAAAAGGTTGGTGACCCCTGCTCTACCCTGTGCTTTTTAGAAGAGCATTTAGTGGTGGTCCCTTTTTAGAAGAGCAGTGTGGTGGCCTAGTGATTAAGATACTCACCTCTCACTCGAAAGGTTGAGAGTTTAATCCTAGGTAGCGAGAGATACTTCTCTCCTAGAGCACAAAGAAAAAAAAATCTGCTGAGAACTCCAAGTAGGCATCAGGAAGGGCATCCGGCCAGTAAAGACTCGGTTTCATCCACTTGCCCTGACTGAACCCCGAATAGGAAGTACAGGGATTTATTTATTTTTTAATTTAGAGGCAGTCGTTAATATGATGTTCACAGTGGTTTGTGTAGATGGGAATCATTTATTGAATGGTTTCTGGGGTGGGTTTTAGCTGTACTGTTAGGAGCTTACAGGTAGTCCTTGACTTATGACTGGTTACTTAGCGAGTGCTTGAAGTTTCGACAGACTCCAAAAATGTACTTATGACCCAGATTCGAAGTTCCAATGACTGACATATATCCTTGGCGCATTCATTAATTCCATTCCGGGCACTCAGTGACCATTACAACTGTTTGCAGCGTCCCATCGTCATACAACCAAAAATTACAATATTTTTTTTGCTGGAAACCAACGTTTACTTCTGGTTTCCAGCAAAAAATGCCCATTGCAGATAATGGGTTTGCTTAACATGCGTGGCATTCGTTTTATCGCCCTGTTCCCTAAGTAATAACTGCTGCAAAAAAGGTTGTAATATCAGGTACGGTCACATGATGACCTGATTAATGACCCTTATAATGTCATATAACCTTAATGACTTATAACCTTAACTGCGGCTCAATTATGGTCATAAGTCAAAGGCTATTATTGTGTTTATTGCTGGGCTCTTTTTTTTTTTTTTTTTTGATAAAGTACAACATTTTAGCAAAACAAGGAAGAAACATTCCACAAACCTATATTCTATCCATAGTTTTAACATTAGTAAGAACCGGAATAAAAACTTTAACTGTTGAAGCATGAAAATATGTGCAAACAGAGCTTTTCAATATCTCTCTTACTGCAGCTTCTTGATCGCTGTGATCTTTCCTCGCTATTCCTTTCACCATTGCATTGTTTTATAGCAGAATATTTTGTTGCCCTTTGCCTCTGTTTTGTGTCTTTGCGTAATACGGTATTAGCAAATCAAAGGTGAATTATCCAGGTCAGATGAGCTGCATTTCAGTTAACCTGCTGAACAAGTTTGAAAACAAACTTACTTGTCATAGCTCTGAGAAAATGATTTGTTTGTGGTGTATCTCTTCTCCTTCCCCACTAGCCTGGAATTGTCTGAGGTAACTGGCCTATGGATGGCCTTCCCCTCCTCCTATTATACAAGACTCTGTTTCGACATGTTGTGTCTTTACCTATATGAGAAGAAGCCAGGATTTCCTCATACTGGAAGCCATATTCTTCTATACGAATGCCAAATCACGTATCAGTGTGATAAACAATCCATTGTAATAGTTGCCTAGGGATGAATCATTTCAGAACAGATATGGTACTTTATTATTTTTAGACTGTTGATTTTGGCCAGAAATCAAAAAGAATGGCTTTCTATTGGATCGCTCAAAGGTAGCCCTTGCCGAACATTTTAAAGTTACAATAGGACTGAAAAAAGTAACTTTTACGACTGGTCCTCGCACCCAAGACCATCGCAGCAATGTCTTGTGGTCATGCGATTACCATTTGTATACTTTACAGCAGGGGTGTCAAACTCAAGGCCTGCGGGCTGAATCCAGCCCGTGGGGTGTTTAGATCTGGCCCGCGGAGCTGCCTTGGAAACAGCAAAGGACTGGCCTGTGGTGCCTCTGCCAGTGAAAACAGAGCTTGCAGGGTGTGTGTGTGTGTGTGTTTGGCTGTGACGGCCTCCTGCAGCCAGCTCTGCCAGTGAAAATGGCTCGGAGCGGCTGAAAATGGGGCTGAGGGGCACCCCCCCCCCAAAAAAAAAAAACCCTCCATTTTCGCTGGCAGAGGGCTAGAAAAACAAACTAAAAACAGCAAAAGGAGAAATGTTTTTGCATTTGAGCATGCAAGAAGGGACAGAAAGGAGAAAGAGAAAGAGAAAAAACAAAGGAAAAGAAGGGAAGATGGGAAGAGAGCAAGGAAGGAAAAATAAGGGAAGAAGGGAAGGAAGAAGAAAGGAAAATTTAGAGGGAAGGAAAAAGAAGGAAGGAAGGAAGGATATTATAATGAGAGTGAGGGAGGGTCTGAGGGACGTCTTGCCTTAGCACTTAGCCACCACAGGTGCCCCGACATGAGTGACATCGAGCTCTCCACACCCATCCTGGCCACACACACACACACACCCGCTGCCCCCAAGGTCAAACACAACCCTGATGCGTCCCTCAATGAAATCAAGTGTGACACCCCTGCTTTACAAGCTGAATTGAGCAACCTGAGTCAATGGAGAAGCCAGCCGTAAAATTTCAAGTTGTGGTCATATGATGTTTGGCTTAGCAATCACATTGCTTAGCAACAGAGTTGTTGGTCCCACTTGTGGCTGTTAAGTGAGGACTTACCTGTATTTGTCTTTCCATTCAGGATTCAGGCAGTCTGCAATAGTGGTGGGATTCAAAAAATTTTTACTACCAGTTCTATGGGCGTGCCTTGGTGGGTGTGGCAGGGGAAGGATATACTGTAAAATCCCCATTCCTTCCCCATCCCACTAACCTGCTTTCCAGCTCCGTTTTCCTGTTCAGGGCAACCAAGGAAGACCCAGCTGATCAGCTGGGACTCAGGAGGCGGAGAATAGATGGGGGTGGGGCCAGTCAGAGGTGGTATTTGCCAGTTCTCCGAACAACTCAAAATTTCTGCTACCAATTCTCCAGAACTGGTCAGAACCTGCTGGACACCACCTCTGGTCCACGACTTACAACGGTTAATGAGCATTGCAGTATCCCCGTAAGTTATGTGATTAAAATTCAGACACTTGGCAATTGACTCATATTTATGACAGTCACAGTGTCCTGAGATTGTGTGATTCCCCTTTTGTGACGGGGAAGCAGATTCACTTAACAACCATGCTGCTAACTTGACAATTGCAGCGATTCGCTTAACAAATGTCTCACTTGAGAACAGAAATGGGGATCGTATGTCGAGGACTATAGTTATGCAAATCACCAGATGCACAGTGGAACACTTTAAGTCTCTCCAGATTGTGGAACAGCAAGTCTTCCATCTGCTGTCTCCTTTGCTTCTGAGTTTTGGGCCTACATATAAGGGAAAAGAAGAAATTTGGGGGATACTAAAATATGTTTATGTATGTATGTATTGTGCATGTATGCACATATGCATATATGTATTTTGCTTGATTCATGCTAAGCCTGGAAATTTTAAGTTAAATTTTAGCAGTGAATTAAAAGCAATAATGTTAATTAGCTAAGCTTTTGGTTCCCCAACCACTTTTATGTGGCCTGTACAAGTAGTCCTTGACTTACGACTGTTATGGAGCCCAGAATTTCCATCGTAAGTCATGATGATCATAATTCAAGGCAGCCATGTAACTGGACCCTGTTTTATTACTTGTTTTGTAGTGGCCACTAAGAGAACATTGCTGTTGTTAAGCAAATGCTGCAATTGTTAAGCGAATCAATGTAACAACGGGTGTTTTTTGACAGAAATTGGCTGAAAAGTCATAAATCGGTTGTCAAAGTGAGCTGGTTGTCAAGCACCCGAAATGCAATCATATGATGATAGGGTGTGGGGGGGCTGTGTAGCTATCAGGAACTCTGCCATTTGTCAGAAATGGTGTAGGGTCTCCTGCCTGGGCAGGGGGTTGAACTAGATGACCTACAAGGTCCCTTCCAAGTTCCAACTCTGATTATCTGTTATCTTAACTCCAGAATCAGGTCATAAGTAACTTCTGATAGGTGTGTTGTAACTTCAAATGGTCACTAGGCGAGGTCTTTAGACTATTTGGAGTAATTCTTAACCCAATAAGAGTTGCATACCACTGTTTACACTGACTAGCAAAAACTTTCCCCAAATGTTTTATAAGTCCTGCCACTGAATATTTATCCCTTTTGCAGATGTTGCAATTTCTTGAGACCTGGTAACTTTACGTAATTATTCGCCATGGCTGCTTTCTTGTGGCTTTCCTCTGCAACAGAGTCCCTATATACATACATAAGAAGAATATATCAAATTAAAAGTGAAAGAATTACAAGTAGAAGATGATTGTGCTACTTTATGAATTTGTAATTGAGGCATGATGATTGATTTGATTTTTTTAATTGATCTGGAAACAAGCCAAGTCCGTTTTGCCAGCAGGTTGATGAGGCCGCTTGGGTGTAAGATCAGATTTGCTGTGAAATACATTTCATTTTTCTTTTCCTCTTTTTTTTTTTTGGTTTCTGCCCTACCTTTTTTAAATTGCCTTTGCATGTTATAACCTATATGGTGATTTCCTAAGAATACTTTCAAACAGTCCCAAAATGTAGGCAACTTAACAGATAATGTTGAGCAAAGGAAATATGGCTTTTATCATGTGCACCGATACGCAAGAAGATCTTTGCAGTAAAATCAGCACATCAAAATCTAAACAGAAGTAATTCTACTGAGGCTGGTCCTCATGGCCACATTAATCTGTTTTCCTTCTGTCCTTCACAATTGCAGGCAGCCCGTGTATTATCTCAATTTACACGGCAGCCCATCTCAAATTCACAACTGGGCTATTAACAATGTTTAAAGACACTTTTAAAAAACAACAACTTTCCATTCATGTTTGATTCTCAGAGACTGCCTGGCGAAGTCCCTGCAGTTTTCTTGACAAGGTTTTTCAGAAGTGGTTTGTCACTGTCTCTTTCTTAGGGCTGAGAGAAAGCGACTGGCCTAAGAGGTCACCCAGTAGACTTCGTACCCAAGGCGGGACTAGAACTCACGTTCTCCCAGTTCCTAGCCTCTGATGCCTTTACTGTTTCACCAAACTGGTTCTCAAAAACACCATTGAAAAAATAGAAAAGAATAAAGACAAAAATATGCCTAAAACCCACAGTCGCGATAAAAACAGAATAACAGAGATGGAAGGGACCTTGGAGGTCTTCTAGTCCAACCCCTTGCTATACTATTCCAGACAAGTGGCAGTCCAATCTCTTCTTAAAAACCTCCAGTGTTGGAGCAACCACAACTTCTGGAGCCAAGTTGTTCTCACTGTCAGGAAATTAGTTCTAGGCTGGTTCTCTCCTTGATTATTTTCCACCCATTGCTTCTTGCCCTGACTTTACGTACTTTGGAGGACAGTTTGACTCCCTCTTCTTTGGGGCAGCCCCTAAGATATTGGAACACTGCTATCATGTCATCCCAGTCCTTCTTTTCATTAAACTAGACATTACCCAATTCCAACAACTGTTCTTCATATGTTTTAGCCTTCAATCCCCTAATCATCTTTGATGCTCTTCTTTACCTTCTTTCTAGAGCAGTGATGGCGAGCCTTTTTGTTATGGTATGCCGAAAGGGCACGTGTGTGCAGTGGCAATGCCCCCTGCCCCCCATGCATGCGCATGCAACACCCCCTCCCCCCAGCTGCCCCCTTACCTGCACTGTGCATACATGCCCCTCTGCAACCTTTGGAGGCTGGAAAACAGGCCCATTTTTTGGTCTCCAAATACCGGAAGTGACGAAACCGGAAGTACCGGAAATGATGAAACGGGACCTTTTTTCGGCCTCCAAAGGCTGCGGAGGCTTCCCTCGAGCCTCTGGGAGACTGAAAAAGGCCTCAAACGGGCCGAAAACCAGCTGGGGGGGGGTGCATGCATGCACGGTGCAGGTAAGTTTGCCTGGGGCTCGCATTCCCGCACAAATGGCTCTGTGTGCCACAGGTTTGCCATCACGGTTCTAGAGTCTCAACATCTTTCTTATATCGTGGCAACCAAAACTGGATGCCGTATTCCAAGTGTGGCCTTACCAAGGCATTATAAAGTGGTATTAGCACTTCACGTTATCTTGATTCTATCCCTCTGTTAATGCAGCCTAGGACTCCGTTGGCTTTTTCGGCAAGCTGCCGCACATTGCTGGCTCATATTTAAGTGATTGTGCACTGGGACTCCAAAATCCCGCTCACAGTTGCTACTATTGAGCCAAGTACCACCTATATTATGTGCATTTGGTTTTTCTTGCCTAAACGCAGAACCTTACTTTTCTCACTATTGAATTTCATTTTGTGAGATAGGGCCTAGTGTTCAAGTCTGTCAAGATCCCTCTGTACCTTGAGCCTATCTTTTGGACAAACAAGAAAGAAACTCAAGATTTCCCCATCTTGAAGGGGGGAAGGGGAAGCACTGTCAGGTTTCCTGATATTTTCTGTGGTCTCTTCCTGACCTGGCCTGCTTGGAAGGTCTGGCACTGGCTGACTTTATCGACAAATTGTTGGGCAGAAATATCTCATCTGTTTTCCTGCTAGGGCATTCTTTATCCTAAATAAGACAGCTGGTTGACAGCCAACTAACTCAGGGTAGAGAAAATAAGAGTCAAATGACAATAAATATTGTCATTTGACAGTAAATGGTGTCACTCCATTGATTTTGGATCTGGATCTTTGAAACAAAACTCAAAATGTTTCCGTTTTCAGCATCTGATGCCACTGCTCTTTTTGTTCAAGAAATAGCAAGAGATAATAACTGATGTTGTCAGCTTTCAGGAATACACTGGTGTTTAAATAATGCCACTGGCAGCCTTGGAAGGAAATTACAGGAGTGTCAGAATTGAACAGCAACTTGACAAAATGGAATGAAACAGCCAATTCATTATATATTAAGCTGTTCATACCGTGTTTCTCATATAATAAGGCCGGGTCTTATTTTTTTTGAGCCCGAAAAATGGCTAGGCCATGCTTTCAGGGTGACTTAATTCCCCCCTTGCATCTTCGGGCAGGCAGGCGGCGATGGCTTGGATGTTGACCTCGGCGTTGGTGGGGCATTTTGTATCAGGGTCAACGCAGGCAGCACCATATCCGGGTGTGCAACAAAAGTACTTTCTAACAGCAAGCCCCGCCATTTCCCGCCATTTCGCATGTTTTAATATAGGCCTTAATTTTGGGGGAGGGGCTTAATTTCATTTCATGCCTATAAAACATGCTGGGACTTCCTATTGGGGAGGCCGTATTGTTGGAGAAACAGGGTAGTAGTATAATGAAAGGCTTGATAACATCAGGATGGCTGAAAAACTACATTTTAGTGCCAGCATCTTCCAGAAGGCCTGGTTTGTAATAGGAGTTAGAAAAATCAGAATGGGAATTGGAAATTACCTGGTTGTAAAGCAAAGTGAATATTTATTGCGGTCCATTTATTTGTGGACTTCAACTCCCAGAATTCCCCAGCGAGCATGGCAGCTGGGGGAATTCTGGTAGTTGAAGTCCCCAAGCCTTAAAGTTGCCAAGGTTGGAACCCCTGATCTATAGGCTTAAATAGTGTATCCTTGGTGAGCAAGAGTGGCTTTTTCTGTAAATGAGGAATTTAACAGCATTTACAAAAATATCCACAATAGAAAGGTATTGTTCACCTATGGTTGGAATCTTAAATTATGATAATATTGCCTGTATATTTCAGCACTGTGCAAGCTGAACGTGAGAGATTCAAGATTATTTCACAAAGTGCTCATGACTAAAGTATGGAGTTCTACGTCGGGATCCCCAAACTCTGGGCCACATTTGTAACCGGGCCATGGAAATGGGCGAGAGCACGGATGCATCCCCCACACAAGCAGCGGCAGGCATGAGCAGCAAGCATACGTGCATGTTGCCCGTGCAGATGGAGTTGTGTGCACGTGCTTGCCAGTCACTCGTGCAAAACCATCCCTTCCCCCACTTCCCCACTGGTTTGCAAGGAAAGGTTGGGGAATTCTGTTCTATACTGTGAAATATCTGATGACAATCAAGCTGGATGGCTTTAAAAAGAGACTGGACAAGATTGGAGGAGGCTACAATCTGGGTACACAGATTACAGGACTCACGACCATATTTTATCTGACCTCCTTGAATCGAGGTAATGTGTTACTGAATGGTGGAGGGGATACGAATGAGAGCAGCATTCTTCAAACTTGGCAACATTAAGATGGGTGGACTTCAAAACACAGAATTCTCCAGCCATGCGCCTAGCAAGTCCATACAGTTCAGGAGTGGGATTCTACCGGTTCGGACCGGTTCTAAAGAACTGGTTGTTATGATTCTGCGCAGTTCAGAGCACCGGCAAATCGTGCCCCTGGCTGGCCCTGCCCCTCTCCGCCCACTCTCCCCTCCCCCTCCCCATCAGTCCTTATTGCGCATGCCCGACATGGCTGACTGTGTTCTCCCCCTCCCAGTCACTCCTTAAGGCAGGGGTCCCCAACCACCGGGCCACGGACTGGTACCGGTCCGTGGATCATTTTCTACCGGGCCGCTGGTTTGCTGGGCGCCGCCATCTTGTTTCGACGAGAAAGTGCTTCCGGGTGAGCTTTTCCGGTTGGAAAGCGGCGTTCGGGTCCTGAAGGAATCCTCGCGCCTTAGTTTCATCGAAGGGGGGGCGGCGGCGGCTTCGAACGAAGAGCCGTCCCGATGGCGGAGGAGATTAAGAAAGCACAAAAAAGGTACAAAGGAGGAGTTGAAGGTGGTGGGGAGAAGCGGGGGAGGGCTGGCTGGCCGGTCGCTCGGCTCGCCTTGCCTTGTCATGCATGCTGATGCTGGTACCGGGCCGCGGATCATTTTGTGATGCCGGTACCGGGCTGTGGCACAAAAAAGGTTGGGGGCCACTGCCTTAAGGTATTTCTTTTCCCCCCTCCTGACGAGCAGCTGTTCCTATGATCAGCTGTGCCAAGATCCCCCTAGCTGTCTTACTGCTTTTCCCAGGAAGGCAAAAAATGGAGGAGGAGCGCAGCACACACACACACACACACACACCCCTGCACTTCGCATTTTTCCTTCCTGGGCCCCAAGAAAGCCTTCTAAGAGCAAAACACCCCCCCCCCGAGGCTTCCCTGAGACCCAGAAGGCCCCCAAAACGGAGCTTGGGGGTAGCTGTGTGCCTCCCCAGGCTCCGTTTTTTGCCTTCCTGGGCCCCAGGGAAGCCTTCTGGGAGTAAAAACGCCCTCCAGGAAGCTCCCCTGAGGCCCAGAAGGCCCCCAAAACAGGGGGGGGGGGGATGTGCAAAAAAAAAGAGGAAGCTACACCCACCCAGTCACATGGCCACGCCCACCTAGCCACACCCACAGAACTGTTTTTTTTTAAAAATTTGAATCCCACCCCTGATACAGTTAGTCCTTGACTTATAACCATTTGTTTAATGGCGGTTCAAAGTTGCAGCAAGGAAAAAAACAAACAATTTACAACCTGTCCTTGCAATTATGACTGTCGCAACCCCCCCACCCCCATGGTCACCTGATCCCAATTCAAGCCCTTGGCAACCAGCTTGCACTTACAACCGGTTGCAGCCTCCTCCGGCGGTCATGTGATCATGATTTGCAACCTTCCCAACTGGTTCCCTGCAAAATATATCAGTTGGGAAAGCTGGTTTCGTTTATCAACCACATGGTTCATTTAATGAGCATAATGACTTTCTTTATGACCCTAGTAAAATGGAGTAAAATTGGATTGTTGACTTTACGACCTCACTGGCTTAAGGCAGAAATTCCAGTTCCAATTGTGATCATAAGTTGAGACTACCTGTACATCTTAAAGTTGCCAAGTTTGAAAAACACTGAATTAAGAAGTAGTGTTGTGGTGTACAGGTAGTCCTCAACTTACAACAGTTCGTTTAGTGACCATTCAAAGTTGCAACGACCACTGAAAAAAAGTGACTTATGACCGTTTCTCATAGTTATGACCTTTGCAGCATCCCCATGGTCACGTGATTGAAATTCAGGTGTTTGGCAACTGGTTCATATTTATGACGATTGCTGTGTACTAGGGGTCATGTAATCATTATCTTTTGTAGTCTTCTGACAGGCAAAGTCAATGGAGAAGCCAGATTCACTTAACAACTGGCCTACTAACTTAACAACTTCAGTGATTCACTTAACAACTGTGCCAAGACAGGTCGTAAATATGGGGCAAAGCTCACTTAACAAATGCCTCATTTAATAACAGAAATGTTGGGCTCAATTGTGGTCGTAAGTCAAGGACTACCTGTATTTGACCTGCTCACGGTCTTTGGCTGACCGTTGTTAAAAAGAATGCAACCTGTGCAGACATTTGATCTGATTCGGGAGAGATCTTGTGATTTTTTTCCCCCTGGTCTCTCTCTAACAAAAATGTGCAGGAGAAACCTAAAGAGTAAGCAAATATTGAACTACTGGGTCAAAATGACGTGGGAAGCAAGTGAAATCCTGAGAATGCTAATTGAAGGCAATATAATATGTATTGGGGGAACGTTGTGTTAATCAGAATAGAGCTGGAAGGGACTTTGGAGGTCTTCTAGTCCAACCCTCTGCTCAAGCAGGAGATCCTATTTCATTTTAGATAGGTGGCTGTTCAGCCTCTTCTTAAAAACCTCCAGTGATGAAGCCCCTACAACTTCTGGAGGCAAACTGTTCCACTGGTTATTTGTTCTCCCCATTAGGAAGTTTCTCCTTAATTCCAGGTTGCTTCTCTCCTTGATTAGTTTCCATCCATTGTTTCTTCTCCTGCCTTCAGGTGCTCCTTGGAAAATAGGTTGACCTTCTCTTCTTGGGGGCAGCCCCACAAATACTGGAATACTGCAGTCATGTTCTCCCCTAGTCCCTCTTTTCTTTAGACCGGCCAAACTTCCATAGTTTTCGTGTGCCAAACCTCAGAATGAAAGTCCTATTTGTTCTGATAGGAGCAAATTCGGCAGAGTTTGGGTGTGTACGAAGAGAACACACACACACACACACACACACACACAAAGCAATTTAAAGGAAGGGTTGTTAAGGCACAACTATTTAAACAGCCCCCTCCCACCCTTCCTCTGAAGTTTAATTGCAGCTGCCTTCTTCTTGGGTTACTTTATTTTTTTAGGTCAGGAGTGCTTGCCTAATCTCACTGGGACAGGCAGCCGTAGACAAACAGCTTCTATAATAATCTTCACTTGGATTGCCCCAGCTTCAAGTAACAAGAGCTGCTTTGTTGATTTGTCAAACTACGGAGCGATTTACGAGGGATTCCGCTTTGGAGAAGTGGGTTGAAAAAAATATCTCAAGTAAAAAGCTGCCTTCAAGCAAGGAAGGTATGTATATTTTACTTTATTAAAAAAAACAAAAAACTCTTACGCGTCTTTCATATTTTGTTTCTTCAGCTTGAAGGTGACTGTCTTCTGGGACAGGAAGGAATTATTATTGTATGGTACAGGTAGCCTTCGGCGTACACCCCTATCCAGCCCAAACTCTATCTTGCTAAGCAAGACATTTGTTAAGTGAGTTTTGCCCCATTTTACGACCTTTCCTTTACTTTGTGAAGTAAATAGTGATAGCACTTAGACTTATATACCACTTTATAGTGCTCTAAGCAGTTTACAGGGTCAGCCTATCGCCCCCAGCAATCTGGGCCCTCATTTTACCCACCTCGGAAGGATGGAAGGCTGAGTCAACCTTGAGCCTGGTGGGATTCGAACTGCAAATTGCAGTAGGAGTAGCTTGCAGTACTGCATTCTAACCACTGCACCACCGAGGCTCCTGCAGTTGTTAATTTAGTTATATGGTTGTGAAGTGAATCTGGCTTCCCCATTGACTTTGTTTGTCAGAAGGTCACAAAAGTGGATATCACATTATTTCGGGACACTGCAACCATCGTAAATATGAGTCAGTTGCCAAGTGTCTGAATTTTGATTGTGTGACCGTGGGTATGCTGCGCTAGTTGTAAGTGTGAAAATTGGTCGTAAGTCACTTTTTTCAATGACATCGTAACTTTGAATGGTCACTAAATGAACTGCTATAAACCTAGGACCTCCTGCATGCATGAAATTATTATTTGAGAAATGTCTTCATATAGTCTACCCTGTTATGGAGTCCACAGTACAGGGGAATTAAATTAACAGCTAATAGTTTAACAGCCCATAGGCTGGTCTTTCATTTCTGCAGGGCATTCAACTCTCACCCAAATTTAAAAATTTTTTTTAAAAAAACAACAACATACACATACAAAACATAAAAACATAAACATAAAACCATCTTCCATTTTATGTACATACAGTCTGTCAGTTGGTTACGTATCTTTTGTGCTATCCTTTTGTAGTCATTTACTCACAATTTATATCTGTCTTCACATTGTCAAACTAACATATGCTTATATATTTATCAGTTATTAATCATCCATGACTAAACTATTTATTCCATCATTTTATACAAGATGTTCCAAGTTTTGTCTTAAAATTTGTGTTATACTTTCAACCAGTGGTTATATATATCTATATAATGTTTTATATCAATCTATTAAATTTCTATCACAAAATTATCTAGTCTATTATGTTACCATGCCTTTTTATCCAACCATTGATAAAACAAATCCCATATCATATAAAATTGCTTGTCTTCTTGTTCTCTAATTTCAAATGTCAGTTTACTCATTTCAGCACAGTCCATATTTTTTTTGATAACTTCCTCCTGCATAGGTATTTTGTCATTTTTCCAGTTCTTCGCAAATACAATTCTAGCCGCTGTTAAAACATTTACAATCAAATATTTCAGTTCTTTATTATATATGTCCGGTATGACTCCCAATAAAAAGATCTCTGGTTTAAAGTCTATATGTTGTTTTATCATTTTTTCCAACCATGTGTGTATTTTAGTCCAATATTTCTTTGTGTCAGAGCATGTCCACCACATATGGTAATATGAACCAGGTATCTGATGACATTTCCAGCATTTATCCGATTTATTCTTAAACATTCTCGCAAGTCTCGTCGGGAGTAGGTGCCACCTGTAAAATATCTTATACAAATTTTCTTTATATGCAGTTGACATTGTCATTTTATAATTCTGAGACCACAATTTTTGCCATTTTTCTAAATCAATCCCATATCCAAAATTCATTTCTTTAACTTGTTCCTCCTCCAATTTAAATTCTAATAGATGTCCATAAAGTTTTTTAATTACCTTTTCATCAGTACCCATCAAAATTTTATCTAAGTCAGTCAACTTATCATAAATACCTTCTGTCTGAGTTTTTATCAAACCTAGATTGTATTTGCAAATATGAAAACCAATTCATTTTTACACCTTGTTCTTCCAACGCTTGCATAGATTTAAGTTCACCCTTTTCATTCAATATCTCCTCATATCTGTTTGTTCCTTTTTATATATGATTGGATAAGAAAAAGCTTCAACAGTTGATATCCATGTTGGAATTTTTAAGTAATATTGTCTTTTTATCTTCTCCCAGTTCAAAAACAATGCCTCACGAATATAATGGCTTCTAAAATACCCCTTTGTTTTAGTTCCTTTATACCAGAGAAAGGCATGCCATCCCAGCAGCAAGTCATGGCCTTCTAAAGTCAATAATCTACTGTTCCTTAGCGTTATCCATTCCTTTACCCACATCAAACTTGTCGCCTGGTAATACAGCTCCCAATTGGGCAAGGCAAACCCTCCTCTTATTCTTGCATCTTGTAACAGTTTTAATTTTATTCTTGCTTTTTTACCCTGCCAAATATATTTCAACACAATTCTATTTAAATCTTCAAAAAACTCTTTCCCTAATCGAATAGGAATTGTCTGGAATAAATATAAAACTCTAGGCAATATATTCATCTTAATTGTAGATATTCTTCCAATCAATGATAGTTGCAATTTTTCCCATTTCATCAAGTCTGTCACAATCTGCTGTTTGAGTTTAACATAGTTATCTTCCTTCAGGGTACTACATCTTGGTGTAATATGAATCCCTAAATATTTAACCTTGTTCATGACCTGTATTTTTAAAGTTTCTCCCAACTCTTTCTTTCGTCTTGTTAACATATTCCTGGTTAATATATTTGTTTTGTCTTTGTTTATTCTCAAACCTGCTAGTTTTCCATATTTATTTATTTATTTATTCTATTATATTTATTCTATTTTTTCTATTAATTTGGGTGCCGTTTCCAATGGGTCTTCTAATATAACTACCAGGTCAAAAGCTTACAATTTATACTCCTCCTTTTTAATTTTCATTCCTTTTATTTCTTTTTCTTCTCTGATGTTCCTGTTCAACACTTCCAATGTTAACACAAACAGCAGAGGTGACAATGGACAGCCTTGCCTTGTCCCTTTTCTTATATCTATGGATTCTGTTAATTCTCCATTCACCATCACCTTTGCAGTTTGTTCATGATATATCGTTTCAATAGCTTGGATAAATTTCTTACCAAAGCCCATTTGTATCAGTTGCAGTAAAATGAATCGCCAACTCACATTTGCAAATATGAAAACCAATTCATTTTTACACCTTGTTCTTCCAATGCACATTGTCAAAGGCTTTTTGAGCATCTAGAAACATCAAGGCCATTTGCTTCTCAGGGTGTGCTTCATAATATTCCAGAGTATCCAAGATGATTCTCACATTGTCTTTGATTTCTCTCTTTGGCAGAAATCCATTTTGATCAGTATGAATAAAATTATTTAAGTATCTTTTTAGTCTTTCTGCCAAAATTGAAACAAAAATTTTATGGTCTGAGTTCAATAAAGATATAGGTCTATAATTTTTAACTTGCTGCAGGTCTAACTCTCACCCAAATTTCTCTTCTCCCCTTGGCAGAGATTGATTTAAAGGGCTTTATTTAATAATGGGCACGGGTAAGATTCCCAGTGCCTGATTTAGGAGGAAGACCTGTTGAGGTAAGTGTGTGCAACTAGTCCTCAACATACATATAGTGATTGTTCGAAGTTATGACATAGCAATAGCAATAGCACTTAGACTTATTGTGATGACCCAGGCCGTGACACAAAAATAACAAAGTCACAAAAGTAGAATAAATTCCCTTTAATGCCTCCAACTTGGCCCCAATGTCCAATTATCCTCGGCTGGATATCAGACTCTTCAAAAAACAGTCTACGAAGGGAAAAAATGCAGTCCGAACCCAAAGTAAAGATAATTAGAAATAAAAAACCAACACAAACCACACTGAAGTAATTAACACGGCAGGCCAGGGTGATAAATTGCAGACTTTCAAAGGATAACTTGCAGCAACCACAGTTGGGAGGATGCCAAAACCCAGATAAGCCTTGACCAAGATAATGCACTCTTTGCTTCCAGCAAGGAGCTGTTATGCAAACGCCCCACTTATATCCTGTTCTCCCAGCTGCAACTAATGAAAGGGATCGGGGCCTTTTTCTCTCTTTCTTTTCCATGCGCAGGATGGGTGGGGGGCCCCAGCACGCATTGCTTCTGGGTGCTGGCACGCACAAACAATTGCACGAGCACAATTATCGGCACGGGAGCCGAAAAAGGTTTGCCACCGCTGACCTAACAGATTCCTACCAGACATTCTCCCTTGCGCTGCCTTAATGGATGAAGGCCTAAAGCAAGGGTCCCCAAACTTGGCAACTTTAAGACTTGTGGACTTCAACTCCCAGCATTCCTCCTCCAGTCATATTAGCTCGGAAATTCTGGGAGTTGAAATCCACAAGTCTTAAAAGTTGCCAAGTTTGGAGACTTCTGACGAAAAGGAACTTGTAATCTGACAGCTGTCCATTCTAAATCCCTCATAGCCAGAAATAAACTAGAATGAAAAATGGGATACAGAAGGAATGGGACAATTCTCCGGTCAACTTTCTTCTCGCAAAACAAGTTACAGTAGAGAAGTGGATGGTCAAAAAAGAACTACATAACCTGTGGTGTGCTAGGTGGCGTCGATGAATAGGTTTCTATATGTCTTTTTATAAATGGGATGGGGAAATCTCAAAAGTACATGTGTGTCTCCTCTATTTGGAAACCGTGTAGAACATGGGTGTCAAACTCAATGAACTCATTTCATTGAGGCTTGTGTTTGACCTGGGGAGGTTGGGGGGCTTGGCCAGGGAGAGTGGCCAACTCAACGTCACTTGTCGAGGCTCTGTTTTCAGCCGCAACAGCCTCCTGCAGCCCTCTGCCAGCGAAAATGGAGCCTGGCAAGGCCACACCAGGAGTGGTATCCAGTTGGTTCTGGCCAGTTCTGGAGAACCGGTAGCGGAAATTTTGAGTAGTTCGGAGAACCAGCAGATACCGCTTCTGACTGGCTCCGCCCCCATCTATTCTCTGCCTCCCATTGAGTCCCAGCTGATTGGCTGGGTCTTCTTTTGTTGCCCTGCGCAGGAGAATGGAGCTGGAAAGCAGGTTAGTGGGGTGGGGAGGGAATGGGGATTTTGCAGTATCCTTCCCCTGCCATGCCCACCAAGCCACACCCACAGATCCAGTAGTAAAAATTTTTTGAATCCCACCACTGGGCCACACCCAAGCTCCATTTTTGCTGGCAAAGGCACCACTGTTTCCAGAGTGGCCCCGCAGGCCACATCTAAACGCTCTTGAGGGCTGGATTCGGCCTGTGAGCCTTGAATTTGTCACCCCGGCGTAGCACTTAGAAAGTTTTCCTTAAATTACAGGTAGTCATCGATTTACAACTGTCTTTTTAGTGACCACACTGCACTGAAAAATGTGACTTATGACTGTTTTTCACTTGTGACCATTGTAGCCTTCCCAGAGTCAGACACTTGGCAACTGACTCATGTTTATGACAGTTGCAGTGTCCCTGGGGTCATTGTGATCCACTTTTGCGACCTCCTGACCAGCAAAACCAATGAGGAAGACTTAACCATGTTCCCAATATAACAGCTGCCGTGATTCACTTAACAACTGTGACATGAAAGGTCATAAAATGGGCCAAAACTCACTCAACAAATGTCTTGCTTAGCAACAGCAATGTTGGGTTCAATTGTGGTCGTAAGTTGAGGACTACCTATATGGTTTTAGTGTATTTTTTTTCTTTTGTTTTTAATTGTTACCACCCAGACATCCATTTGGGTTACTGTGCAAATTTAATAAATTAATATTTGTCAGAGTATATTCATGAACTGGAATAGAGCATGGTAACAAGGTCAGCCAATGAATAGGCATAGCAACTAAGTCAGCCAGTGCGAACTGTTTGGAAACTGAAACTTGAAGTAGCGTAGGCGTGGCTCTATATTAAGCTCTGCAGCTATACTGAGCTCTGAGTCTGTCTATTGAAAATGAAACTGCTTCTCTCCTCTGTTGTGTATAATGCTTGCTACTGAAGTTACTTGCAACATGTTTCTGTCTGAGTTTGCTCCAGGGGTGGGATTCTACCAGTTCGCACCTATTCACTAGAACCGGTTGTTAACATTCTAAGCAGTTCAGAGAACCGGTTATTAGAAAAAAATACTGGCCTAATCCTGTAAGGAAGGCAGGAAGGAAACATTCTGGTGTTGCTTACAGGAACTGCCTCTCCGTTAACCCTTATTACATTTTTTGGCAGGACTAGACTTCCTGTCTCTGGAACGTCTCTGGAGTTTTGTTCCCCTCCTTTGCTGGTACTTTGCTTGTGTGGAGTGACCATACAAAGTTACAATGGCACTGAAAAAAGTGACTTATGACTGTTTTTCACACTTACAACTATTGCAGCATCCCCACAGTCACGAGAGGCCAGGCGAGGAGATGCGTGCCTTGATGAGAGTGATGTTGAGTTGGCCACACCCAGCCAATCACATTAACACCAAGCCACACCCACCAACTAAGCCACGCCCACAGAACCTATTAAAAAAATTTAATCCTACCCCTGGTTTGCTCCATGTTGGAGAAATCTCCAACTTTGTAAAATCTACTTATGTTTATAAAGATGTTAAGTGAAGCATTGGCCATCAGCGTTTATTTTTCCGGCGCTGAATTAACGCAGCAAAACTCTGAATAATATTGTGCTTTTTTTTAAGGGGAAAAAAAAACAGACCAGAGGATTAACAGTGCAAATAAACAGCAGGAAGAGGCAGTTGAAAAATGGGGCAGTTGAAACGGATCAGTCAGATTGATTTTTTTTAAAAATGTCATATTTTGAAAAATGAATTTTATTTCCTTTTATTTCTCTCCTCTCCCTTTTTCTCCTCAGGAGCCTCAGTTCTCTTCCTAGCTAGCTTCTGAGCTTGGTATGGATAATGGTAGAGCGGTGGAAGCTCAGGTAGGCTTAAAACAGAAAGATGCGGAGGTCAGAGTCCGTGGACGTATTCTTCCAGAGGTGAGCAGTTTGTGTCTTGCTGTGTCATAACTGTACTGGCCATGAAGCAAGTCAGTACAGGTAATCCTCAATTTACAACAATTCCATTCGAAGCTACAACGGCACTGAAAAACATGACTTAAAATGTCCTTCACACCTACTGTCATTGCAGCATCCCCGTGAGTGTGTGACCAAGATTCAGATGCTTGGCAATTGACTCGTGTTTATGACGGTGGCGGTGTCCCGAGGTCATGGGATCACCTCCTGCGACCACCTGACAAATAAAGTCAATGGGGAAGCCAGATTCACTTAGCTGTGATGACCCGGGGCATGGCACAAAAGCAACAAAGGCACAAAAGTAGGTAGAGTCCCTTTAATTCCTCCAACTTGGCACCCAATGTCCAATTATCATCGAAAGAAAAAACTCTCCCAAGAACAGTTTTTAAAGGGAAGAAAGTCAGTCCGAACCCAAAGTACATCTAAACTATAAATAAAAATCAACACAAACCATGCTGTAGCAATTAACGAGTCAGGGCAGGATAAGGAATTGCAGACTTCAAAAGATAACGAAACACACACAGTTGGGAGGACACCAGAACTCAGAGAAGACTTGACAAACCAAAATAATTCACACTTTGCTTCCAGCAAGGAGCTGTGCGCAAACACCTTCTTTATCCTGCTTTCCCAGCTGCAGCTAATGAAGGTAATCAGGGCCTTTTTCTCCCCTGTAACCCACGTTGCTCCCTTATCCGTTCCTCTCTGCGTGCCCTAGGATGAAGAGGGAGTGGGCCTGTGCCTTCCTCTGAATGCCCAACCGGACTGTGCCCTTCCCCAGTTTCCTCCACAGCCACCAGAGCCACACTCCCGCTCCCTGTCAGCTGTTCCACCTCTACCTCAGAGTCAGATTCCAACAGGGGCATGACACTTAGCAATCGGGTTAGTAACTCAACAACTGATGTGATTCCCTTAACAACGGTGAGAAGAAAAGTAGGGTAAAACTCACTTAACAAATGTCTCACTTAGCAACATAAATTTGGGGCTCAGTTGTGATCGTAAGTTCAAGGATTACTTGTAAAAGTCAAATGAGCAACAAGCTTAAAAGCAGCAGCAAAATAACATTTTTTTTAAAAGTCGGTATTTGCCATTACTGAAAAGGCTTTGGAAATTCAGTGTTGATGTCCAAAGGCAGCATTGCAACATGGTAAATGGCTCCTGAACAAAGAGATAGGAGCCAATGCAATGTACAGGTAGCCCTTGACTTACGACCACAATTGAGCCCAAAATTTCAGTTGCTAAGTAATGCATTTGTTAAGTAAGTTTTGCCCCATTTTATTGCCTTTCTTGCCACAGATGTTAAGTGAATCACTGCAGTGGATAAGTTAGTAACACAGTTGTTAAGTGAATCTGGCTTTCCCCATTGATGTTGCTTGTTAGAAGGTTATAAAACGTGAACACTTGTCAGCTTTGGAAGCCATCTTGAGATTCGATGCTCCCACGCTGCCACAAGCCTGAGAAAGTGGGGAGGGGGGATTCAATGGAGTATCTCTTAAGTAGACAAAATGATGTCCTATTGTACCCTATGACTATCATTAAGTGTTGGACTTTATGATTCTTGACAAATGTTATCTTTTCTATTTTGTACACTGACAGCTTATTCACTGAAGACAAATTCCTTGTGTGTCCAATCACACTTGGCCAATAAAGAATTCTACTCTACTCTACTCTACTCTACTCTGCTGTACTCTACTCTATTCTATAAGACTCTTTTGTTAGTTCAAGGTCATTGAGTATGGCGCAGAATGAAATAAGAATCTTACTTTAGGACGGATCGTGATTGGGCCATGTGATGGATGGATTTGGGCCAAAGAGGGGGATAGATTTGTAGTTTTGAATATTGCAAGGAAGCCCAAAACTTTCAGATTTGGGATTCCGCAGATGTGCCAGTTACTATCTAAATAAAGCAATCTTTAAGAGATGTCTGTCTCGGAGTTATGGGCTGGAAAGGAGGGTTGCTGGAACGTTGACTAACACTGGACCCAGGCACACTGCAACCGTCATAAATATGAACCAGTTACCAAGTATCTAAATTTTTATCATGTGGTCCATAGGGATGCTTCACTGGTCCTAAGTACAAAAAAAAAAAAAAAAACAGTCATAAGTGGCTTTTTTCAGTGCCATTGTAACTTTGAATGGTCATTAAATGAACTGTTGTAAGTTGAGGACTACCTGTATGTCATCATCTCTTGTTCCTCTCTTGTGGTTTGAATCCTGGGAGTACAACTTTCAGTGTCCGACTCTTACTCTATATCAGGGATCTCCAACCTTGGCAACTAAGATTTGTGGATTTCAACTCCTAGAATTCCCCAGCCAACATGGCTGACTAAGGAATTCTGGGAGTTGAAGTCCAGAAGCCTTAAAGTTGCCAAGGTTGGAGACCCCTGGCCTACATGAGTCTCTGAGTTTGATCTGTTTTTTGTTTTGTTTTGTGCATCCCAAATGCCGCTGAAGACCCAGACTCAGGTCAGTTGAAGACTTACTGGCTGCATTCATGTCACATGCAGAGCTTGTTTGGGTTATACCCTTGATTAGGCATTTTGTGACTTAGCATGCTAAGCAAACCCTGCCTGTGTCATTGTAATTCATTAATCCAGTGGAAAGTCTTTGTGTAAACGATTAAGTATTCCTGCTAGAAAATATTGTGCAAAGTTCTGCTACCAGCTTAAAAGTAAAGGAAACTTATCACTGACTTCCACTAAAAAAGAACATGTCTGCCATTGCTTACGAGAGAGAAAGTCCTTGCTGCTATTTTTCTGTTGCATGATTCAGTCTCTTAACATGTTCTGATTTTTCGGTTCCAGAGTGCTGAAGAGAAAAAAAGTGTGATCAACTCCCTGGTGTCTGGGGCATTGGCTGGTGCTGTGGCCAAAACAGCCGTGGCACCATTGGACAGGACGAAAATAATTTTCCAAGGTACACATGAGATTAAGGGGGATCTTCAAAACTTTCTCAGTTATGGGAGTAATTCTAGTTTCCTCTGAATCAGTGTTTTTCAAATTCGACAATGTTAAGATGTGTGGACTTCCACTCCCAGAATCCTTGGCGGTAGCCTGGTGGTTGAGGAATTCTGGGATTTGAAATCTGTAGATCTGCATGGTCCCCAAAATTAAACAAACAACTGCGTTTATTCCTGGTTTGTCATTGCTCTAACCAGCTTGGAAGCCAGATTTGACTGCTGCCTTTAGGGATTTGAAGAATGTCCTCTTAAGACTAAATATTCTCACTTCCTTCTCACTCTATTTGCAGGACTTGGTTTTTGATCTCTTCTATCCTCTCAATCTGTTCTATTGTCTGACTCCTCCTTAAAATATGGAAACCAGGGTTGGACCTACTGTTTGAGGTGGGATTCTGATTAATGTAGAATAGAGACAAATTTGAGTTCCTCCTATCAACATTCATAAACTCCCAGAATTCCCAAGCTAACATGACTGGAGGAGGAATTCTGGGAGTTGAAGTCCACAAGTCTTAAAGCTGTCAAGTTTGAAGACCCCTGCTGCAGGCTAATGTGGACCTGTTGAGGCATTAGATGCCAATTCACAAAGGCAGCCAAGATGGTTCTCTTCCTTGATTGGGGTGTTCCAAACCAAATGCAAAATATGCTGATTTGTGGCATGGATTAGTCTGCCCATAGATTTCCTAGTTGCAGTGCTGATGTGTGTATGACTTATTCTTTTTGTTCTGTTTTCAGTGTCGTCGAATAGATTTTCTGCTAAGGTAAGGTGAAACATCTTTCTCTTTTCTAAGGTTCATTGCAGATTGAGCAGTTGGGAAGGATTAAATCTCACTGAATTGTTTCCATGGGGGGCTGGCTCTCAGCTTAAAACCCCTCTCCTCTGCCCCTCCTTCTAGCCTCTTAAGAGACAATGGAAATTAGTCAAAACAGTGCTACTTTAAAATGGTAGGCACATGTACGTGCCGTGGTGGTGCAGTGGTGAGAATGCAGTCTTGCAGGCTACTCCTGCTGACCTGCTGATTGCCAGTAGTCATTTCAAGTCTGACCAGCTCAAGGTTGACTCAGCCTTCTGTCCTTCCAAGGTGGGTCAAATGAGGACCCAGATTGTTGGGGGCAAGTGGCTGACTTTGTAAACTGCTTAGAGAGGGCTGTAAAGCACTGTGAAGCTGTATATAAGTCTAAGTGCTACTGCTATTGCTAAGAAAAGGATTAGGGGGAGAAAAGCCATGGTGGCGCAGTGATTAGAATGCAGGCAAATCCTGCCGACTGCCAACAGTTCGATTCTCACCGGCTGAAGGTTGACTCAGCCAGGGCTGCAGTAGAAGATAAGTATTAGAGCTGAAAATGGGTGGCTTTTTAAACGCTGCGCGCGCTCACTAAACCACTTGTTGCACCGGTTGAGTCTCACCACTGGTCACACCTAATGCAGCTCCTCTTCTGTCTAGGAGGCCTACCGGCTGATCTATCGTACCTACCTCAGTGAAGGCTTCTTCAGCCTATGGCGAGGCAATTCGGCCACCATGGTTCGGGTAATCCCTTACGCTGCCATCCAGTTCTGCGCACACGAGGAATATAAGCAGCTTTTGGGCAGCTACTATGGCTTCCAGGGAAAGTAAGTTGCTGTGGAGCCTCAGTCTCCCGAAAGGCCTTGGCCCGAGCATGTGGGGAAGACGTTGTCGGGGGCAAGAATTCAGGAACCAGGATAGAATTCAAAAGAGTTCAGGTTTACTCCATGTTACCCATACACAAGAATCTGAACTACTCACAGGCAGGGCAAATTTGTGCCAGATAACCATCATCAGACTTCAAAGGGGGCTGGACTTAGGTCTTTGTGGTTTATAAATTTTGATTCATGGCTTAGCCTGATGCATGAATCCTGCCCACTGTACTTTTTGTGGCAATGGAACACAGCCAGAGTTTTGGAATGAGCAACGTTCAGTTTGGAAGCTTTTTTTGCCCAGTCTAGGTGGTATTAAGGAGCCAACAAACAAAGAAATTCTCCTTTTCAAATATTACTTCTTTTGTTTCAGGGCGCTCACCCCTCTGCCTAGATTCATCGCAGGGTCTCTAGCAGGGCTCACAGCTGCCATGTTGACGTATCCCCTGGACCTGGTCCGTGCCCGTATGGCAGTAACGCCGAAGGAAATGTAAGTAGTGAGGAAAGGACGTGAGGTGTATTCTTTTAACTATTATCGTTCCTGAAAACCTACATAGCGAAAGGTTGGAGCACAAACCTTCATCCAAATGAAGACTTGCTTTGATCACTTCCGAAGCCAAGAAAGTTTCGCCAGTTATGACCAAAAGAGATCGTTTCTTCCGCAAAGGCTTCCTTCCACTCCAAGACTGTAATTGGTTCAATAATTCAATCATCCATAAAATGGTTTGTTTGTTCACGGTTTACTTGGTTGAACCCTTCAAATATCTTAGGGATGCACTAATCACAATGACAAAAATATATATATATATATATATATTGACAAGACTGTAGTGGAATGTAGTCTGGATTCCCGGGAGGGAGGGATAAGGGTGGTTTACCACATTCCCCCATTGCAGTCCTCTTGTACACACAAAAGATTCAGCCTACCCTAATAAAAACCAAGATGACAAACATGGCCAGCCGGCCAACACGTTTAAATTCCCCACCCTTAGGAGATTCCCTAAAATAGTGGCATATATCCTGCAACTGGGACAGCCATAAATCCTTAAGACTTTATCATCCGTCCCGTTGGCATATGCAGCAAAACAAAAAACAAAACAAAAAAAAACTCCTGGGACATTGTTTTACCAAGAGTATAACTTTACTGATCGATCCATATAGGCACAGTAGAAAGCAAAGCCAGCTCTGACTTTTAGTGAAAAAACTGCATAGATAAAATCCCCCTTTCCCCCCCTTGGCCACCCACTGTCCAGTGTGTCCACCAAGCCAGTGCCACCTCTTTGTTTTGGGAAACAGTCTGCTCGGCTGAAAAATCTCTCATCCTTCGACCTTGAATTGTCGAGATTGTCCTAGGCCACAGACGGTGCACATGGATTCCTTAATTCCTTCCCAGCCACCCCTACATTCCAACCATTCCTCCCCACCCCCTGGTTTCTGTTGTCTGTCTGTGAGCGAAAGTGCAGAGCGCGTCGGCCTTGACATTTTCCCTGCAAGCTTCTTTCTAACTTTTATCTGATGTTGTCAGGATTCTAGTCCATAAGGCAACCTTATTCCATTTTTCCTTGGCAGGTACAGCAACATCATTCATGTATTTATGCGGATATCTCACGAGGAAGGATTGAAGACCCTGTATAGGGGCTTCTCACCTACCATCTTGGGGGTGATCCCTTATGCTGGATTGAGCTTCTTCACTTATGAGACACTGAAGAAGCTGCACGCAGGTAAGGACCATCAAGCCAATATGAATATATGCAGGTAGCCCTCAACTTGTTTGTTTAGTGTCCATTCAAAATTAACAAGAGCACTAGAAAAAGAAATGACTTACAGCCGGCCCTTGCACTTATGACCATCACAGTATCCCCATAAACACATGATTAACTTTCAGGCGCAACTGGCATGTATTTACAGTGGTTGCAACATCCTGGAATCAAGGTGATACCATATGTGACCTTCCCAGCTGGCTTTCGACAAGCAAAGCAATGGGGGAAGCCAGATTTGCTTAACGACTGCGTGATTCACTTAACAATCGCAATGATTTTCTTAACAATCACGGCAGAAAAAGTGGTAAAATTGAACATGACTCACTATCTAGCCCCAGAAATTCTGCTTCCAATTGTCATAAATTGAGGATGGCCAAACTGACAAGCAACTGATTTTGGACCAAGCATGTCATTTAAAGCAAACTTATTAACTTAAAGGAATTCTTAATGTTAGATGTGATCCGACTACAGTAATTTTATATGGGATTAGACCAAATCCACAGAATTGGAATTCTGTGAAAGGGAATCAGAAGGAACCAATCAGGGTGAAACTTGTTGTTACCGTGTTTCCCCGACAATAAGACCCTGTCTTATTATTTTTGCCACCCAAAAAGGCACCAGGTCTTATTTTCGGGGGATGTCATCCACTGACTAACCTCACTGGCGCGCGTCGCCCACGGCCTCCTTTTCACTGTCAGAGGCCTTCAGGAACTTCTTCTTCTGCGGCCGGAAAGGCTTTCCTGAAGGCCTTTGCAGCTGATAAACAGAGCTCTGGATCGATCCATAGCTTTGTTATCAGTTACGGAGGCCTTCAGGAAAGCCTTGCCAGCAGCAGAATTCTGGGAGTTGAAGTCCACAAGTCTTAAAGTGGCCAAGGTTGGAGACCCCTGAGCTAGATGACTATAAAGGTAGGATAAATCAAAGAAATTTTGGAATAAAATAAGGATCTGGTTGCAAGAAATAACTGGTTTAAAAATAGAACTTAAGCCTGAAATGTTCTTGCTAGGGATAACCAGAGGTGAATATAAGGACATTGAATATATAATAATACAGCAGCTAGAATAACGTATGCCCAAAGTTGGAAATTAGAGAGCAGCCCCACAGATGATATGATTATAAAGAAAATTATGGATTGTGCAGAAATGAATAAACTTACAATGGAAATGCAGGAGAAGGAAGAAAAAGAATATTATATGGTCTGGGGAAAATGGTATGTTTGGTTAGATAACAGGAATAAAAGATAATGCAAAATGTAAATGTAAATGATGTATGTATGTGTGTATGTATGTATATGTATGTATGTAAATGAAAACGGAAAAGTCAATGCCACAACTTACTGCAAAAATTGTATATATGATTTGTTTTTTTTAAAGGTGAAAAAATTGAATAAAAAGTATCTTAAAAAAGAAAGGTGGGATACAAACAAACAAGTTCAGAATTTTGCAGCGTAAATTCAGCACCAGAAAAGTAAACACAGACGGCTAATAGCTTCATTTAACGTCTTTATAAACATATTAAGTAAATTTTACAATACCAGTTGTAGATTTCTCCAACAGGGAGCACTCTCAAACAGAAGCAGACATGTTACAGGTTCAGAGCAAAGCAGCAACTCAACTTCAGCAGGACAAGCAAGCTAGTTTCAATAGACAGACACAGAGCTTAATATAGAGCCACCCCTAGGCTACTTCTAGTTTCAATTTCCAAGCAGTCCTCATTGGCTGACTTAATTGCTATGCCTAGTCATTGGCTGATCTTGTTACCATGCTCTATTCCAGGGGTCTCCAACCTTGGCAACTTTAAGCCTAGTGGACTTCAACTCCCAGAATTCCCCAGCCAGCTTTGCTCAACTTCAGCAGGACAAGCAAGCTAATTTCAATAGACAGACACAGAGCTTAATATAGAGCCACGCCTTGGCTACTTCTAGTTTCAATTTCCAAGCAGTCCTCATTGGCTGACTTAATTGCTATGCCTAGTCATTGGCTGATCTTGTTACCATGCTCTATTCCAGGTCTCAACCTTGGCAACTTTAAGCCTGGTGGACTTCAACTCCCAGAATTCCCCAGCCAGCTTTGCTGGCTGGGGAATTCTGGGAGTTGAAGTCCACCAGGCTTAAAGTTGCCAAGGTTGGAGACCCCTGCTCTATTCTATTAATATAATCTGACAATACAAACATAAATAAATACAAGCATCCGTTTGTCGTCTTTCTAAGCATCTCCACCCTGCCTCCTTTTCTTCCTTTCTTTCTTCCTCTCTCCAGATCACAGCGGGAGGAGAGAACCCTACCCGTTGGAAAGGCTAGCGTTTGGGGCTTGTGCAGGCCTGATCGGGCAGTCGGCCTCTTACCCTCTGGACGTGGTCCGTCGGCGGATGCAGACCGCAGGGGCGCTGGGCTACTCCTACGGGTCCATCCTCCTCACCATGAGGGACATCATTCGGGAAGAGGGGCTCGTCCGAGGCTTGTACAAAGGGCTCAGCATGAACTGGGTCAAGGGTCCCATCGCCGTGGGGATCAGTTTCACCACCTTTGACCTCATGCAGATTCTCCTCCGTAAATGGGAGCGCAGGGTGAATGTGCAGAGGTAACGCCAAACTTGCCGCCCGTGTAAGGGCTCCTTGTGGAGAGTGAGCGACCACCACGGTGGCGCCAGTCGATGCTGACGAACGAGGATGGACAAATCCTTCTTTTTTTTTTCTTTTTTTTTTAAATCCCTATTCCCTGATCCCAGACGAGATTCTCACGATAGATCTGAATGACCTCGGAGAATTCGGTTTCAGGCGCACACAGATTCCTCTTTAACTGTGGCCTATCTCCTCTCCGGTTTCCAGATAATGAATGTGCAAAGAAAGAATAGTAGAAGTCAGTGCAGGATTTTCACTGTTTTTACGATGGGATCTACCCATTCCCTGAATTCTCCAAGTTAGGGGAGAAAAGGGGTCGCTTTCACTGCTAGCCTCGTAAGAGGAGGCAGCAGCGGATGTGGTTTTATCTGTGTCAAACGTTCCCTCCCCCCATTCTTCCCATTCTCCTTTTATTTTTATTTTTTTTCCCCCACAACTCTCCTCACGTATCATTTACCTCTTGGAAGTGCAATGCCAGATTGGGGTGGGAATATTTTACCATAGAGTTGACTTAAAAAAAAAAAAAAAAGGACACTTCCTCTGGAATTTTTGGGGGTTGCTGGAAACCAGGAGGTCTTACATCGACAGTGGTTCGCCTTGTTGCTTTCCAGAGCAGCATTTAAATAAAGGATTTTGTGTTTTGCTTTGTCTTTCAAAGAAAAGAAAAGAAAAGAAAAAGCAGCAACAACAGCTGGTTACCAGATAGGTTTTTCCCTTTCCATTGGAGATGGTTCACTCTGGGGGGAAAACATTACCAG
Source organism: Notechis scutatus (assembly GCF_049901735.1). Taxonomy (NCBI): domain Eukaryota; kingdom Metazoa; phylum Chordata; class Lepidosauria; order Squamata; family Elapidae; genus Notechis; species Notechis scutatus. The sequence continues at coordinate 329,446,740 of NC_142009.1, read as the reverse complement.
TGCACAGTGTTAACTGGAAGCTCTTGCTGTCTTGATATGCTATCCATTTTCATTTCTTCAGTATTATCCATGTTATTTCCTCAGTAGGGAAAGGAACTTGAAAGGATTATGGCTCTTTTTCTGGCTCTTTTTCTCTGAACCATCCGTGCTTCGTGTGTTTTTAAGAAATTTGCTTGCTTGAAATTGGAGGGAACACACCTGTTGGCAAAACCAGCAGCCTCATGTTGTAACCTCCTTCCTAAATAGTATAATTTCACTACTTATTTTTCCTTTTCCTCTCCTTTCCTTTGCTGTTGCTTGTCAGAGTGGAGAATACCATTGTGCCACGTTGGGCAAGCTTGCTGTGGCAGCTTATGTATTTCCTGCATTTAGGTGTCTTTTGGACAGTTTTTTGCTGCTTTTTGCTCTTTTTCTCTTGCCTGTTTTCTGCTTCATCCAACTTTAATGCCACTTCGGTTTGGGGTGGCGGGGATAGCAACAGATTACCCCGATGCGATTCTCAAGTCCTTCCCTTCTGGCTAAAGCAGGGTGGGAACTGTGGCCCTTTTATGACTTGTGGACTTCAACTCCCAGAATTCCTGAGCCAGCATGGCTCAGCTTAGGAATTCTGGGAGTTGAAGTCCACAAGTCATAAAAGGGCCACAGTTCCCACACCCCTGGGCTAAAGGAAGAAAGAAGGAATGGTGTATGTGACAGGAAAAAAAATGGGTCTATGGCAAGGCTAAATAAAAGACACTCGGTTGTGAACTGACATTGATCCTTCCCCACATGCTGGAAACTTTGACTCTTGACATTTTGTGGGCCACAAATATTTTGTGGTGATCTACATGCACTACGCCCCTCCACACACAGCATCCTAATTGTTCTGTGTATGGCCCTAGAAATTCTACAACTTCACTTGTTGATTCTTTGCAACGTCGGTAATCGAATTTGATTTCTGCAAAGGGGTTCAGAATCTTAACGGAAGCTTTTGTTATCGTAAAGCTTTTTTTTCTGCATTTGAGATTCTGTAAGCGTCCCGCATCCCACCCCCAGAAACCATATTTTTTTTAAAGAGGCAGACTCCAGAATGTGATGCGGAGGCGTTGTGCACACAAAACACGTTGACTGTGAAGGAAGATACGTGAGCAGCCTCAAGGCTGCTAAGCTGCCAACGTGCACAAGTCAAATCACAAATCAATAAATGTGAAAGATGTCTCAAATTGAGACTTATGAATATAAAACTCAGCTCTTAGAAGAAGGCTTTTCTCCTCTTCCCCTATCCACTGCTTAAGCTTGGTTGCCAATTTAGCTTGCTTTTTTTAAAAAAACCTGCTTTATATACTTAACATTGCACCACTTACCTTATGGCAGAGATCTCCAAACTTGGCAACTTTAAGACTTCTCCAGCCAGCTAGAGAATTCTGGGAGTTGAAGTCCACAAGTCTTAACGTTGTCAAGTTTGGGGATCCCTGCCTTATTGTCTTGCAGAGCCTCTTGGCCATAAATGTTAGACACTATCACAAACATCCCCTGGTCATTGTAATCAAATCAAATTCATTGGGGTATATTGGACATTTAACTGGGGAAAGAAACCTGCTATAATGGGGATTAGTTACCTATTTGTGTGGGGCTAGTGTGGGTCTTCTTTGTTCCCCAACATCAGCTCAGCTGGAGAACTTTACCAAGGCAAGTTCAGCAGCGTGTTTTTCTCTCGTCTGCACATTCCTAAGGTCAGAGTGTCTAGACCAGGGGGGTCTTCAAAACTTGGGAACTCTAAGACTTGTGGACTTCAACTCCCAGAATTCCTGTGGCTGGCTGAGGAATTCTGGGAGTTGAAGTCCACAAACCTTTAAAAAGTTGCCAAGTTCAAAGATCCCTGGTCTGGAGCAGAGGTGGGGGACGAAAGAAAGCCCCTTTATGGCTTCTGGACTTTCAACTCCCAGAATTCCTGATTTCTGCAAATTGAAGCCCACAAGTCCTAAAAGGGCCATCATTGCCCACCCCTGGTCTAGAGTGGGTTTTTTTTTTTCCAAACCTAGCAACTTTAAAATGTGTGGACTCCCAGAATTCTCCAGCCAGCGTCCTGGAAGTCCATACATCTTTAAATCGCCAAGTTTTAAAAACACTGCTCTAGAGTAATAGTAGTTCAAGGGCAGGTTGGCCTCCCCTCCTTGGAACCTAGCCAGGGTTTTCCTTGCTCTAATAATACTTTGAAAAGGTCAATACTAACCGGTTGCCCTAAATGGCACCTTTCCTGTCGCTGCCAACCTTCCTGTGCTGAGCAAGGTGATTTTTAGCAAATGCTCAATGCTGTTTTCCTAGGGCAGGGTTGGGCAAGTATGGCCCTTTTATGAATTATGGACTTCAACTCCCAGAATTCCTGAGCAAGCCATGCTAGCTCAGGAATTTTGGGAGTTGAAGTCCACAAGTCATAAAGGGGCCATAGTTGCCCACCTCTGTCCTAGGGTAACAGGTCAGTTAGTTCAGGGGTCTCCAACGGTGGCAACTTTAAGACTTGTAGACTTCAACTCCCAGAGTTCCTCAGCCAGCTTTGCTGGCTGAGGAACTCTGGGAGTTGAAGTCTACAAGTCTTAAAGTTGCCACCGTTGGAGACCCTGTGCTAGTTGACTGATGTCTTTGCTGTATTTGAATGTGCCTTTAAAAGGTGTTGTGTGGGCCTCTTAAGCAGAACAGGAGTGCTCTTGTTGGGCAAGGGGAGCTATTTTTTGAGAAGTAAATCGGTGGGGAAACAGGATGCCTTTTCACCTTTACAGAGGTCTTCTCCAGGGGATTGTCTGGAGAAACCCCCTTCATTGTAGAAAATCCATGGTGTGTTCCAGGCAGGGCTGTTCCTCGTTGCTTTGTGCAAACAGTATATATGATTGCAAAGTCACAAGATGTTTCCCCGCTGAGGGTTGCGTGCCCACGAGCAGTGTTTTAAAGGAAAGTGAGCTAGCCACTGAAGTATTTGGCACCGCCGCACAGCCAAGTATTATAAAGGGTGACTTTGGAGGGCTACTGAAGCCTTGGGGACAAAGGCGTTCTACGGCGTGACGCATTCGTGCAGAACATGAAACACAACGGCCTCAGCTGAAGAGATGTTCTCTGCATTGTGGCTTTTTATCTGGCCAATGATACTTTTGTTTTATATAGATGTTTATAGTGACATAATTCTAAAATCTGTGCCAAGGGGAGGAGGTATATTTAATAATAAAAAAATGAATTATCCAGTTTGTGGTGTATGTTGTGTCTTTTCTTTTCTTTTGTCTAATTGTATAGAATTAGACGGCATCAGAGGTGGTATTTAGCAGGTTCTAACCAGTTCTTGAGAACCGGTAGCGGAAATTTTGAGTAGTTCGGAGAACCGGCAAATCCCACCTCTGACTGGCCCCGCCCCCATCTCTTCTCCGCCTCCCGAGTCCCAGCTGATTGGCTGGGTCTTCTTTGGTTGCCCTGCACAGGAGAACAGAGCTGGAAAGCAGGTTAGTGGGGTGGGGAGGGAAGGTTTTTTTTTTATAATACCCTTCCCCTGCCACGCCCACCAAGCGACATCCACAGAACCGGTAGTAAAAAAAGTTGAATCCCACCACTGGATGGCGTTATTAATATAAGTATATCCCCAAACCTTTTTGATGAGCACAACTAGTAACAGAATAACAGAACTGGAAGGGACCTTGGAGGTCTTCTAGTCCAACCCCCTGCTTAAGCAGGAAACCCTGTACCATTTCAGACAAATGGCTGTCGTATTATTTCCTGGAAAGCCTCCAGCAATGGAGCATTCACAACTTCTGGAGGCAAATCATTCCAATGAATTGTTCTCACTGTTGGGAAATTTCTCCTGATTTCTAGGTTGGTTCTCATCCATTGCTTCTCGTTCTGCCTCTTGAAACTCTTCCTTCCCCAGAGGGGGATGTTACTCCAACCATTAATTCATAGCTGAACTGTTGAATCAGCTCCACACAATGTATTAAAACTATAAATGCAGGTAATCCTCAACATATGTCCATAACGGAGCCTGCCTATTGCGGTCATGTATTGTGACAGTTGTAAAACAGATTGATCTGCCCTGATTTTGCAATATTTTTTTTGCAGTGGTCGTTAAGCAAACAGGTCATCAACCAAATACCAGTCGTTAAATGAACACCGTGGTCATTAAGTGAACCCATTGTTTGTTCTGACATGGCTTTCCTGAAAACTGGAAGTAACCTCTGGTTTTCACAAAACTGTTGTAAAACGCAGCCGTGTTGCCGAGCAGTCTTAACTCTCATTTCTGGTAAGTGGTAATTTTGGATGCTAAGCAATTGGTTGTAAGTCGAGAACTAGCTGTATGTTCTGTCTGTTTGGCTGTGGCATGAGATGCAGGCCCAATCATTTGAGGCTTACTCAGTAACCAAAATTAAGCAAGCCATGCAATGATCTTTGATTATCCCAAAGGTGCTTAAGAGCCAACTAGACTTCAGTTTCACTTCTCATCCAAGAAACTTCTTCAGTTCTAAATAAACATCTTCAACGAAAAAGTAAGTCCAGTTGCCTCTTGAAAAAGCCCCTTTTGGACAATCGCGACCTGGATGACCGAGAATCTCCGGACTTTCTCTCCCATTAGGTTTGGCCCTCTTTGTATCATTATGTATTTTATGTCCCATTATTTGTAAGATCTTTTTAGTGTTTTTTTTCTCAAAAAAAGAAGAAGATATACATATATATAGTGTTGAAATTAATGTGCATCTGGAATCCTTGGTTGAATAGAAAAGGAAACTTCTTTCTCTTACCACCATATACCCTGATTGTGGAAAACTTACATTAACTTACTGAAATGTCTCATCGTTCAAATCTGCTCATGGACAAAGATGGTTCTGTTATTTATGAAAACAGTTTTGTACGTTTCACTTTCATCTGCATCAGATACTATGGTATTCTAACTGGAGCGAGTTTTGTAAAGCACCAGGCTGGGAGTTCTAATCCTGCCTGACGCATGAAAGCCAACTGAGTTACTTTGGGTCAAACCCCAGGAGACTGTGAGTTCTAGTCCCACCTTAGGCATGAAAGCCGGCTGGGTGACTTTGGGACAATCACCGGGAGACAGTGAGTTCTAGTCCCGCCTTAGTCATTAAACCAGCTGGGGTGACTTTGGGCCAGTCCCTCTCTCAGCCCAACCTACTTCACGAGATTGTTGTGGAGAAAATAAGAGGATGAAGGAGTATGGGGTCTGTTCACTACCTTAATATATACAAATAATAGAGGAAGATTTTTTTAAAAAAATAAAGCTAATCTATGAAAAAAAAATGCTAAGCAAAGGAGAAGTGAAAGGTTGTTCATTGTTCATATTTCAACTTTGCTCCCGAATGTTTTTAAGCCATAAGATCTGGAAAAAAAAATTTTTAATCGAAGCTGATCAAGACACCCCCTTCATTTTATCTCTTTTGGGCTAGTGTGGAAGATGCGTATCCAGTCCACTGTGATTGGTCTTTACAAAAAAGCAGTACTTGAATCCGGCTGGTTCCTTCTAAGAGATGTCACAAGAAAAAAATCTTTCCTCAAGGATGAAAACCTGGCTACCAATTTTGCAAACCCTCAAGAGAGAAATCCACATTCCGGCACTAAACACAAGCCTGGACCCGAAGCGTTCCACTCTGAACCAAAGGAGATCTTCTCATCACTTAGGATACAGCCAAGTGCTGATGGAAATAGAGGCCAAAGAAGATGGAAACGACTTGACAGGCTGCAATCCACCAGACGTAGAAAGAGAACAGCCCTCGGTAGAAAAGAGGAGTGAAGACGGTGCCCAAGGCACTAAGAGATGCGGTGATCTGTTCTACTGCAGCCTGGATATCTTCTTTCCCAGAGTCCTCAGAGGAGGCGGCCTGGCGAACCGGAACGGCATTGGGCGCTGGCGACGTTAGCGCAGGCTCAGGATACAGGCCCCAGGAATAGTCACCTTTTGGGGAGAGAGAGGAACAGGAGAGAGGTTACATTCTCACCAAAATTCTCTAAAAAAAATTATATATATGTATTTATATGTGTGTGTGTGTGTGTGTGTGTATATATATATATATATATGTGTGTGTGTATATGTATGTATGTATGTATATATATATATATATATATATATATATATATATATATATATATATATATATATATATATATATATATATATATATATATATGTGTATGTACACACACACACACACACTCGCGGTATTTGTATGTGGATCTTTGGTTATTCGGTTTTCTCCGCGTAAGATTGGAAGTATCTAGGCAACGCATTACAGAAGTGCTCATTCAAAGTCTGTCAGGCTTGTGTCTTGGCTCAGAATCTTCTCAGTGAGTCTATACACACACACACACACACACACACACACACACACACTGATGATGGTATTCAGCTTTGATGAGATTCCACGTCATTATAGTTACAACTTTTAAAGCACAACTAATGGCGTGGGAGAAATCCCCATCAAGCTGAATGGTCATGCATGTAAGACCACAGACAAAACTTAAGAAAAAAATATATATATATATATATATATATATACTCACACACATACACACACACACACACATATATATACATACATATACATATATATACATACATCTACACACACACATATATACACACATACATATACACGCACATAATTAATATAAATAAAAAGAAAGCAACGTATTCAAAATCCATATATACAGTGTGGTGCCTGGTAACATTTCTTGGAGTAATATTCCTCATCATAATAATAGTCTTTTCTAATGGTAATTTCATGATAACAGTGCTTTTCCCTCATGAGAATAATACATATTAATTAGTAAAACTAATCAAAATTAATCACAATTAGTAAGTTACAATAAACAACCCTGATAGCGAGATTAATCTTTCTCTTGTAATCTTCGAGTTTCTAACTCTTGTTTTTCTTATTTAACCAATGATAGAACAGATCCCATCCCTCAAAATATTCAATGTCTTTCTTTTCTTTAATTTCAAATGTTAATTTATTCATTTCTGCACATTCTAAAATTTTTGTTATCTTCTGTGGGGATCTTCCAATGTTGTACGAACACGATTATGGCTGCTGTTAACACATGTACTATTAAATATACATTTCTTTTATTATATTTATCTGGTAGAAATATTTCCCTCACCAAAATTCTTTTATCAACCTGGTATATATAAACGTATATCAAAAAATCCAGGTGTACCCTTCCTTCCTTTGTATAAAGTTCCAAGCGACACATTTTTATTTAGCTTAAAAGATGCTCAACCAATGAAGCAACATAAAATCAAAAAAAAAAAAATTAAAATTCAGAACACATTTTGGGAGGGAAAACTACAGAGGGAAATAGGGAGTTCTCAACTTGCAACCACAATTGGGACCAGAACTTCTGTTGCTAAGCGAGGCAGTTGTTCAGTGTGTCGCTCCCAATTTTATACCTTTTTTTTGCTACAGTCATTCAGTGAAACACTACAATTGTTAATGGGGAAGTATGTGGTAATTAAATGAATCGGCCTTTCTCCGTTGACTTTCTTTGGACCCGGGCCACGCAAGGGGTGGGTAAGCGGGCACGCATGCGCAGCTCTACTAAAGCAAGCAATGGGCACTTTGCACAAGCGGTGGGCACATAGATATACACACACCCGCTCACACACAACCATTCCCTAGCCCTCCTCCCCCCCCCCTACTGGTCCACCAAACCGCAAAGCTGCTGTAGACACTTCCGTGACTGGAGAATCCTTTACCAAGAGTTTTGAGGATGAGGGTGCAGTGCAGGGTGAGAAAGATTGGCGCCAGGTATTGGAGGCTGACCACTGTTACGTAGCAGTAGATTCTGGTGATCTGGAAATAATAAAAAAAGGAACCATAAAGAATGACAATTGAGATCTGGACATCTAATATCTTAAGTGGCAACCCAGATACAGATAGTCCTCTATTTATAACCACAATTGAACCCCCAAATTTCTGTTGTTCAGCAAGAAGGTTGCTAAGTGACTTCTGCCCCATTTTATGACCTTTTTTTGCCACAGTTGCTAAGTGAATCACTACAGCTATTGAGTAACATGGTTTTAAAAAATGGACTTGTGACTGTTTTTCACACTTATGACTGTTGTACCATCCCCGTGGTCACCTGATCAAAATTTGGAGGCATGTATTTATGACAGTTATAAATATTGATGTATTGATGTATTTACGTACTTACGATTTTTATAAACAGAGGCACAGAATCAAAATCCTGTGAAGTATTAGTACCGTTTTATAAATCCTTAGTAAGGCCACACCTGAAATACTGCGTCTAGGTTTGGCCACCACATTACAAAAAAGATGTTGAGACTTTGGAAAAAGTACAGAGAAGAGCAACTAAGATGATTAAAGGCCCGGAGACTAAAACATATGAAGAACGGTTGCAGAATGTGGGTATGGCTAGTCTAGAGAAGGAAAAGGAGGGACATGATAGCAGCATTCCAGTATTTGAGAGCTGCCACAAAGAAGAGGGGGTCAAATTATTCTCCAAATAATTTGAAAAGCACCAGAGGGCAAGACAAAAAAAAACAATGGGTGGAAACTAATCAAGGAGAGAAGCAACCTGAAATTAAGGAGAAACTTCCTAAAAGTGAGAACAATTAACCAGCAGAACAGTTTGCCTCTAGACATAGGTACTTCATCACTGGAGGTTTTTAAGAAGAGGCTGAACAGCCACCTATCTAAAATGATATAGGATCTCCTGCTTGAGCAGAGGGTTGGACTAGAAGACCTCCAGAGTCCCTTCCGGCTCTATTCTAATTGACTGATGACGGTTCCGTTGTCCCAGGGTCATGTGATCACCCTTTGCAACTTTCTGACAAGCAAAGTCAACGGGGAAGCCAGATTGACTGAACAACTCTGCTCTATCTTAACAACTGCAGCAAGAAAAGGCGTAAACTGGGGCAACACCCACTTAACAACTGTCTTGCTGAGCAAAATTTTGGACTCCCATTGTGGTCATAATTTGAGGACTACCTGTAAAGGGTTTGCTTCACTTTGCCCTGTTCGCTGTGAACCATCTTGGGCCTACCTTCTGTTGAATCTCCAGCACGGTGATCCGGCCAGCCTCCCGTTTCATTTGCTCCACCCAGCGCTCAGCCAGATTCAGGTACGCCTGGAGATGGTAGCGGGTGACAGCCAGGCGTAGCACACAGAGCACCACAATCGTCCAGAGGCGTACAGAATTGTAGGTGGTGTCCGACATGCTGTCACAAAGAGGAAGGGGATCCATTAGCTCTCTTGAGGGCGAGGAGCAGAGGTGGTATTCAGCAGGTTCTGACCAGTTCTGGAGATCCGGTAGTGGAAATTTTGAGTAGTTTGGACAACCGGCAAATATCACCTCTGACTGGCCACACCCCCACCTATTCTCTGCCTCCCGAGTCCCAGTTGATCGGCTGGGTCTTCTTTGGTTGCCCTGCACAAGAGAATGGAGCTGGAAAGCAGGTTAGTGGGGTGGGGAGGGAATGGGCATTTTGCAATATCCTTCCCTCAGGAGTAGGGAGGGAATGGAGAGTTTAGAGTATCCTTCCCCTTCAACGCCCACCAAACCACGCCCACCAAGCCACGCCCTGCCCACCAAGCCACGCCCACAGAACCGGTAGTAAAAAAAAAAAATTGAATTCCACCACTGGTGAGGAGGGACCTCTTTCAAATGCTGAGCTGCCAAGCAACAGCCTGAGAATCTAGGCCTGATTCCCAACCTCCCTTTTGAATCTTAAGTTACTAAGCCTCATGGCTCCAGGGATGCTCAAAGGAATCCCAACAAAAAAAAATTAAGCAAAGATTACTTGAATTAAAGCTCAAAAGGAAAGAGTTTAAAACAAGAAAAAGAAAAAGAAATCACAGCCGGAATGCAACTCCTCCCCTTCACTTACATCTGGACCGTTTCCTTGCCCATGGGGGCCTGCAGCAGGAGGTCTCGCGCAATGGGCTTGATCCACATCAGAACCACGATCACGGGAGCAAGAAAACTGGCATGCAGGAGGAGTCTGTGGGACAGGGAGAGGGAGGTTTATTCCGCGTTCAGTCTCCAGACTTTTGAGGGCCTGGAAATGTGTTATCTGGCAACCACACACACCCTACACACACACACACACACACACACACACACACACACACAAACAATAAGCTTCTAAGTAAGGATTAAGAGTGTCCAAAGGGCAGGGTCAAGAGTCAAGATCCACAATGGATGTGATCAAAGTTCCACCTAGTTATTATGTGCATCTCATTTTAAAAAATCTATCCATCCATCCATCCATGGTATCTCTCTCTCTCTCATATCTATATTTATCATCTATATCATCTATCATTTATCATCAATCAATATCATCTACAGTGTCTGTCTTGTCTATCTTCTATCTGACAGTTCAGCATTTGAGATCTATCATCTATATCTACGGTATCATTCTATCTATCTATCTATCTATCTATCTATCTATCTATCTATCTATCTATCTATCTATCTATCTATCTTATCATCTCCATCCTACTTACCTACCTATCATTTTAATAATTTCCAACCACATAAAATACAGCTTTTACTGGTTCAAGGGTCATGCTTGCCCTTTGAATAATATGGTGCAGCCCAACTAACCCAACTTGCATTTCCTTTTTCTTCCCACATCCTGCTCATATATATTCCTGGCTTGGGAGTTCTGGGAGTTGAAGCCCATATATCCTAAGGTTGCTAAGGCTGAGGAACACTGTCCTAGATAAAGAAATAGCTTTTTCTGGTGCTATTACACAATAATTAATCAATGGCTTGCCATTCCACGTAGAAGGCACGTAGAAGGCACGGACACTCCCTCCCTAAGGATCTTTGCAAGCTTTGTATGCCTTTACACTACAGATAGTCCTTGATTTACGACCACAGTTGGGACTGGAATTTCCATGGCTGGGCGTGAGATGGCCCATTTTAAATCCTTTTTGGCCACGGTTGTTAAGTGAATCACTGCAGTTGTTAAGTGACTCGTGCAGTTGTTAAGTGAAGCCGGCTTCTCTTACTGACTTTTCTTGTTGGAAACAAATGGTGATTCACACGACCACAGGAAGATGCAACCACCATAGCAATAGCAAGCAATAGCCGTTAAGACTTATATACCGCTTTACAGTCCTCTCTAAGCAGTTTACAGAGTCAGCCTCTTGCCCCCAATAATCTGGCTCCTCATTTTACCTCGAAAGCAGGGAAGGCCGAGTCAACCTTAAGCCTGGGGAGATTCGAACTGCCAAATTGCAGACAGCCGAGAGTCAGCAGAAGTAGCCTGCAGTACTGCACTAACCACTGTGCCACCGTGGCTCATAACCATAAATACATTCCAATTACCAGGAGCCTGAATTTTGATCATTGAACTGTGGGGATGCTGCAATACCAGTAGTCACAAGCGCAAGGACCAGTCGTAAGTCACTTTTTTCAATGCCGCGGTAACTTTTGAACAGTTGCTAAAGCAGTGGTTGTTAAGTCAAGGACTAACTTCTAAACAAATCAAATTCAAGGGAAGTAGGCCGGACCTATTTTGAGGTTCTGTAGATATTCTGAAGTATCATGCTCCTTCCTTGATTTTACCTTCTAATGTTATTTCTGGAACCGTATCTACGCATCACTGCCTCAATCTCTCACCTATCAATTCACCTCTGTCCTAATTAAGTTGATCTAACAGCACAAGACACACTTATCCTCCTATATTTTAGAAGAAGGTGAGGCAGGTCTCCCTTCAATCCTGAGGACTTATAGGGCTCTTTTAAGGCTAAGCGATGAGCTTGAACGTAACTGGATCTTTGGTTGGTTGGCCACCATTTTGAGCGCATCCAACTGAGTCTGGGCCAGCCGTAGGCCCGGGAAGGTCAAGCAGGCACCAATGAACGAACAGATGCCCACAAGGCCCACTTTAATTCCGAGTCTTGTCACCGGGATCCTGGAGGGAAGAAACAAATATCCAATCAAGCCAAGTTTTTTCAGAGGAGAGGTCTTGGTGCTAAGTGAAGGGAGGCAATCCACTTGCTTACACATTGGCCGAACTAATCAGAGCCAGTTTGGGGTAGTTGTTAAGGAGCTGACCTAGAAACCAGGAGATTGTGAGTTCTAGTCCTGCCTTAGGTGCGAAGCCGGCTGGGTGACTCAGGGCCCAACCCACATCACAGGCAAAAAGAGGAGGGAAAAGCAGTCTTATGAATCTTCTCTGCCTTGAGTGTCTTATAAAGTAATAAAAATCTAATAAACAACAACGTATTTTAAAAATGGAATGACATCCTTATTTATTGCTGTCTTTAGAGCCCGACTTTCTCCTGAGAATTCAAACCCAATACCATAAAGCCTTAGTAAGACCACACCTAGAGTACTGCATCCACTTTTGGTTACCACATTATAAAAAAGATGTTGAGACTCTAGAAAAAGTGCAGAGAAGAGCAACCAGGATGATGAGGGGACTGGAGGCTGAAACATATGAAGAACGGTTGCAGGAACTGGGCCTGGCTAGTCTAGTGAAGAGAAGGACCAGGGGAGACATGATAGCAGTCTTCCAATATCTGAGGGGCTGCCACAAAGAGGAAGGGGGTCAAGCTATTTTCTAAAGCGACTAAAGGCCAGACTAGGAATAATGGATGGAAACTGAACAAGGAGAGATTCAACCTAGAAATAAGGAGAAACTTTCTGACAGTGAGAACAATCAACCCATGGAACAGAAGTTGCCTTCAGAAGTTGTGGGAGCTTCATCACTTGAGACTTTCAAGAAGAGATTGGACTGCCATCTGTCAGAAATGTTGTAGGGTCTCCCGCTTGGGCAGGGGGTTGGACTAGATGACCTACAAGGTCCCTTCCAACTCTAATTATCTGTTATCTGTTATAACCACTGGGAAGGTTCCCATTGCCAATAGCAGGAAAAGTTGGATCTAAACTGGAAGAGGATCAAAAGTCAATAACACTTACATCCATTCCCATCCTTGGTCCATGAAGAAGACCTCCAAATTGTTATGGACGCTGGTTAGTCCTGGAAAGGGGAGAGAGCTGATCAAGGGAGTGCCAAGGGCTTAATTTGGCCGGCCAAGGTGACAAGGGTGCCCAGCGATGGCCCATGCCCGAGGTCACTCACCTGCATTGAGCCCAAATTCAAGGTAATCTTCCCGGACCACCAAAACCACCATTGCAATCAGGAGGAAGAGGAAGGCAAAGGAGAGGCAGACAGAGCGCTCACCCCCTTCCTTGGAGCGGAAATAGTGACGCATCACCATGACAAATATTTTGCTGAAAATATGGTGCTAAGGGCATAACATCAACCATTCTGTCCCCACGGTGCTTTTTCAAGAGGCAACTGGACTTTCTGTTTAGAGTGATGCGGTGGCCTAGAGGTGCAGCTCTTGCCTCACAGTTAGGAGGCTGTGAGTTCGATCCTAGGTAGGGGCAGATATTTCTCTCTGAGAAATATATCTGCTGAACAAAACTCCACATTGGCGACAGGAAGGGCATCCGGCCATTAAAACACTCTGCTAGCTCCATTCAGTTGCCCAGACTCCACCCTTCGCAAGGGATTATGGGGTTGTTAAATGAAGATGAAAGTGGACATTCTGGTTTTTTTTTCTTCGAAGATGTTTTGCTTCTCATCCAAGAAGCTTCTTCGCTTCTTTTCACAACAGAGCTGAAGAAGCTTCCGGGATGAGAAGCGAAACATCTTCAAAGAAAAAAACAAAGTCCAGTTGCCTCTTGAAAAAAAGCACCTTGGGGACAACCATGACCTTGGATGACTGAGAATCTCCATGGACATCGACCATTCCAGTCTTTGAAAAGAAAAAGACCATATTTTAAAGTTTGTACAGGTAGTCCTGGAGTTGCGACAGTTCATTTCGTGACCATTGGAAGTTTCAATGGCACTGAAAAAAAAAGGGACTTATGACCGTTTTTCACACGTTACAAATTTTGCAGCGTCCCCATGGTCACGTGTTCAAAATTCAGATACTTGGAAACTGACTCCTATTTATGACGGTTAGTGTCCCAGGGTCACGTGATCCCCTTTTGCGACCTTCTGACAAGCGAAGTCAAGGGGGAAGCCAGATTCATTCAACAACCATGTAACTAACTTAACAACTGAAGTGATTCGCTTAACAAATGTGGCAAGAAAGGTCGTAAAACGGGGCAAAATTCACATAACTATCCTGGTTAGGAACAAAAATCTGGGGGTCGATTGTGGTTGTAATCGAGGGTTACCTATACAGTATAATGGTGGGTGCAAAAGGGAAGGGCCCTTGTTGGAATCCAATTCTGAGGGGGAGATTCAGCAGCTGACAGGGAGTGGGAGTGTAGTTCCAGTGGCTGTGGAAGAAACGAGGGAAGGGCACAGTCCAGATGGGTATTCAGAGGAAGACCCAGGCCCACCCCCTCTTCATCCTACGGCACGCAGGGAGGAACTGAGAAGGGAGCAACATGGCTTACGGGAGAGGAAAAGGCCCTGATCCCCTTCATGGGTTGCAGCTGGGAAGACTGTTTAAAAGGGCAAACTGTGCATGACAAAGTTGCTGGAAGCAAAGCATGCATTATCTTAGTGGCATCCTCCCAACTGTGGGTGCTGCGTTATCTTTTGGAAGTTTGCAATTTATCATTCTAGCCTGTCGTGTTAATTACTTTAGCGTGGTTTGTGTTGGTTTTTTTTTATTTCTAATTATCTTTACTTTGGGTTCGGACTGCATTTCCTCCCTTCGTAGACCGTTTTTGGAAGAGTTTGATCTCCAGCCGAGGATAACTGGACATTAGGGGCCAAATTGGAGGCATTAAAGGGAATTTATCTACTTTGGTGACTTTGTTATTTTTGTGCCATGCCTCGGTCATCACAAGTCCCTGCTTGCAAAGCAGAGGTGGTGTTCAGCAGGTTCTGACCAGTTTTGGAGAACTGGTAGCAGAAATTTTGAGTTTTGGAGAAACAGCAAATACCACTTCTGACTGGAGATTTTACAGTATCCTTCCCCTGCCACGCCGACCAAGCCACGCCCACAGAAACGGTAGTAAAAATTTTTGAATCCCACCACTGTTGCAAAGGATACATGGAGAATACGGCTGTCAGAAGACACCAGAGGATTCCAATGTTGGTTTCTTTCTGGGGATCAATGAGGCAATAGTAGCCTTCAGTGAAAAGGTAGACCAGAGTGGAGTATCCTGCGAAGTCCACGTACCACTGATATTCCAGGAAATAGCATAGAACTAAAGAGGAAACAGAAAATGCTTAGCATCCCATCTGAGGTCTCCCATCTGATCGAGTTCAATGCTGTACAAGTAGTCCTTGACTTACAGTTCATTTAGTGACTGTTCAAAGTTACACCGCCACTGAAAAAGGTGACTTATGACCATTTTTCACAGTAACAATCTTTGTAGTATCCTCATGGTCACGTGATCAAAATTCAGAGGCCTGGCAACTGACTCATATTTATGACGGTTGCAGTGTCCTGGGATCACGCTTTCATCTCTTGCAACCTTACGACAAGCAAAATCAATGGGGAAGCCAAATTCACAACCGGGTTCCTAATTTATGAACAGCAGTGATTCACTTAATAACTGTGGCAAGCAAGGTCATAAAATGGGGCAAAACTCAACTGTCATGCCCCTGTCGGAATCTGACTCGGAGGAGGAAGCTGAACAGCTGACAGTTAGTGGGAGTATGGCTCCAGTTGGCTGTGGAGGAGGCTGGGGAAGGGCAGTCTGTCTGGGCAGAGCAGGGAGAGGCAGAACAAGGGAGAGGGAATTCAGAGGAAGACCCACCCCCTCTTCATCCTAGGGCACGCAGGGAGGAACGGAGAAGAGAGCAATATTGGTTGCATGGCTTACGGGGGAAGAAAGGGCCCTGATTCCCTTCATTAGCTGCAGCTGGGAACACAGTGTATAAAAAAAGGCAAGCTGCATGCAGCAAGCTATTGGGAGCAAATGTGACTTTATCTTGTATCATTGTGGCTTATCTCTGTTCTTGGCATCTTCCCAAATGTGTGAGTTTTGCCGTGCTTTCAAGTTTGAAATTCCTGCTCCTGCCCTGCCAAACTAATTACTTCAGTTTGGTTTGTTTGGATTTTAAGTTACAATTTGTGTGTACCTTGTTTTGGACTGAATTTTCTACAGTCAAAGAGAGTTTTTCTCCAGCCTGAAGGTAACCTGGACACTGGGGGCAAAGTAAGAGATAATAAAGGGACCCTTATTGCTTATCTGACTGTGTTACCTTTGTGCTACCCCCGGGTCATTACACTCACTTAACAAATGTCTCACTTAACAACAGAAATTTTGGGCTCACTTGTAGTCATAAGTCGAGGACTGCCTCTACTCTTCTTTTTCCAAATTAAAACCAGAAGTATAACTCTTCATGGGGCGACGCTACAGGTAGTCCTCAACTTACAACCATTTGTTTAATGGCCTTTCAAAGTTACAACAGCACTGAAAAAAGCGACTTATGACCTATTTTCACACTTATGACCACTGCAGCATCCCCATGGTCGTGTGATCAAAATTCAGTGGCTTGGCCACTGACTCATATTTATGACGACTGCAGCGAATCACCTTTTGCATCCTTTCAGGCAGGCAAAGTCAAGGAGGAAGCCAGATTCATGTAACAACGGTTGTTACTAACTTAACAACAGCAGAGATTCCCTTTTAACAACGCTGGCAAGAAAGGTCGTAAAAATGGGGTAAAATTCACCTAACTATCTTGCTTAGCCATGGAAATTTTGTTTGCCGTAAGAGAGTACACTCTGTGTTTCTGAATTTGCAGCATCCCTTATGAGAGGACCAGCCTTCCTGGCCCACCCTGTACGATAAAGATGTAGCTAAGAAAGTCCAACCTCCACACATTTACCCAGAGCATCCACTGTCCGGATAGGGCTAGTCTCCAGTTGCAAATCAATATCTCGGGGAACTGTCGAAGGTTTCCCATCGGTCATCCCGTTGATCCTCCGGCTGCAAACGAACAAGCCAACATTCCTGGTTACTACTCAACTTGGTTTAGGCTTGGTATAACTGGAAAATAGATCAAGTTCCCTCATCAAGTATTTTCTCTTTTAAAAAGTGCTATCTTCAATAGAATAGAATAGAATAGAATAGAATAGAATAGAATAGAATAGAATAGAATAGAATAGGACAGGACAGAATAGGACAGAATAGGACAGAATAGAATAGAATTCATTATTGGCCAAGTGTGATTGGACATAAAAAGAATTTGTCTTGGTGCCAATGCTCTCAGTGTACATAAAAGAAAAGATAACATTCATCAAGAGTCAAGAATCATAAGGTATTTTGTATATAGTTGGACAGTGTTGAGGGAATTATTTGTTTAGCAGAGTGATGGCATTCGGGGGAAAAACTGTCCTTGTGTCTAGTTGTTCTGGTGTGCAGTGCTCTATAGCGTCGTTTTGAGGGAAGGAGTTGGAACAGTTTATGTCTGGGATGTGAGGGGTCTGTAAATATTTTCACAGCCCTCTTTTTGACTCGTGCAGTATACAAGTCCTCGGTTGAAGGCAGGTTAGTAGTAATTGTTTTTTCTGCAGTCCTAATTATCCTCTGAAGTCTGTGTCTGTCCTGTTGGGTTGCAGAACCAAACCAGACAGTTATAGAGGTGCAGATGACAGACTCAATAATTCTTCTGTAGAACTGTATCAGCAGCTCTTTGGGCAGTTTGAGTTTTCTGAATTGGCGCAGAAAGAACATTCTTTGTTGTGCTTTTTTGATGACATTTTTGATGTTAGGTGTCCATTTTAGGTCTTGTAATATGATAGAACCTAGAAATTTGAAGGCCTCTTCAAACAGAGTGCAAACCTTCCACTCTCCAATTGCCAAATGCCTATCCATCTGAGAGAACAAAAACCTTTAAACACCTCCCCCACCCAGTTCTTTAGCCACTGTTTTTCAACCTTAATAACTTTTTAAGATATGTGGATTGCAACTCCCAGAATTTCCTGGAAATTCAGCGACTGGTTCAAAGCTCTGATGCTGGGTGGAGATTAAAACTTAATTCCCTCCATTCTTACCCCAGATTTTTCACCACCTCCACACATTGGCTCCTGTGTTGTTGTTTTTTTTCCCCAGCAGTTCAAGATGCACAACAGCAGGCTGTCGAAGCCCAAAACAGAGCTCCGTTTTCCCTGGCAGAATGCTAGCAAAAACAAACTACCTGCAAAAGTGACATTTGATCACAAGGCAAGGAGGCATCAAGAAATGTTTCCCCTTTTGCATTTGAGCATCCAAGAAAGGACACGAAAGGAGGAAAGAGGAAAGACAAAGAAAAAGAAGGAAAGGTGGGAAGGGAGCAAGGAAGGAAAAATAAGGAAAGAGGGGAAGGAAGAAGGAGAATGAAGAGGGAAGGAAAAAGAAGAGAAAGAAGGAAGATTGTGAGAGTGAGAGGAGCTCTGAGGGAAGTTCTGCCTTAGTACTTGGCCACCAGCAGCCCTGCTGCCCTTTCACCATCCCCTTATCTCCTCCTCCTGACTTCTCTTGGTGGTCTCTCATCCTATCACTGAGGATGCTTTGGTTACTAAGCCAGGTCTCCTCACACGGAGAGGGAGCGGACCTCCCTCTGACCCACACACTTTGCAGCCTTGAGGAGGTGGGTAAGCACAGCCGGGTACCTCCTCAGGGAAGCGGGGCTGGCTGGGCTGTGGGCTCCTGGTGCCCCGGGAGCTTGAGGGCTGGGCGCTTACTCTCCGTGCCATCCAGGGGTCCTCCGCGTGGCCTGAGAGGGACAGTGAGGCTCTTCTGGAGGACAAGGGTTCACTGGTCTCGCCTTCCTCCGCTGGAGACAATGGATGCCCCCAGACCCGCCCGGGCCACCTCAGGAACCCTGACACAAGTGGCGTTGAGCTGGCCATACACCCGGCCATAACACCCCTGTACCCCGAGGTCAAACACAACCCTGATGTGGCCCTCGATGAAATCAAATTTGACACCCCTGATCTAGGACAGTGTCTCTCAACCTTGGCAACTTGAAGATATGTGGACTTCAACTCTCAGAATTCCTCAGCCAACATAGTTGAAGGGAGGTGAAGTCCATCTATCTTAACGTTGCCAAGGAAACAAACACTGCTTTAGCCAATTTACCTGCCAAGATTATCGGCCTTTTGCTAATTGGGCTTACCTGTCCCGCTTACTCTTCGGCTTCTGCTTCCCAGCCAGGGCAAGTAACTCCTCTTCTGAAGGATGTTTGTAGCGATGCAAGCTAGCAAAATATAAAACACCAGTTTGATGCCACGCAGAAAGGAAAAACAAGGTGCCATAGATACAGGCCTCTTAAAGAACCTGTTTGTGAGTGGCTTGATCATTATTTCACCTCTTTTTATGTTTTTGTGTTGAAAAATGGGGAAGGGTGTTTGTGTGGCAGGGAAATTTTGTATTCATTTATTTAGTTATTAATTTTATATGCCACCTATTTCATTATCAGGGATGTGTGCCAGGCTCAAAGGAGGGGCCCCTTCTTTCCTTCCACAGAACAAGGCATGGTTGCTACTACAGGGCGACACGAGTGTCTCATTACAAAGGATGAGATACCTTCCGTTGCAAAGGAGCCATCGGGCGAAGGACCAGTGGGGTGCCATCTTCTGAAAGACGCTGGCCACGAACAAGGAGAACACAAGCTGTATCCCCATCAACGCCTGCCAAGGAGAAAGAGACACATCAGTTCAATGCCACAAGCTTCTCCCTCCAGCACTTGTGGCTCATAAATAAGACTCCCTTCTTCCATCCAAGAGAAAAAAGCCACTTTCCCTAATTATTTCAGTTGAAGAACTTTGGCTTCTCCATCCCAGCAGCCCTCCAGACCAGTGTTACTCCAGCTAAGATGTGTGGTCTTTAAGTGTTTTTATGTGTATATATGATTTTAGGACAGTGTTTCTCAACCTTGAAGATGTGTGGACTTCAACTCCCAGAATACCCAGCCAGGATGGGTGGAGCTCAAATGTTGGCTGGAGAATTCTGGGAGTTGAAGTCTACAGACCTTTGAGAGGCCAAGATTGAGAAACACTGCTCTAGATGCATCAGAATTCAGTTTAGTTTTAGTTTATTTTGTCATTGCACCTCATACAACAAAATTAAATACCATCTTCAGTGTACCTTATGACTATGAAAATAAACACAAACACACATCCTTCACATTCTATACATTGAATTGAAAACCCGATATTGCATTAATATTGCACTATACAGTAGAATCCAATAGAGAATGAATCTCACTTCTTCGGTGGCTGGGGATGATGGGATCTACAGGCCTGCACATCTGGAGGCTCAAAAGGAAGCACACAGCAAATATAATGGAGACGTTTTAATTTTTTTATGTGGAAAGGAGGAGGGAGAGAGAGCAAGAGAGCACTAACTCCATCTTACTCTCTTTTCTGATTTTCAAAAAGTAATATTGTTACCCAGTTGTTACTCAGCATCAGGACAAGTTGATGATCTTTACTCTTGCATTGATGATGTTACCTAGTTGGGTCATTAAATGTCTGCAAGCAAACAACCAAGCTCAGAGAGCACCAGGGACTCCACAATGATTTTTTTTTCCCCAACAAAATGAACCTTTTCATTCTGGAGACACGTCTCGTCCACATTTTTTGCTTCGTTTTTGCACACTTTTCACATTCCCCACCCCCCAACCCACCGCCCTAGTCAAATACAAGGAGGCGCTGCATTGCTTCAGGGTTCAGCTACAACGCAGACATTTGATAGGGTGGCAGGATGTTGAGATGCCAAACCCTGGTCTATTTTTAAAAGCAGGACACTGAGAACAACTTCAGAATGCATTAGGAGGAGAACTAGCCGAGGAGAAAGAGATGAAAGAAACTGAGGGAAGGCTGTTACCTCGGCCCTTCACTGAGATAGAGTATTCTTTTCTGTCAAAAGTATTAATTTTCAGTTAAAATCTTTTTCCTTCTCTTTTTTCCTGACACTAGAAGAACCAGCAGATCTGTCTACCGCCTGTCAGAACCCTCACTAGTATCTGATTCAGTAAAAAGAAATATGTGGAAAAAAAGAAAATTGTCTTATTTCAAGAAATAAGCAGCAGCGAGCAAGGTGATAATCCCCAATGCTGAGCTGAGGAAAAAGTTTGGATATTTCCCTTAAAAATGCTCATGAGCAGCATTTCTGGCTGTCAGATTTTCGAACTTGATTTCCATAGAAATACAGGTAGCCGAGTTTGTTTAGTAACCATTTGAAGTTACAACGGCACTGAAAAAGTGACTTATGACCGTTTTCACATTTACGACTAATTGCAGCATTTCCTCATGGTCATGTGATCAAAATTCGGACACTTGGCATCTGGCATGTACTTATGCAGTGTCCCGGAGTCGTGTGATCACTTTTTGCAACCTTCTGACCAGCATAGTCAATGGGGAAGCCAGATTCGCTTAACGACCATGTTACTAACTTAACTGCAGGATTTCATTTAACTGTGGCAAGAAAGGTTGTAAAAGGGGTCAAAGCTCACTTACCTCTCTCATTTAGCAACAGAAGTTTTGGGCTCAACTGTTATAAGTCGAGGACTGCCTGTTCTGCGTTCACTGATTTGTTAAGTAGAGTTGTGAATACAGGTAGTCCTCAATTTATAAGTATAAATGAGCCCGGAATTATGGTTGTAATCTGTGCCAGTTGTTAAGTGAATCATCACAACACCGACTCAATTTTATGGCTTTTTTTGTGGTGATCATTAAGAAATCCATGGTCGTTAATCAAACCCATTGCCTGCACTTTGCATTTTTTTGCTGGAAACAAGATGAAAATGCCGCTATGGGAAGCTGCAAATGACCATAAATGATGGCCAGTTGCTAAGTTTCCAAAATGTGATCACATGATCGGCCATCAGAACTTCAAATCCAGGTTGTAAGTACCTTTCATGGGGTTCATCTTAACTTCCAACGGTTGCTAGGCAATTGGATGTAAATAAAAGACTACATTATCCTATTATGCAAATACATTTCTTTGGATCTTTTCAGTCCACAAGGGATCTTTGAACACAGAACATACCCTTATATTTGTAGACATACAAATGCAAGGAAAGAATTCAAACTTGCTACCATTGGCTCAAAAAAGGATGATTCAAAATAACAAGAAGCCATGCATTCATATGATGCGTGAGTCCATCCTCCGTTTCACACGTTCATGTTCCAAACCATGTTGGCCAAGGGATGCTATAGGCACAAGTTTGTTAAAATAAAATAAAAACCAAGCAAGAAAGGATATTATCTCCATGCAGCAAAATATTGCCTGCTCCTGTGATGAGATTGGTTGAAGGGTTAAGGGACTTGATTTGTATGCCAACTCAACATTTTGTGAGAAAAGGACATTTTGTGAGAAAATGTCTCCGACGTTTTGTGAGAAAAGGATCAGAAAGCCACAGAAAAAGTATCAGTTAAATGCTGACACACGAAAAAGTCTGAGTTACTCCAAATGATTGGTCCTTTGCGAGCAAAAGTCAAAGCCCAGTGCAAAAGCACTTTTTCCCTACATAAAAGATCAGTTCCAAGAATCTCAGACAATCTATATATATATATAAAAGCGAAATACCACTCACGCACCATCACAAAATCTCCAGAACCGTAAAGCCTACAAACTTGACATTTTCCACCCATGTTCCTCTTGGCTTCTAGGTGCTCACTAAGAAAGGATTTTTCGAAATGACCATTAGAGCATTAGTATTTCCTATATTATTAGTAACATGCTCTGATGCTAAGGAACTCTACTCCCCCTCCCCACCTGAAAAGAAATCTGTTCCAAATGCAAAACACAAGCAGAGGAGAGGAGTTTCAGTTTCAGTTTTACTTTCACAGCATCAAGCAGCTTTAGTGCAGAACAGTTGATCTAAGCCATGCCCAGGCTCCTTGCTGTCTCCTTGCTCACACTGCAAATACTGTTTCCGTTTCCAAACAGCCCTCAACTCTTTCATACACTGACAGGACGCTAGCCAGATGAATACCAATGGATGCTGGTAGGCAGAGGCAGATTTCCCTCCCCCCTTATTTTCCTTCCCAAAAACTAAGCCCGACCACAGTTTCGTAGCGAAGCATGGGTATCGAGCTAGAGGGTTTTACGACAAACACAGATACACAAAACTTTGTCAATCCAAATAGGTATCTCGGCTTAGACCAGCTAATTATCAGGCTGATATACTGTGTAAACCCAATGCCTTCATCTGCTGTTTGTTCTCCATTTCAAGGTAGCCTGTTCCTGACTACGGAAGCTCGATTTAATGCGCCACTATTACCCCAAAGCTTAAGATGTGTGCAATCGTCTCCTCTAATCAAACTCAATTCGCTTTAGAAACATTCAAAGTTCTCCATGCATTTCTATTTTAAAGCAAAATACCTGTAAGGGACACCAAAACAGCAAATCACTTTCCCCCAGCCGTAATCCTCTGGCTCATTCTTTGAAAGGGAGAGGAAAGAAGCTTAGCGAAAGCAAATAAAAGCTTAATTAAAATTAAAGGCTCACCATTGTATTGCAGGATCACGATCCAGAAAAATAAAAAATAAATTCAAAGACCGGGCAAATAGAGAAAGTCAAACACAGCGTGCCTTTCCTTCTAATCCCGTAGCCAAAAGGAGGCGTGCAATCCTCTGGACCAATCAAAAGCCGCACCAGCCCACGATTGTCAACCAATGGCAAAAGAAGGAGGCAGGCGGTGATTTCCTTTTTCTTTCCTCGGTGAGAATTCAAAGTCCACCTGTTTCCGCTTTTCAGCCGCCTGTCCGCCGCGTTGCATCTTGGGATTTGTAGTCTCATCCTCCTTGGCGGTGCAAGATTACTGTAGTGTAGTGTATACTATATATTACAAAATGCTTGTTTTTCCTCTGCAAAATCTCGTACGTTTATAACTATTCTTTTCTTCATCTCTCCCACATAATCTTGTAGGGAAAAGTTATTTATGTGTAGGGCACTAGCGTGAGGAAAATTAAAATTGAAATGTAAATATATGCATTTGTATTTACATAAATGAATCGGATCTAGCTATGGATTTGTTCAGGAAGCCACAGTGTGAATGGAATATGATGAAACAGGATAACTCTAGGTCAGCTAATGAGTCTCAATCTTATGTGTATTGTATTATCATGCGTTCTGTTCTTTCCATAAATCTTTACTGCTACTATCCATGTATTTTATGCTTTGCGGCCCATGCCCTAAATTAATTATTAAATAAACTGAATATATATAGTGAAGGCAGCTGGAGGGGAAGATGAGTGGAGATTTTAAACCTGGGGGGAAAAATATAAATAACCTGGGTTATGCTGATTTTACTATTCTGATAGCTGAAAATACAAATCACTGGAAGTTCTACTAATGAAAGTCAAAGAACCAATGAAACAATGTGACTAAAAAATGTAAAAGAAGACCAAGTGAATGACAACAGGTAAAACAACCAGAAATACAATGAAGATATCAGAGTGGTGAATAGCTTCTGCATTTCAGGATCAACCACCAACAGTGATGGAACAACAGTCAAGAAATATGTAGCAGACAAGCAATTGATAGGGCAGTTATGAAGATGCTGGAAAAAAGTAATCAGATGCTATGAGAAGTAAGAATTATTCCTGTAAAAGACAGCAATGGTAACGCCATATTTAGTTCTCATTTAACCTAAGAAGCTCTAATGTGATATTAAGTAAGACATTGTGTAAGAAGTTATCTGTATTACAATAACAAGACTATAAATGTTTTGCGCATTCTGGTCCAGACAGATAGCTGGCAGGTCATAGAAAGATAGTTGTCAGGTTGAGCTGTCCAGTTGTCATACTAAAATTAATGGTGACAATAAGTTGGCAATAATAATAAGCTAAGAGGACGGAGATTACGGAAATAGATAAACAGATGGGATGGAGTTTCTGGGAAGAGGCGGGGTCCACCCATAAATTAACCCATGAAGTTAAAGGGGCAGTAACCAGGACTGGAGCTTTGAAACTGCATTTAACCAGCATATGTCCCCATGGAAAGACGTTCTCCTTGGCTCCGCCATATCAGCATGGAGGTCCCTTTTGCTCAATTATTGTTCAGCTGTCTCCTGGTAATTTCACACCTAAAGGGTTAACCCCTAAAGGGTTGATTTCACAGAACCCATGATGTGTCTTTCCCTATAAAGATAGGAATCAATAAAGGAGAATATTTGAATAGAATATAATTCTTTATTGGCCAAGTGGGATTGGACACACAAGGAATTTGTCTTGGTGCAAATGCTCTCAGTGTACACAAAAGAAAAGATACATTCGTCAAGAGTCAAGAATCATCAGGTACAATACTTAATGATAGTCATAGGGTACAATAAGCAATCAAAATAAACTAGAAAACAGTCAATATAAATCGTAAGAATACAAGAGACAAAGTAACAGTCATACAGTCGCATGTGGGAGGGGATGGGTGATAAGGAGTGATGAGAAGATTAACAGTAATAGTAGTGCAGACTTTGTAAATAGTTGGACAGTGTTGAGGGAATTATTTGTTTAGCAGAGTGATGGCATTCGGGGGAAAACTGTCCTTGTGTCTAGTTGTTCTGGTGTGCAGTGCTCTATAGCGTCGTTTTGAGGGAAGGAGTTGAAACAGTTTATGTCTGGGATGTGAGGGGTCTGTAGATATTTTCACAGCCCTCTTTTTGACTTGTGCAGTATCCAGTCCACTATGGAAGGCAGGTTGGTAGTAATTGTTTTTTCTGCAGTCCTAATTACTGTCTGAAGTCTATGTCTATTTGGAGCTCAGGGTTGACATGAGGGGTCCTTAGTGCTCTCTGAGCTTGCTTGTTTTCTTGCAGATGTTTCATTATCCTAACTAGGTAACATCGCCAGTGCTAGCAAGGAGTGCAGTTTGCTGTCAGTTTATACTCTGGCGTCTTGTCTACGTGGGTGGGGATGGTCTTAGGGATTCTTTGTTTGGGCTGTTTACTAATGGCTCTTAGGCACTTTCTTGATTGGGGTATGTTGAGGTAATTCCCCGTTAGGAGAATGAGCGCATACAGGGAGACGTATTTGAGAGTAGCGTTTGAATAATACACACACAGCACACAGATACACTGTACAGTAAATGTAGGTTTTTACTTCCAGAAAGGTTTAAGCAAAGTCCAAAATAAGCAGTCCAAAATCATTCACAGGTAAAATCAGTCAGTTTTTCAATCCAGGATATAATCCAAATATCAAATTCCAGTGTCAAAAACAGTTCAGTATCAGACTTACATTAAATCCAGTAATATCAGTCAATTAGGAAAAATGGAGGAACGGCAATATTTTCCAACAGAAGGAAACAGAGAGGGAGACACACTCTCTTCTGAGACTAAGACTAAACAAACCAGGTTTCTGGCTCCATCTTATGGCCGTTTGAGAAACCACACCTAATTACAGTTTTGCATTTTCTTAAAGTTACAGGTTTAAAATGTTTATCCTGGTTTATATATTTCTAACCCAAATAGCTGTTAGGTGACTCATATTCCTAACAGGGTATATATAGATAGGAATCATGCAAGTCATGGTCTTCCCTGTGACTCTCCACAGAAGCAAAATTTGTACTTTGAAGAAATATGCTGGATAGGAAGAATATTGATGTTTTTGAATGTTGGTGTTGGAGAAGACTCATGAGAATAATATAGACAGCCAAGAAAATGAACAAATGGATCATCAAACAGATCTATCTAGAGTTCTCACTCAAAGTAGCAATAAACACATTGTATTAAAAGGTATCCACCTTAACAAACTAATGAAGTGAGCCATAATTCATCAAAGCAAATCCTTTTTAATAAAATGTGTTAATCAGAAAGGGGGCTACCTGTTCTGACCCAAACCTGGTTCCAAGGAAGCAAATACGAGACAAAGGTAACAGCACAACCTTTTAATGTTTCTTTACAAATCCCGTTCCTTCACGGGTAAAAGGCTGCTTCAAACCAATTGGTTCCAATAAGAAAGAGCCTTGCCAAGGTTTTGCAAGGCTGCCAAGAACACCAGATAAAGTTACTAAGCAATAATTCAAACCAAAGAGTCTTTAAACACCGACTCAGATATTCCTAACGTCCACCAGGCTCGAGTGTAAAACTTCTTTGACTTTTGCAAAGAACTGCGGTTTCTCAGCTGGCTTTTATCTCCTCAGGGAGGGGCCGTTACCTTGCAGCCTTACTCCCGAGTCACCCATGCTGCTGCAGCTGGTCTTTCCTTCGAGCAGCCCTGCGTGCATGTGTGCTGGGCACAGGCTCCTCGGGGGCCTCATCGCTGCTGCCAGCCTCCACAATCTCCAAAGCACTCCACTCCCTGATGGTCCTGGTCCCATCCCTGCATCACAGGCAGGCCCGCCATCTGAATCTTCGCTCTCCGAGCCCTCAGCCGTCCGCACCTGCTGCCGGCGAACCACAACACTACCAGACCATCTGACACATGACTTACAGTAAGCAAGACACCTGTTTGTTTATTTTAGAGATAAGATATCAACTAGATCTGCTTTGGGTGAATTTAACTCAATGACTGATTGATTTGTTGAAGTGCCCAGTTCCTGTCATTTTCACAAACGTTTGCAATTGCCTGCAGTCTCAAAGTCAATAAATGTTATAAACGAAGGACAAGACCATGATAGACAAATCAGACATGTAATTAATTACACATTTGCAAAAAGTGTGCTGATAATAGCTGCTAGAGTAGGTGGCCTTTAAAAAACCTCTCCCAAATATTTCCAATTCTTTCCTCCATTCTCAGTTTCCCACTATTTTTCTCTTGTGGCATTCTGACAAACTGCAGAGTTGTGTCCAAATGAGTCAGCCTCTGGCTGGGATATCCTTGGTTTGAACTGATGGGTAGAGATGCAGGGTTGCCATGGATACCAGTAATGGGAGGTCCTTGCCGATCTTCACCACTGGATGGAGCTTTAATCTTTTTGCTGAGAAATAGTGTGTGCACCTTAAAAATATGAGAAGAGGAGAAGAAAAATGATTCTGTAACTACATGCCCATCTTCAAGGAATTTGACTGGAATACTCTCAGATGTGCAAAACCTATAAATCTCTTAAAATGAACCAAAATAAAATTGCTGGTAGTTTTACTATACTCATGTTATTCACATAACTTACCATCAGAATGGTGAACAATAAAGTTTCTAGTCTAAAAAGTGGAAAACTGTAGATTGAGAATGGAGGTAGATAAATGTACAATATCTAGATCCACATTCTTCTCATATTTCAGCCAAGAAAGCTAGCCAATAAGAGATTTGGGTCTGATTAAAAAGGATTTTTAAAAATTCAAATAATTAATTTACACATTTGCAAAAAAGGATGCCGATAATAGCATTTTTAAAAGAGTTGTGCCAAATGACCTACAGTTAGCCATGACAACCAGGTAAGAAAGGTAAGGATAGGACACCTTGACTCCATCAAAACTTCTCAACCTTATGGACACATTCCTGCAGATTCCACAGCAACTGGGCAGAAATAGTTTCCTATGTGCTTCTTTCAGATTTTCTTTGTAACTTCCCAGGAGATCTCCTGGTGGTGTTTTATCCAACAAGGTTGGAACCTGTTTCACTTTCTAGTCCAGTCTGATGTAGTAAATGAAAACTAAATAGAACCTCCATTTTCAGAAGCAGCAAGTCATTGAAAATCAGTTACTGCAGCCAAGAAAGGGCGTAAACAAACAGGTGTGAACAAATAGATGATAGATAGATAGATGACAGAGAGATAGATAGAGAGATAGAATAGAAGAGAATACTTTATTGGTCAAGTGTGATTGGACACACAAGGAATTTGTCTTGGTGTAAATGCTCTCAGTATACATAAACGAAAAGATACATTTGTCAAGAGTCGAGAATCATAAGGTACAACATTTAATGATAGTAATAGGGTACAATAAGCAATCCAATCATACTAGGAAACAGTCAATATAGATCGTAAGGATATAAACGACAAAGTTACAGTCATACAGCCACAAGTGGGAGAGGATGGGTAATAAGGAGTGATGAGAAGATTAATAGTAATAGTAGGGCAGACTTTGTAAATAGTTGGACAGTGTTGAGGGAATTATTTGTTTAGCAGAGTGATGGCATTTGGAAAAAAACTGTCCTTGTGTCTAGTTGTTGTGGTGTGCAGTGCTCTATAGTGTCGTTTTGAGGGTAGGAGTTGAAACAGTTTATGTCCGGGATGTGAGGGGTCTGTAGATATTTTCACAGCCCTCTTTTTGACTCGTGCAGTATACAGGTCCTCGACTGAAGGCAGGTTGGTAGTAATTGTTTTTTCAGATATGATAAAAAGATAGAGAAAAATGATAGATATAAACAGACAGATGTGTGTGTGTGTGTGTAAGTACATATGTAAGTGATGTGGTTTTTTTTTTTCTACAGTCAGAATAGTTTTTCCCCAGACTTCTCTGGTGCTACTAACAGCCTTTAGTCTCTGGGGGCTGGGCTGATGGGATTTGGTGTCCCTGGACCTAATCAGAAGGACTTGAGGACCTCCATCACTCCTAGACAGTGTCGAATTTTCATTTCATAGTAGACAAAAAGCAGAAGATGAATGTGTGCCTTCCCCTTTCTTCCCCCGTCTCCACCTCTCCCCACCAGACCTTCCCTGGACACAGACCCCAAAGCACCCCTTTTTCCAAATCCTCCCCCCACCCCCTTTAACCCCCTCTTCCCCCCCCCCTCCCATTTCTCTCCTGATTGGGTCATAAATTAACTTCAGCATCCAACAGTGCTAGACTCAAGCAGTATCTTCTCCACTCCGCTGGGCCTCTGTTTTTAAAAGAGAGCTGGAGGAGAGGGGACCTATATACAATCTCCCCCTTCCCCTTCCTCCTTTGCCTTTTTTTTTTTTTTGGGGTGGGGGAAAGTATCCATAAAATATGGAGAATCTCTGCTTGTAAAAGGAGGCAGAACCAGAGAAGAGGACGGAGCTATCTAGGGCTGGCTGTGAATGCAACCCTGCTCTGAAGCCCAAGGGTTCATTTCTAGCCCAACAGTCCCAAAACTTTGGTTAGTTGGCAAACACTGTCTCTACTAAATTAAAGAAAAAAACTTGGGAAGCTCTGCAGAGACCAACCTTTTCAAACTCCTTCCTCCTCTTTTCCCAGTAGAGAAAAAGTATTTTCCCCCCCTTCTTATCACTTGTTGGGTCTATGGCAGGGCTGGGCTGCTGGGGGTTTGCAGGGGTTCAGGAGAGCCCCTAGAGCTAGTTCGGAGTTCGGAGAACCCCCAAATCCCACTCCTGGCTGGCCCCACCCACCCCTCCCCTCCCCGGAGTCCCCACGCGGCTCATTTTGGATGCAGGTAAGTGCAGGGCACACATGGAGGCTCGGGGAGGGTAAAAAACAGGCCTCCCGGAAGTTCAGAAAGACTGGAAATGGGCCCGTTTCCAGCTTCCAGAGAGCCTCCGGAGCCCGGGGAGGCTGTTTTCACCCGCCAAAAGGCTCAAGGAAAGCCTCTGGAACCCGGAGAGGACAAAAACTCACCTCCCACCACCATGGTGCAGGAGGCTGACAAGGCCACGCCCACTATGGCCACGCCCACCCAGCAACTGGGCAGAGGGCCCTTGGCTGAAATTTTTCAAACCCACCCCTGCATATGTGCATGCGTTGTGCTTTCAGATAACAGATAATCAGAGTTGGAAGAGACCTTGTAGGTCATCTAGTCCAACCCGCCCCCCGCCCAAGCGGGAGACCCTACACCATTTCTGACAGATGAAAGTCCAATCTCTTCTTGAAAGCCACCAGTGATGAAGCTCCCACAACTTCTGAGGGCAACATCTGTTCCATGGGTTGATTGTTCTCACTGTCAGAAAGTTTCTCCTTATTTCCAGGTTAAATCTCTCCTTGTTCAGTTTCCATCCATTATTCCTTGTCTGGCCTACAGGCGATTGACCCCCTTCTCTCTGTGGCAGCCCCTCAAATATTGGAAGACTGCTATCATGTCTCCCCTGGTTCTTTTCTTCACTAGACTAGCCAAGCCCAGTTCCTGTAACCGTTCTTCATATGTTTTAGTCTCCAGTCCCCTAGTCATCCTGGTTGCTCTTCTCTGCACTTTTTCTAGAGTCTCAACATCTTTTTTATAATGTGGTGACCAAAACTGGATGCAGGACTCTAGGTGTGGCCTTACTAAGGCTTTATAGAGTAACCAAGGTTGGGTACAGGAGTCCACATATGTGCTTCAGCTCTTGCTGGATTGGTTCATATGAATTCTGGAAAACAAGGACACCATCTTGATTTTTTTGGATACTCCTGGCTGTCCAGAAAGCTGCCTGGATGCAGTCCCCCAGCAGGAGGGAAATTACTCTGTTATCTGATTGGCACAACCCTCTTTGAGGGACAACAAAGCCATTCCTCAGCCGGAGAAAGTGCAAGTAGTCCTCGACTTACAATCACAACGGAGCCCAAAACTTCCATTACTAAGCAAGAAACTTAAGTGATATTTTTAGCCTATTTTACTATCTTGTCCCAGTTGTTAAGGAAATCCCTGCCGTTGTTAAGTTAGTTACACGGTTGTTAAATGAATCTGGCTCCCCCCTTGACTTTGCTTGTCAGAAGGTCGCAAAAGGTCATTATAAGATCCTGGGACACAGTGTAACCGTCATAAATATGAGTCAGTTGCCAAGCATGTGAATTTTGATCATGTGACCATGGGGATGCTACAAAGGTCATTGTAAACTCATAAAACATTTTGTATACACGTTTTATAGTTGACAACAGAAAGAAGGGGGGGGAGTTTCAAAGAGCAGGTGGCAGTGTGGAATTGAAAGTACATTCCATTCATATTTTCTTCAAACACTGATTTGATGACTGAAGCTTCTGCCGCAAAAAAAATCTAATTGGAGAGCATGATTGATGACTCTTGACTATGGACGTTTTTCATTGGATGATACACCCAGAGGGGTGGGGGGGAAAGCAGGATCAAGGGTGACAGTGGGTTACGTGTCTCAGAGTTGGCCATGTCCTGGTAAATGACAGATGTAGAACGTTAACTTAAAATAAATCTTTTTTAGTTTTGGGAGTGTGGCTCGAGGCTCATGATTTCATTGGAGTAACTGCTGGAATCCTGACAGTCGTAAGTGCGGAAAAATGGTCATAAGTCCCTTTTTTCAGTGCCGTTGAAGCTCCGAATTGTCACTAAATGACGTTGCTGTCAAGTTAGTAACAGGGTTGTTAAGTGAATCCGGCTTTCCCATTGAGTTTGCTGATCAGAAGGTCCCAAAGGCTGATCACATGATACCCTTATTGCAGCCGTCATAAAGACATGCCAGTGGCCAAGCATCCAAATTTTAACCAAGGAGTGAAAAGAGGGTGACAGCAAGAGTGAAAAATGCTCCTAAGTCACTTTTTTTTCAGTGCCATTAAACGAACGTAGGTCCTTAAACAAATGGTTGCAAGTTGAGGCCTACCTGTAATTCAGCCTCAAAGATTCAGCGCTTCTCTTTGAAGGGGCGCCCGCCCTGTCGCAGTGTTCACCGGCTTTGTTCTTCGCCTCTTTCCCCGGAGCAGCTCCTGGCGCGGCCGACTCATCTGCAGCGCAGGCTGCCTTTGCTCCGCTTCCTTCGAAGGAGAGCCGCGCTCCTTCAGCCGGGCCGAGAAATGAGGCCGGGCCTGAGGGAAAGGGCGACTGACCTTCCCCCAGGCAAGGGTTGCCTGGCTGCGTCTCCCCCGCGTGCAATTCCCTGTGGATGGCTGTGCGCCCTGGATAGGCGCGCCTACCAACTCGAGTGCTCTCCGGCCTCGCCCTTTGGGGGCTTTGGCGTAGCAAAGTCGGCCAGGGCGGATGGCTCCGCTAAGGACGCATCTCCAGAGTCCGACGTTCCAGGAGCGCCTGGCAAAACCTCGCCCTTGTGCAGTTTGTTTGTTTGTTTGTTTTGCAGCTTTGGGGGTTGGACTAGATGACCTATAAGGTCCCTCCCAACTCTGTTAATCTGTATCTGCTTCACTGTTTGGAGAGTTCACACACACACACACACACACACACACACACACACAGAGTTTGGATTTGGGTGGAGGGAGAGGGCAATTCAAGAACCACAGCTTCAGCAAAACGAAGGAGACAAATTTGATTAATAAACAGAGCTTTCCTTTGCATTTATTTAACCAGCACATCAGCTAGCACTGATGATGTTACCTAGTTAGGGTAATGAAACGTCTGCAAGAAAACAAGCAAGCTCAGAGAGCACAAAAGACCCCTCCATTTATTTATTGGTTTGTTTGTTTGTTTGTTTGGAAATTTTATATTGCCACCTACTCGCTCACAGGCGACTCAAGGCAGCTTACAGGAAATAAAAACACACAATCTAAAAGAAATAAAAATAATAAAAAATAAATATATGTTCTCCTTCTTTCCTCCCCCCTCTTTTCTCGTTGAAGCCCTTCTCAACTTACCAATATTCAAATGAATTATGCAAGGCTCTTCCATATGTTTGGCCAGTTCTGAAATAGCACTAGCAATAGCTCTTAGAGTTATATATCACTTCACAGTGCTTTATAACCCTCTCTAAGTAGGTTTACAGAGTCAGCATATTGCCCCCCCACAATCTGGCTCTTCATTTCATCAGCCAGGCACAGAAAGAAATTCCTGCTGCCAGGCATCCTTTTAGTCTGAGGAACTTGGGTTTGTGAGGTCACAAGCCATGTTACCAGAGTGCAAATAAACCTATTTTCCAGAGGTCTCAGCCTTGGGAGTCAAAGTTGAGTGAGTCCATCTTTCATCCTCTAACATTCAATCTGACATATTTTGTTCTAGGCACAGCTGGCCAAACAGGAACTTCAGGTGACAAAGAATAGAATAGAATAAAGAAAAAAATAGGAATAGGAAGAGAAGAGAAGAGAAGAGAAGAGAAGAGATCACTTTTTTCAGTGTCGTTGTAACTGAACAGTCATTAAGCGAATAGCTGTAAATCCAGGACTATCTGTACATCTGCCTATCCCATTAGGTCGGGCAGAAGAGACATGTTAGGGGTCGCATCTGTGAAAGAATTACATCTGGCTGGCATGTAATGGCATGTGAGAAAGACCTTGGGAGATTGTGAAGATATGCTGCCTAGTCAGATAAGAATCAGCATAGCCAGCAGCTGGACAATGGATGGGGCAATGCTCAGAAAAGAATCTCCCTAGTTTCCTGAGCTGTAAAGCAGAAGAAGAATAGAATAGAATAGAATAGAATAGAATAGAATAGAATAGAATAGAATAGAATAGAATAGAATAGAATGCAATAAGATAGTAGAGTAGAGTAGAGTAGAGTAGAGTAGAGTAGAGCAGTGGCCCCCAACCTTTTTTGTGCCACGGCCCGGTACCAGCATCACAAAATGATCCGCGGCCCGGTACCGGCATCAGCACGCATGGCAAGGCGAGCCGAGCGACCGGCCGGCCAGCCGTCCCCCGCTTCTCCCCGCCACCTTCAACTCCTCCTTTGTACCTTTGTCGATGGGCTTTGGGACGGCTTTGGGACGGTCGCTCGGCTCGCCTTGCCTTGGGTGCTGAAAGAATCTTCGCACCTTAGTTTTGTTCGAAGCCGCCCCCCCCCTTCGATGAAACTAAGGCGCGAGGATTCCTTCAGGACCCAAACGCCGCTTTCCAACCGGAAAAGCTCACCGGAAGCACTTTCTCATCAAAACAAGATGGCGGCGCCCAGCAAACCGGCGGCCCGGTAGAAAATGTTCCACGGACTGGTACCGGTCCAGGGCCCGGTGGTTGGGGACCCCTGGAGTAGAGTAGAGTAGAGTAGGGATAGGGATAGGGATTCTTTATTGGCCATGTGATTGGACACACAAAGAAAGGAGCAGCAGGTGGGAACATGAAATGGGTCCAGGTACGCAGCCCTGAGCAACCTTTGCAACCATCTGTTGAATCCGGGGCTGACACATGATTCAACTGCTTAAGGATACAAAGGCAGAGTTGTAAATTCTTTCCAGCAGAAAGCTGGAGTTCTTGTACTTACAACCATTCATTCAAAGTTACAACGGCCATGGAAAATGTGACTTAGAACTGGTGCTTGCATTTTCAATTGTGGCATCATTCCTACAGTCACAGGGTCAAAAGT
Organism: Notechis scutatus; assembly: GCF_049901735.1. Classification (NCBI taxonomy): domain Eukaryota; kingdom Metazoa; phylum Chordata; class Lepidosauria; order Squamata; family Elapidae; genus Notechis; species Notechis scutatus. The sequence continues at coordinate 329,411,797 of NC_142009.1, read as the reverse complement.
TGGGTGCTTGGCAACTGGCGTGTATTTACAAGGGTTGCCTCACCCCAGGGATGGCCACAGGGCCACATTTCCAATCTTCACAGCCGCCTTCTGAGAAGCAAAATCAACGGGGAAACTGGATTCACTTAATGACCTCCTGATTCATTGAACAATTGCAGTGACTCGCTTAATGACTGTGGGGAAAAAGACTAAAAATGAGCATGACTCGTTTCACGGCTAAGTATCTTGCTTTCCAACAGAAATTCTGATCCCCATTGGGGTTGTAAATCAAATACTACTCATACTAGAAAGCTGCTTGGCAAAGAATCTGGTTATCCTTCTGTGCAGAAGTATCAATGAAGGAGAATACAGGCAGTCCTCGACTTACAACAGTTCACTTAGTGACTACTCAAAGTTACAACGTCACTGAAAAAAGTGACTTATGACAGTTTTTCACACTTATGACTGTTACAGCATCCCCATGGTCACATGATTTACATTCAGATGCTTGACAACTGACTCATATTTATGACGGTGGCAGTGTCCTGGGGTCACGTGATCCACTTTGGCGACATTCTGACAAGCAAATTCAACAGGGAAGCCAGATTCACTTAACAACTACAGGGATTCACTTAACAAATGTGGCAAGAAAAGTCGTAAAATGGGGCAAAACTACCTTAACAAATTTCTCACTTAACAACATAAGTGTTGGGCTCAATTGGGGTCGTAAGTCGAGGACGACCTGTTCTGACTGTGCTGTCCCAGCCAGTTTATGGGAATTGGATAGTTACTTAGGAATTATGAGCTGTCCCCTTAAGGAAATGCATCATGGTAAATGTAGTTAAAGGTATCCTGGGAAATGTAGTTCATGTCACATGGCCACATCTGTATTCTTGATTGGCCACTAAATTGACCCTCGAGGGGTTGGGGGAGTTTTCTTCATTCTTGCCTGAACTCACGAACACATGGCAGCTTCTTTCTATCACTACAAGATGGGTTAGGAGATAACCATCTTTTACTACAAGGCAGATATACAAAGGATTGGTTATTAAAGAAGAACTTCATCACAAATGTGAGTTATGAGGATACCTGATGAACCAATAAATGTTATTTGTTATGGACGTCTTGTTGAGTTATCTATCTGCATCTGTACAGTTTATAAATCCACCTCTGTGCAGAAAGCAGAAAACTGACACTAGGTAACATCCTCAGCTCTAATGATGTTACCTAGTTTGGGTAATGAAACAATTGCAAGAAAACAACCAAGGTCAGAGACCACCAAGGACCCCACATAGAAATATACCAAGACTAGCTCAATACCTGTGCTTCACTATGAAACTATGTGGTCGGGCTTGGTTTTGGGGGAGGAAAATAAGGAGGGGGAGAATTCTGCCTCTGCCTACCAGCATCCATCAGTACTCATTTGGCTAGCGTCCTGTCAGTGTGAGAGAGTTGAGGGCTTTTTGGAAACTGAAACAGTATTTGCAGTGTGAGCAAGGAGACAGCAAGGAGCCTGGCAGTGGCTTAGCTTAACTGTTCTGTACTAAAACTGCTTGCTGCTGTGAAACTAAAACTGAAACTGAAACTCCTCTCCTCTGCTTGTGTTTTGCATTTGGAACAGATTTCTGTTCAGGTGGGGAGGTGGAGTAGAACTCCTGAGCATCAGAAGAGCATGTCGATAATAATATAGGAAATACTAATGCTCTGATGATGATCATTTCAAAAAATCCTTTCTTAGTGAGCACCTAGAAGCCAAGAGGAAGCTACGTGCCAAATTTCAAGTTTGTAGTCTTTATGGTTCTGGAGATGTTGTGATGATGCTTGAGTGGTATTTCGCTTTTATATATACATAGAAGATTACTTTTAGTGACTGGGAGTAAATAGGATGCCAGGGAAACTTTTACTGTTGAAGCAAGAAATGTGAACTGAAGTGCTTAAGTACCAGAATTCATGTTGAGTTAAAGACAACTGCAGGACAACTTTAGGGAACAATAAATCGATGGAGAAGTAGGTGTGTTTATCGGTGTGTGATGCCACAATATTTAGTTCCAATTCCCGTTGAGATTTCAAAACGTTTTGGATTATTGCACGGGGACCAAATACAACCCCCCCCCCCCGAAAAAAAAAAAAAAAAAAAAAAAAAAAAAAACCCCCCAAAAAAAAAAAAAAAAAAAAAAAAAAAAAAAAAAAAAAACAAAAAAAAAAAAAAAAAACCCCCCCCCCCCCCCCCCAAAACAGAGCTGGCTGCTCTTTCGCTGGGTGGTCTGCAGACAGAGTTAAAGCTGGATTAACTCCGGTGATGGCTGGGCTTTGTATGTGGCCAGCCAGCCAAAAGAGAAGAAGCTGTAACCCCACTTTTCTCCCCCGGTCTCCCCCTTGAAATGTCTCAGAAACTGTCTCCCTCCCATCGCTAACCTCCTCCTTCCATGGTTCTGAACATCCTGTAATGCTCGACCTTTAAGAAATGTTGCCTAAAGCTTGGGAAATTGAGGCTTAAAGAATCCATGATTTACAGATTAACAGAGTTGGAAGGGACCTTGTATGTCATCTAGTCCAACCCCCCACCACCACCACCCAAGCAGGAGAACCTACACCATTGCTGACAGATGGGAGTCCAATTTTTTCTTGAAGGTCTCAAGTGATGAAGCTCCCACAATTTCCGAAGGCAACTTCTGTTCTGTTGGTTGATTGTTCTCACGGACAGAAAATTTCTCCTTATTTCTAGGTTGAATCTCTCCTTGATCAGTTTCCATCCATTATTCCTTGTCTGGCCTTCAGGCAGGGGTGGGATTCTACCAGTTCGCACCTATTCACTAGAACTGGTTGTTAACATTCTAAGCAGTTCGGAGAACCAGTTGTTAGAAGAAATTACTGGCCTAATCCTGTAAGGAAGGCAGGAAGGAAACATTCTGGTGTTGCTTACAGAAACTGCCTCTCCGTTAACCCTTATTACATTCTTGGCAGGACTAGACTGCCTGTCTCAGGAACTTCTCTGGAGTTTTTTCCCCCTCCTTTGCTGGTACTTTGCTTGTGTGGAGTGACCATTCAAAGTTACAATGGCACTGAAAAAAGTGACTTATGACCATTTTCACACTTATGACTGTTGCAGCATCCCCACAGTCATGAGAGGCCAGGTGAGGAGATGTGTGCCTCGATGTGAATGATATTGAGTTGGCCATGCCCAGCCAATAACATGACCACCAAGCCACACCCACCATCTAAGACACGTCCACAGAACCGGTTGTTAAAAAAATTGAATCCCACCCCTGCCTTCCGGTCCCTTGGAAAATAGCTTGACCCCTATGATGTATTTTATAAGATCAGACCAAGCCTTTAGAGTCGCAGCTGTTTTGTTTTGTGCTTCCATTTCGTAGTCTTCAATTACAATTACATTGTATATATTCTCATATTTTCAATCAAGTATTAAATACATTATCATTGTTAATCAATCATTTGACTATACTTTTATTCATTCATGTTTTACAAAATAATCATATTTTACTTTATTTGTTTTATGACAGTTCATATTATCATCTCAAATCTATCCTACAATCATTTTGTAGATATAAGAAAAGAATACATCTTTATATATTTATCATTTTCTAAGAATCTACATATTTCATTACCATGTTTTATTGTCTAACCATTGATAGAATAGACCCCAAATTTTATAAAATTGTTTATCATCTTGTTCTCTGATTTCAAATGTCAATCTACTCATTTCAGCACATTCCAATATTTTCTTAATGATTTCCTCCTGTGGTGGTATTTTCTCATTTTTCCAGTTTTTAGCAAATACAATCCTAACCGCTGTTAATACATTTACAATCAGGTATTTCAAGTCTCTACTATATATTTCAGGTAAGATTCCCAATAAAAATATCTCTGGTTTCAAATCTATATGCTTTTTTGTCATTTTTTCCAACCACGTGTGGATTTTAGTCCAATATTTTTTAGCATCCCCACAAGTCCACCACATATGGTAATATGAGCCAGGTGTTTGATGACATTTCCAACATTTTTCAGATTTGTTCTTGAACATTCTTGCTATTCTTGTCGGGGGGGAAATGCTACCTGTAAAACATCTTATACAAATTTTCTTTACATGCTGTTGACATTGTCATTTTATAATTTTGAGACCACAATTTTTGCCATTTCTCTAGATCAATCTCATATCCAAAATTCTTCCCCCAAGCAATTATTGTTTCTTTAACTTGCTCTTCTTCTAGTTTAATTTCTAATAAATATCCATATAATTTTTTAATCACCTTTTCATAAGTACCTGTCAAAATCTTATCTAAATCAGTCAGTTTATCATAGAAATCTTCTGTTTTAGAGTCTTTATCATACTTTGAATGTATTTGCGCATATGAAAACCAATTCATCTTTATACCTTGTTCCTCTAATTTTTGTATAGATTTAAGTTCACCCTTAAACCATAGAGGCTCCGTATAGTTCCGCTGTAGTTGCTGTCTTTTTTTTTTTTAAGGAACGCAGTACACTTACGACCCCCAGTTGAGCCGAAAATTTATGTTGCTAAGTGAAACAGTTGTCAAATGAATTTCGCCCTGTTGGTAAACTTTTCTTGCCACAGTCATTAAGTGAGTCGCTGCAGTGTGAAATAAGTAACACAGCTGTTAAGTGAATTTGGCTTCCCCTTTGATGTTACTTGTCAGAAGGTGGCAAAAGGGGAATGAACGCGTGACCCTGGGACAAAGCATTGGTCATAAATATGAGTCAGTTGCTAAGCACCTGAATTTTGATCAAGGACTGATCGTAAGTCCTTTTTTTTCAGTGCCGTTCAGGGGTGGGTTTCTATCGGTTCTGTCCACCTCCATAGAACTGGTAGCTCTGAAGAGCAGCAGACATAGAACCGGTTCTATATCTGCTGAAGTTTTTGCCGACCCGCGCACCTGGGCTCTTACATGACCTTTATTTCCTGATTTTTTTCAACTTCAGCTGCCATGAGAGGCACAGCTGCAGTTAAAAAAGCAGGAAAAAGGGGCTTTTTGAAAGGCTGCTTCTCTGCACACAGCATGCTGATGACGATTTACAGGCACACGCAGGCAGCGTGCAGGGAAGCACATCGTCAATCACCGAACCTCGTAAACCAGTAGTTAACCCTGTCGGATTCCACCCCTGGTGCCATTGTAACTTTGAATGGTTGTTAAAGAAGTGATTATAAGTCCAGGACCATCTGTAATAAAGTAGGGGTTAAGCAGGGGTGGGATTCTACCGGTTCAGACCGGTTCGAGCGAACCGGATGTTAAATTTACATCTGGTTCCCCAAACCGGTAGTTGAACCAACCGGCTGGCCCCTCTCGCCCCTCCCCTCCCAGGAGTCTCCACGCGGCCTGTTTTAGATGCAGGTAAATGCAGGGTCTGCACAGAGGCTCTGGGAGGGCGAATAATGGACCGAACCAGAAGCTTCAGAAATCTGGAAACGGGCCTGTTACCGGCTTCCAGAGGCCCTCCGGAGCCCTGGGGAGGCTGTTTTTGCCCTCCCAGAGGCCCGAGGGAAGCCTCCGGACTCTGGGGAAGGCGAGAAACGGCCCTCTCAGAAGTTCCGGTAGGCCACACCCACCATGGCCACACCCACCTAGCAACCGGACAGACAACTGGTTGCTGGGATTTTTGAATCCCACCCCTGGTGTTAAGTAAAACTCCCAGCTACTTTAAATACGACTCTACATATCAGGATGGACACCAAAGGTTTATGTGCACTGGCAAGCTATCTTTGGATTAAAGTAACTGGAGAGAAATGATACCAAATTGCTGCCATTTTCCTGGTCTCCATTGGAGCTGTGAGAACAGATGGGTAAAAAAAAAAAATATCAAAATCCAAACACAATCCTTTAGCAAAAATTACCATTTGATTTCCACAAATGGTTATTGTCAATTGCCAGTCATTTACGTAATAAGCAATGTCCTGCAGATCTCTCTGAGCTACTTTTCTTCTCATTTATAAATAATCACAAAACAAGATTTTTTTAAAAAAAACTCAATCTCTTTTTTATTTGTTTGTTTGGGTGTCTGGTACAAAACACTGTTTTTCTATTTCCATCTGGCTTGTTCCACCAACTTTTTTTTCTTTTTAAAGAGTTAAACAATAAGATTAGCAACTTCAACTGGAATGTTTCAGTGCTCAAAGTAAAAAAAAAAAAAAGGGTTTTCACAACCCTTTAAATAAAAAGCACACTTCAAGAGGTGAAATTATACAGGACTAGCTCTATACACGTGTTTCGCTATGAAACTATGTGGTTGGGATTAGTTTTTTGGGAGGAAAATAAGGTGAAAAAATTCTGCCTGTGGCTACCAGCATCCATTGGTATTCATCTGGCTAGCGTCCTGTCAGTGTGTGAGAGTTGAGGGCTGTTTGGAAACTGAAACAGTATTTGCTGTTTGAGCAAGGAGACAGCAAGGAGCCTGAGCATGGCTTAGCTCAATGGTTCTGTACTAAAGCTGCTTGGTGCTGTGAAACTAAAACTGAAACTCCTCTCCTCTGCTTGTGTTTTGCATTTGGAACAGATTCCTTTTCAGGTGGGGAGGGGGAGTAGAACTCCTTAGCATCAGAGCATGTTAATAATAATAATATACGAAATACTAATGCTCTGATGGTCATTTTGAAAAATCCTTTCTTAGTGAGCACCTAGAAGCCAAGAGGAAGATATGTGCCAAATTTCAAGTTTGTAGGATTTTACAGTTCTGGAGATTTTGTGATAATGCTTGAGTGGTATTTCGCTTATATATATATATATAAAACCAACGTATCCTAGGATGATTTACCCAAATGTCAGTCTCATCAAATTCAACAAATGTTGCCATCTAGTTGGCCCTAGGAAAGGTGTCTTCTCCGTGGTAGCCCTGCCCTGTGAACCCCCTTTCCTTTGAGATCCAGCAGGTCCTGACAGAAGGCTGTAAGATGACAATCTTTTCCTCCAAATGTTGGGATACAGTGAAGCCAGAGTTGAGAAGACACAAGTAGTCCTTGTTTAATGACCACAATTGGGACCTTTAACCCTTACAAACTGACATTCAAAGAAAGGAAGTGAAAAGCAAAAATAAATTAAAGAGTAACTTAAGATGATTAGGAGTCTGGAGAGCAATAGCATTTAGATTTATGTACTGTTGGAAGAAATATCCTTCTGGGTTCTGTTCCAAGTGGGGAAAAGGACACTGGAAACATGGAGGCTGTTTGGAAAGATGGTTTAATGGTGGACAGGACCACATGCCCTGGATGAAGAAAGAAGGAAAAGGGCTGAGATGCTGAGAGACCCTTAGTTTTATACCCTCTGTTGGGCCCCACCTCAGTGTTTCCTGTTCCTGTGTAAGAAATGCATCCCATTGGCTGTCAGACTCCCAGGGGCGGGGGTCTTAGCTAACTTTGTAGGCTTTGTCTGGACCACATGGCTTCACCCCAGTGCTGGCTGATACAATCTTCCCAGGCCAGGTGGTGAGATGGGTAGAGGGCTTTATTATGTAGAATACTCTGGCCTAGTCCTTAATGGCCCATTAGCAAAGGTGTGGTGGGGGGAATGAGTTTCTGCCTCTCCCATTTTCTACTTTACTCTTTTTAGGGGAAATATTCTGCCTTTTTAATATTTCCTAGGATATTTCAATTTTCTAGAAGAGGGGTGGCTGCTAACTTCCTACAATACCTTGAGACTGGTGAGATTTGAACACTGTGCCACTGTGGCTCATTTGAAAAATGGTTGCAAGAATTGGATATGTTTAGTTTAATGAAAAGAAGGACTAGGGGAGACATAATAGCAGTCTTCCAATGTCTCAGGGGCTGCCACAAAGAAGAAGGAGTCAAGCTATTCTCCAAAGCTCCTGAGGGCAGGACAAGGAGCAATGGATGGAAACTAATCAAGGAGGGAAGCAACTTATTTATTTATTTATTTATTGATTTGATTTGTCAATTGTTTACAAGATAATAAGTATAAGTGTATACATAGTTGTGAATACATGAGATGGGTACATATAAGAAACTTAACTTACAGTTAAGGAGAAATTTCCTGGCAAACCAATTAATCATGGAACAGCTTGGCTTCAGAAGTTGTGAGTGCTCCAACACTGGAGGTTTTAAAGAAGAGATTGGACAACCATTTGCCTGAAATTGTATCGGCCTCTTGCTTAGGCAGAGGGTTGGACTAGAAGACCTCCAAGATCCCTTCTAACTATTATTCTGGTATCCTGTTAATTCCCGCCCTGCCCACCCGCAAAGCAGTGACAAGACGTTTCTGCTATCCCTTAGTGCAGTGTTTATCAACCTTGGCCACTTTAAGAGGAATGGACCAGGATGGCTGGGAAATTCTGGGAGTTGCCAACAATTAGAAACACTATACTAGATTCCAGACTAAATTTGAAAAAAAACATAATTGCAGTGTTAACATAGCATGCTCTATTCCCCCACTCAAATAAACCCTATCATGGTTTAACCTGATGGGCTGGTTCACATCACATGGTGGCACAGTGGCTCAGCTCCCAACATGCTGCCTAAAAACTCCCACACTCAATTTTAACTTGGTTTAGTACTTGGCTGCATTACATGCTCCAAAGGCAGAAAACAGAAAGAGAGCCAGTGCAACATGCTGACTTGCTCGTTTGTCTCCTTGTTGGAGAAATTGGGACCTCCGATTCGGTTTATTTCTTTCAACCTCCTGTGTCCATCTTCACCACAAAAACAATGGCAGAAGCACTTGGAAATATGCTTCCAGAAAGAAAGTATCAGCAACGAAATCCTAGAGAGAGATTTGCAGGGCTGTTCTCTTGAATCTCTGACTTGTAACCTGTGGATGACAAAAGAGAAGATTTAAGTGGCTCTCCCGTAGACCGTAATGGTAGAGGGGGAGCATCATTTCTAAATGCTGTGGCGTAATAATAGGCTAATCCATGCCAGCACTGATACTCGATTATTAGGCCAAAGGTGGACTCCCTTAGCTTCTCTTGTGAGGCAGATTGGCAGCAAAATTGGGAAAGGAGCAAGATTTGCTGAGACGAACAAAACAGCATGCGGTATAATTTACTGTTGCTTATTGTAACTGTCATCGTAACAGAGATTGGTCCTTGTGGGTTGTTGTTTGTGCTTCCTGTGGATTTGGGCAGTTGACACCTTGGGTGGGAAGGACACAGCCTGCTCTTCTAATTGTTGTGGCCCTGATCAAGGAGGAAAGGATTGAGGACAAAGATAGATGTCACATTGGAACTGGAATCTCAGATGCTGGGGACATACACAGCGATAGCAATGTTTTTCAACCTTGGCAATTGTGGACTTCAACTCTCAGAATTCCCTAGCCAACTTCGCTGGCTGGGGGATTCTGGGAATCGACGTCCATGCACCTTAAAGTTGTCTAGGTTGGGAAACCCTGCCATACTGGATGGCAGTGAATTCTGAAGCTAAACTAGCTCAATATCCATTTTTACCCTTCTACCAAACACAGTACACAAAATTATCTGCTACAATGTCCTACCAGTCAATGACGACTTCAGCTTCAACCACAACAATACAAGAGCACACAGCAGATACAAACTCAACGTAAACCACTTCAAACTCGATTGCAGAAAGTACGACTTCAGCCACAGAGTGGTCAATGCCTGGAATGCACTACCTGACTCTGTTGTTACATCCTCTAACCCCCACTCCTTTAACCTCAAATTATCCACTATTGACCTCACCCCATTCCTAAGAGGTCTGTAAGGGGTGTGCATAACTGCACCATCGTGCCTCCCGTCCCTGTCCTATTGTCCCCATTTAACCATACCTATTTTCTGTATTCTTACTCCTGTTTATACTTATACCTATTATTTTGTAAGCGATTGACAAATCAAATAAATAAATTTAAAAAAAAAAGAGTTTCAGGTCCCACACAGTTGGACAAGACCAAGGAAGCAGGAGTAGACGGATTTCTGGGATAAATAACAACTTTGCGAAACTTTGGCAGGAATATTCTTGTGAGCTAATCCAAACAGAATTTCTCTGAAATGCTACTTTCCAGGTTTCTTCCCATCTGCATAAAGTTGCAATTTATGAGATAAGCAGTCAAAATGGCGGCTGTGGCCATGTGATTAAAGCCCCACCCCCTTTTTTATAATGCATGCAAAAGGAGTGGGGTTTCTTCAGTGACATGGGCATTGCCTCCATCTTGACTTTTTTGACACACTCTCTTTCCAGCCTCCCCACTGTTTCCCACACATAATGTAGTAAAAGTAGTTAAACTGAACTCTCAAAGGTGCCATTTGGCCCTGGAAATTTTGGGTCCCAGCCTCTAGAGAAAACTAATATTTTTGAACAGGGGTGGGGAGGAATTCTGCTGACTATTGCTGGGAAGTAATCACATTGACTCTATTTGAATTTATTTATTAGATTTTTATACAGCCTTTATGACTTTATTGATAACTCAAGGTAGCAAACGTACATAATACTCCTTTCCCCACAACAACCCTGTGAGGTAGCTTGGGCTTCTAGGACGGAACTAGAATTCATTGTCTCCTAGCGATTGGCCGAAAGTCACACAGCCAGCTTTCATGCCTAAACAGAGATGAGATTCATCACATGAAATAAAATTTAGCATTCTTCAATATCTTCATCAATGATTTAGATCAGAGGTCTCCAAACTTGGCAACTTTAAGACTTGTGGACTTCAACTCCCAGAATTCTTAAAGTTGCTAAGTTTGGGGAGCCCTGATTTAGATGAGTGGATAGATCGGGAACTCATCAAATTTGCAGATGACACCAAGCTGGCAGGAATAGCAAACACCCCAGAAGACAGGCTTAAGATACAGAAGGATCTTGACAGCCTTGAACTTTGGGTGCTATCTAACAAAATGAAATTCAATGGTGAAAAAAGTAAGGTTCTACATTTAGGCAAGAAAAACCAAACGCACAGGTATAGTATAGATGGTACCTGGCTCAATAGTAGTAACTGTGAGAGGGATCTTGAAGTCCTAGTGGACAATCACTTAAATATGAGCCAGCAGTGGGCTGCAGCTGCCAAAAAAGCCAACGGAGTCTTAGGCTGCATAAACAGAGGGATAGAATCAAGATAACATGAAATGTTAATACCACTTTATAATGCCTTGGTAAGGCCACACTTGGAATACGGCATTCAGTTTTCATCGCCACAATGTAAAAAAGATGTTGAGACTCTAGAAAGAGTGCAGAGAAGAACAAGGATGATTAGCGGACTGGAGGCTGAAACCAGGGGTGGGATTCTACCAGTTCTCACCTATTCGCTAGAACCGGTTGTTAACATTCTAAGCAGTTTGGAGAACCGGTTGTTAGAAGAAATTACTGGCCTAATCCTGTAAGGAAGGCAGGAAGGAAACATTTTGGTGTTGCTTACAGAAACTGCCTTTCCGTTAACCCTTATTACATTCTTGGCAGGACTAGACTTCCTGTCTCAGGAACTTCTCTGGAGTTTTTCCCCTCCTTTGCTGGTACTTTGCTTGTGTGGAATGACCATTCAAAGTTACAATGGCACTGAAAAGTGATTTATGACCATTTTTCACCCTTACGACTGTTGCAGCATCCCCACAGTCACGAGAGGCCAGGCGAGGAGATGCGTGCCTAGATGTGAGTGATATTGAGTTGGCCCCACCCAGCCAATAACATGACCACCAAACCACGTCCACCCAGTAACATGACCACCAAGCCACACCCACCACCTAAGCCATGCCCACAGAACCGGTTGTTAAAAATTTGAATCCCACCCCTGGCTGTAACACATAAAAAAACGGTTGCTGGAACTGGGTATGTCTAGTCTGATGAAAAGAAGGACTGGGGGTGACATGATAGCAGTCTTCCAATATCTCAGGGGCCGCCACAAAGAAGAGGGAGTCAAGCTATTTTCCACAGTACCTGAAGGCAGGACAAGAAGCAATGGATGGAAACTAATCAAGGAGAGAACAATTCTAGAAATAAGAAAAAAATTCTCAAGTTAGAACAATTAATTAGTGGAACGACTTGCCTCCAAAGTTGTGGGTGCTCCAACACTGGAAGTTTTTAAGAAGAGACAGGACAATCATTTATTTGAAATGGTACCGGTCTTCCTGCCTGAGCAGGAGGTTGGACTAGAAGACCTCTAAGGCAGTGATCCCCAACCTTTTTTACGCCACGGCCCGGTATCCCCAACCTTTTTATGGCGCGGCCCGGTACCGACATCAGCTGGCGCCGCCATCTTGTTTTGATGAAAAAGTGCTTCCGGTGAGCTCACTGGAAGCACTTTTCATCAAACAAGATGGCGCCAGCGCAGTGAGCTTTTCCGGGTAGAAATGGCTTTCTACCGGAAAAGCTCACCGCAGGCGCCGCCATCTTGTTTTGATGAAAAGTGCTTCCGGTGAGCTTTCTACCCGGAAAAGCTCACCGGAAGCACTTTTTCATCAAAACAAGATGGCGGCGCCAGCAAGCCAGCGGCCCGGTAGGACTTGTTCCACGGACCGGTACCGGTCCGCGGACCGTGGTTGGTGACCCTGCTCTAAGGTCCCTTCCAACTCTGTTATTCTGTATTCTGTAATTGTGGTCGTAAGTTGAGGACTACCTGGAATTTGCTGAAACCGTCCAGCCCAGCAAGCGGCAGTGCCTTCCGTTTCTACTGGAAGGGGGGGAAATCTGGACATTGCTTTGCAAAATCCCCAGCCCAGCCTGACACCTCATTTGCATAGTTGCCGCAGGTGGAGGGCCCATCTGCCCCAAGGCGGCCTTGCAGGCAAATTAGCAGCCCCTCCCTTTCAGATGTGCATTTAAATGGCCGAGAAGATCTGCAAGCACATGGCTGACACCAGGCCCTAATGAGAAAGGCCTGTCTGTCTAGGAAGGGGGTGAGTGTCTGGATCCCGAGCCCCATCCCTCAATTTATGCCAGTTGATGGGAAAGAGATGTCTGTTGTCTGAAAAAGCCATCCCCAAGTGGCTCACTGTGGCCGGGGAAGCGGAAGGCAATGCAGGCAGCCAAAGTGAGGAGGGGGTGAGAGTGGCTGAAGCTTTTGGAAAGTCTTGGGCATTTATTTGTCTGAAGTGGTGTGGGGTTTCCTGCCTAAGCAGGGGATTGGACTAGAACAGGGTCCCCAACCACCGGTCCGTGGACCGGTACCGGTCTGCGGAACAAGTCCTACCGGGCCGCTGGCTTGCTGGCGCCGCCATCTTTTTGATGAAAAAGTGCTTCCAGTGAGCTTTTCTGGGTAGAAAGCTCACCGGAAGCGCGTTTCATCAAAAAGATGGCGGCAGCGCTTCTGGTGAGCTTTTCCGGGTAGAAAGCCATTTCTATCCGGAAAAGCTCACGAAGCGCTAGCGCCGCCATCTTTTTGATGAAAAAGTGCTTCCGGTGAGGTCACCGGAAGCACTTTTTCATCAAAAAGATGGCGCGCCCAGCTGATGCCAGTGATGGACCGGGCGCCCAGCTGATGCCGGTACCGGGCCGCGGCGTAAAAAAGGTTGGGGATCACTGGACTAGAAGACCTCCAAGGTCCCTTCAAAATCTGTTATTCTATTCCATTCCGTTCTATTCCATTCCATTCCACTCCACTCCATTCCTATTCCTATTCATTCCACTCCACTCCACTCCTATTCCACTTTACTTATGGTTGTAAGTCGAGGACTATCTGTAGTTAGAAAATTCAATGGCGCAGCCAAAGAGGACAGTGAAAAGCACTGGAGAAGATGAGGGGAGAGGAAATTCCAAGAATTACAGTGTTCTGGCCCATAATTACGCACATACTTATTTTAAAAACAAGTCTTGCAACGCTGGGAATTATTTTCATTCCCAGCCGGTAATGAATCTCAACCAGTCCTTCGAGATAAGCACCCACCTTGCTTTCCTGTGAAGTGCTGCCAATAACAGAAGTGTCAAATGAACTAGAAAACCAACCGAAGTACAAAGAGCTTCGAGAATGAGTCTGAACTGCACAAATGACTTTGCTTCCTGCAAAGGTTTCTCTACCTTTGCATGTCCTTTATCCCTTATGGGAGGGGCAATCACCTCCCATCCTTACTCCCGAGTTGCCCCTTTTGTTTCAGCTGCTCTCGCCTTCTAGCAGCTCTGGAGTCAGCACCCCACTCCCAGATGGTCCCGGCCCCATCTCTGCATCAGACGCAGGACCCTCATCCAAGTCCTTTCCAGACTCCCAGACTGGCCTCCTTTCTTCCCCACTGTCCGATTCCGCTGCCATCTGCACAGGCTGCCGGCGAATCACAACATACAGTACAGTTAGAATTTGACTTACAACCATTTGTTTAATGATGGTTCCAATTTACAATGGCCCTGAAAAAAGTGACTTGTGACCAGTCTTCACATTTATGACATTCCTCATTGTCAGGTGATCATACTTTGGGTGTTTGGCAGGAATTGATGAAGCATCCCAGCATCCCAGGATCTTGAGATTGTCAATTGCAACCTTCTTAGGCAGCTTCTGACAAGCAGAATCAAAGGAGGAAGCCAAATTTGCTTAACGACCCCATGATTCACTTAACAACTTCAGTGATTTGCTTAAAAACCATGACAAAAGGCTCGGGAAATGGGACACGACTCAGTTAACAACTGTCACGTTGAGTTCAGTTGTGGTTGTAAGTCAAGGATTAACTCATGTGGGTGTCCTCAACTTATATCCTCGACTTATGACCACAATCGAGCCCCATGTTTTTGTTGCCAAGCAAGACAGTTGATAAGTGAGTTTTGCCCCATTTCCCGAGCATTTTGTCATGGATGTTAAGCAAATCACTGAAGTTGTTAAGTGAATCATGCAGTCATTATGCAAATGTGGCTTCCCCTTTGACCCTGTTTGTCAGAAGGTCACAAAAGGGGATCGCATGATCCCGGAACACGACAACCGTCATAAATATGAGCCAGTTGCCAAGCATCTGAATTTTGATCATGTGACCATGGGGATGCCACAACAGTCGTAATTGGTTTTTTTTAAGTCATTTTTTTCAGGGCCATTGTAACTTCAAACAGTCACGAAACGAATGGTTGTAAGTCAACGACTACCCAGTGGTGTCATGCCCCTGTTAGAATCTGACTTCGAGGGAGAGGAGGAACAGCCGACAGGGAGTGGGAGTGTGGCTCCAGAGGTTGTGGAGGTAACTGGGGAAGGGCACAGGTCGGCTGGGCATTCAGAGGAAGACCCAGGCTCATCCCCTCTTCATCTTAGGGCACGCAGGGAGGAACGGATAAGGGAGAAACATGAATGGTGTGGTCTACCGGGGAGGAAAGGGCCTTGATCCCCTTCATGGGCTGTAGCTGTGAGGACTGTTTAAAAGGACAAACTGTGCATGGGCCAGTGCTGGAAGCAAAGCGTGAAAATATTTCTCGTTTGTCAGTTCTTATCTGAGTTCTGGCATCCTTCCCAGTTGTGGTGTATTTCGATATCTGTGTGGACATCTTCAAGCCCTTATCCTGCCTTGTCTCATTAATTGCTTCAGTGTGGTTTGTGTTGTTGTTTTTTCTATTTATAATTTATATGTATTTTGAGTTTGAACAGAAATTCTTCCTTTTCGCAACTGTTTGTGGAGGAGTTTTTTCTCCAGTCAGTGATAATTGGACCTTTTAAGCCAAGTTGAAGGAATTAAAGGGACTTCACCTGTTTTTGTGACTTTGTTGCTTTTGTATCCCACCTTGGGTCATCACAGGTGAAATGCTACCGGTTTGGCCCGGTTCACCTGAACCGGTAGTAAAGAAAAGCTCCGACAATGAGCTGAGAGGAGGAAGAAGAAGAGAAAAGCGCAAGATCGTTCCGCCCCTGTGCTTTTCTGTGCTTTATCCTCTCAGCTGATTGGTGCGGCAGCGCCTCATCTGGTGTTTGGAAAGCTGCGCGCGCACCTGCACGCGCCCATGTGAAGTGCGTGATCACCAAAGCAGTAGGGCCATGATGATGAACCTATGGCA
The DNA here is from genome assembly GCF_049901735.1 of Notechis scutatus. Classification (NCBI taxonomy): domain Eukaryota; kingdom Metazoa; phylum Chordata; class Lepidosauria; order Squamata; family Elapidae; genus Notechis; species Notechis scutatus. Next base: position 329,395,941 of record NC_142009.1, on the reverse strand, counting down.
CAGCCAGCACGCAGAGCCATTTGTGCGGGCACGGGAGCCCCAGCCAAACCTACCTGCACTGCGCATGCGCGCGCTTCCCAGCTGATTTTTGTCCCGTTTGAGGCCTTTTTCGGCCTCCCAGAGGCTCGAGGGAAGCCTCTGCAGCCTCGGGAGGCTGAAAAATGGGCCCGTTTCAGCACTTCCGGAATTCAAATCATCTGGGAGGCACACGCATGCTCAGTGCAGGTAAGGGGTGGGTGGGAGGGGTGTTGTGTACACATGCGCAGGGGGTGCAGGGAGCCTTGTATTGTGTGTGCCACAGCAAAAAGGTTCGCCATCACTGAGGTAGGGAAACTGGTGGAATCCCACCACTGGGACTACCTGTATTGTGGCACTTCCTATCAGGTGGAATGATACACCGCTCATGAATCTGAGCCAGCTCTTGTAGCAAATTGCTGGTTCTTGACATCTCCTATCACACACACACCCCACCCCACCCCCGGCAAGAAAAACCCCACCGTTTCCTGCAGAAACGATGGGAAGGCAAGATTCTTGTTCTCAAAGCAGACCTGTTAATAAGCAACGGTAACCATATAAATTTTGCAAGCAGAAGAGAACGGAATTCTGGGGTGTTTGGGGGGGGGGGGTTCTCATTTCTCTTGGGTTGTTTCTTTTTGTTTTCCTTCCAGGTTTGCCACACAGAAAGAAACCTTTTGCCCCGCCGAACTCAAAAAAGGCCAACAAGGAGGCCTTAGTAAAGCAAGTGAAAGAGCGAGACGGGAGGTGATGGAAAGTCCATAAATATTATATTGTTACTTCTCTGAATTGTAAAGTTGTCTCGGCTAATGGCCCGAGTTAGACAAAGCCTGCCCTGAGCTCTCCGGCTGCGGCCAGACAGTCCAGCTGTTCCAAACGGCTATGAGAACGGAGGACGAGAAAAGAGAAAGGCTCCAACGTTCAAGGTCAGAGGTAACTCAGCTCCCCATAAATTATTCAAACGGGCTCCGTTGGTGCCATAAAACCAATAGTGTTAACTTGATCGTTTGGGGGCAAATATTTTGATTAGGATTGTCAAGGAAAAAAAGACTCAATTTCTTGGGAAAAGATCCGGAGTTGGCACAAAATATTCCTCCTCCTCCTCTTTCCTGATCTTTCTCCTTCTCTTCTGTATCTTTCTTCTCCTTCTTCTCCTCCTCTTTCCTGATCTCTTTCTACTTCTCTGCCATATCTTTCTCCTCTTAGCATTTAGCATTTAGACTTATAATATTGTTACTTCCTCCTCCCTTCTCTTCCTCCTCCTCCTCCTCTTTCCTGATCTTTCTCCTTCTCTTCCGTATCTTTCTCCTCCTTCCTTCTCCTTCTCCTCCTTCTTTTCTTTCCTGATCTCTTTCTCCTTCTCTGCCATATCTTTCTCCTCTTAGCATTTAGCATTTAGCCTTATAATATTGTGACTTCCTCCTCCCTCCTCCTCTTTCCTGATCTCTTTCTCTCCCATACCTTTCTCCTGTTAATTCCTCCTCCCATTCTCCTCCTTTTCCTCCTTCTCCTCTTCCTCTTCCTCCTCCTTCCTGATCTCCTTCTCCTTCTCTCCTCCTTAGGAGACTGAGTTCTAATCCTGCCTTAGACACAGAATCCAGCTGGAAGAAGTAGCCAACAAGCCACTTAGAAAATGTAGCCCAGGAAATTACAGTGACTTGTCTCTGTATAGAAAGCTTTAGCCTGGCAAGATTCTGTCTATTAGCACTTAGACTTATATACTGCTTCATGGTGCTTTACAGCTCTAAGCGGTTTAACAGAGTCAGCATCTTGCCCCCAACAATCTGGGTCCTCATTTTACCGACTTAGGAAGGATGGAAGGCCGAGTCAACCTTGAGCCATTCAAGAATCGAACTGCTGGCAGTTGGCAGAATTAGCTGCAATACTGCATTCTAACTGCTGTGCCACCATCACTCTTAGGTACAAGCAATAGAGAATTGACCTCCAGTACATTTCACTGTGTTGTCCTTGGGATTGGGACTGATAATCTATCAATAAAACAGAGTCCTAGTGGTGTCTGTTTCCTGACCCAGCCTTCCTTAAAGGACTAATATCAATCATGAGCTCATGTTTTGCTACATACAGTACTTTCTCCAAAACTTTTTGTGTGTTCCTCTGCAAGTCCATTCTATAGCTTCTGTTTATGTCCCTGTGTTGTTTTTTATTTGTTATTCATTGAGGGCCGCAAGTTCCATTTATCCCTAAAGCTGAGATTCCTCCATCCATCCATCTCTTTACCTTCATAGAGTTGTAAAAGACCCTGGAACCCATCAACACCCACCCTTGTTCAGTGCGGCAATTCCAATTAACGATCCAAATGCAGTCTGGATAGCGAGGCGGCTGGCATACAAATTTCATAATAAAATGAATAAAAAATATATAAAAAATCAAATCAAATCCAATATGGATCCTTAGTTCTACTATCCATCCAATTGTTTTACTTGTCTTCTGCCTTGTGGAGTAATAGAAAATGGCTTGGACCTCTTCGGTGTTATTCAGGTGTTCAGTTTTCATGTTTCATCTTTGCCGTCATGGGGCACAACTTGCTTTCAGGTATTTGAAGAGGGCAAGCATGACACCTTTTGTCTTAGAAGCATAGAATCATAGGCCAGAAGGGACCCTGGGAGGCCTTTTAGTTGGGGTGGTCTTCAAAAATTTTAGCAACCGGTTCTCTGCCTGGTTGCTGGGTGGGCGTGGCCTAGTCGGCCTCCTGCACCACGGTGGTGGGGGGCATATTCACCATCCCTGGGCTCCGGAGGGTTTCATCGAGCCTCTGGGAGGGCGAAAACGGTCTCCTCTGGGCTCTGGAGGCCCTCCGGAGCGGTGGTGGGATTGAAATCTTTTTACTACCGGTTCTGTGGGGCGTGGCTTGGTGGGCGTGGCAGGGGAAGGATACTGCAAAATCTCCATTCCCTCCCCACCCCACTAACCTGCTTTCCAGCTCCGTTCTCCTTTGCAGGGCAACAACAAAAAAAATACCCAGCCAATCAGCTGGGATTCGGGAGGCAGAGAATAGATAGGGGCAGAGCCAGTCAGAGGAGGTATTTGCCGGTTCTCCAAAGTATTCAAAATTTCCTGCTACCGGTTCTCCAGAACTGGTCAGAACCTGCTGAATACCCACCTCTGCTCTGGATGCCGGAAACGGGCCTGTTTCCAGCCTTCCGGAACTTCCAGGAGGCCCGTTTTTTGCCCTCCCGGAGCTTCCACACGGATCCTGAACTTACCTGGATCCAAAAACGGGATCCACATGGGGACTCCTGGGAGGAGCGGGGCAGGGCGGGCAGGGCCAGCCACAGTTGGTATTTGCAAGTTCACCGAACTACGCAGAATCTTAGCTAGAGGATCCCCCGAACCCGTGCAAACCCGCAGAGGCCCACCCCTGCTTCTAGTCCAATGCATAATAGTCCCTACACCATTTCGGACAAATTGTTGTTCAACCTTTTCTTGAAAACCTTCAGTGATGAAACACCTATGACTCTGGTAGGCAAATTGTTCCACCAATTAATTGTTCTCAGTGTCAGCAAATTTAAGACGTAGGATTGCAGGATTTCCCAGCCGGCTATGTTGCCAAGCGCCCACCCAAAAGCCGGTGATTTTGGGCCAGTTAGGCATGAAAGCTGGCTGGATGACTTTGAGCCAGTCCCTCTCTCTCAACACAATCCACCTCACAGGGTTGTTGTTGTGGGGACAATAGAAAGAAGAAGGAGTATTAGATATTGTTTGTTTGCTGTCTTGAGCAGTTATTAAAAAAATCATAGAGGTAGTATATAAAATAAATAAATAAAATAAAATAAATAAGATGATGGCTATGTTGTAAAACCCATGACTGCTTTAAATGTACATAAAAGGCATAAAGAACGGAAAATACACATGTGAAAAACTCATTGGGGTTCAATGGACATTTTTCTTTAACAGACACTTTTTCCTCCTGTCAGATCATCAAACTTTTTTACGTTTACTTTTATTTATGTTAATTTGCAATATTCTATACTTTGTCCAAGAGCTTAAGGGGTGTTCCATAAAGACTCCCCTCCTCAATTTTCTCTTCAGAACTATTCTGTGAAGTAAATGGGATTAAGACTGGCTGGCCGACATCATCCAATAAGTGTAAGTGCAATTGCACTTAGATTTATATACTGCTTCATAATGCTTCACAGCCCTCTCTAAGCGGTTTACAGAGTCAGCGTATATTGCCCCCAACAATCTGGATCCTCATTTTACTGACCTCGGAAGGATGAAAGGCTGAGTCAATTTTCAGCCTGTCAAGATCAAACTACTGTCATTTGGCAGAGTTAGCCTGCAATACTGCATTCTAACATCTAACGGATGTTATACTATGCAGAAGCTTGGTTTCAGTAGAGGATTGAGGACTTTGAGATTTTTGTAAGATGGTTGGGTGCCCATGGAGGAGCATGTTTAATTCTACCAAGGATGTTTAGATGTTTAACTCTACCAAGGAATAAATAAGGGTGTAGACTAGGCAAATCCAGAAAATACCCTGGGAGAACTGGACAAACAATTCTCTACTATTGGAGTGACTGAATGACTGAATGACTGAAGTCTATCCAGGAATAAATAAAGATGTAGTCAAGATTGTGAAAGGCAGAAAACACCCTGGAAGAATTGGACAAACAGTTCTGTACCGTTGCAATGAATGAATGAATAAAGTATACCAAGAAATAAATAAGAGTATAGGCAATATTGTGAAAGCTAGAAAAACACCCTGGAAGAAATGGATAAACAATTCTGTACTAATGCACTGAATGAATGAATGAATGAATGAGTGAGTGAATGAATGAATGAATGAAAGAATGAATGAAGTCTACATCAGCACATCCCCTGGAATGGATGGAAACATTTCTTTTTAATTTGAGGAAGCTGGAAACTTTCAGCTAGCATTTCAAATTAAAAGGGTGATGGAGGAGAAATGGTATTCATCTACAACTGGTGTAAAGGTGCTCAAATGGCTTTTCTGATGAGGAACAGAAGACTACCCCAAACCCCGCTTTCAAAAATTGGTCGTTCCCTCCCCAGCCCACTAGGAGCATATTATATTGAAAAGAGAGCAAAATAAAACTTTACATATTAGAGAAAATTCTGGATCGAAATGTACCAGACTTGGGGAACAAGCAAATAATAATAATAATAATAATAATAATAATAATAATAATAATAATAATAATAATAATACTCAGGTAACCCATAGCATGCACAAGAACGCCTTCGTGCAACAAATCCTCCTTGAATTTACACACTGATGCAGAAATCAGGAGAGAAATTAAACTTGCAACATTGGGCATGTGGAGAAACAGAACAAAAGGACGAAATGGATAATTTCAACCCTCCCACCCCCAGCCAAGAAAAACACACAATGAGATGGGGAGGAGGGAAGGAGGGGTGGCAGAGAGAGTGCAATGCACCATTGACTTCCACCAAGCCAGCAAACTCACGGGGTGGGTGCTGGAGTATCCCAAAGAGGAAGATGGACAGCTTAGACAAAGTGATCTAATTCTCTGCGCCCCGAGACGCGGGTTTGGGCCCTTTCTCAGCCAGACACAATGGGGAAGCCCTTTGCCCACCACTGGAGTGCATTATCCTACAAGCCACAAGCTTCCCTCCCTCCCTCCTCCCCCAACACCCTCCCTTCCCCTTTCATATAATGGATGCATTAATAAGTGTTTTCCTACAACCCCTCGAGAGATTTTTTTTTTCCCCAGAGAAAGAAACTTTGTTAGGCAAGAGTTGGGTGAAAAATGCCTTCCATTGAGGTCCTGCATACCGCACGAAGCAGAAAGAAGGCTGAGAGAATATCTACACACCCTTCGCATCCTGGACATAAATTGTTTCCTCGGGACGGCTCTATAGGGCCCTGTATCCCTAAACAGCTAGACACAAAGGTAGTTTTTTTTCCCACCAGGCCATCACTTTGCATAACTACCACAGCATTGTCTTATGCCCAAAAATATTTACTTGTGTAGTAGGCTGTATTGCCATTATCCTTGTCATCTTCTCATCTTTCTCACCTCCTATTTCCTTCTAGCTTCTACTATTCATACCTTATGATTTATCCCTTGTTATTTGTATCTTACAATTTATGATTGTATCTTATGATTTATGATCTGTGGTTCATCACTTTGTTGTTTGTATGTCCACTGAGAGCTTATGTATGGGGGGGAAATTACTTGTGTATCCAATCACACTAGGCCAATAAAGGCTTCTGTCCTAACCTATCCTATCCTATCCAGAGCATAGCCAAGATGAGGAGTAACCCACTCTCTCTTTCTACGACTTCCCCTTTTCTGCTCCCCAAACTCTTCTCTTCCCCAAACTCTGGACTTGCCCCCAAACAGCTATAAATATTCAAAGCACGTGGGGAGGGCTGGGAAGCGAGAAAGAAAGAAAAGGCGCAGCTGGAAACTTTTGTTACTTGCAGAGATTGTTTAGTTTTCTGCGTGAGCATTGTTCGGGCCAAACAGTCTCCTGACAAATGGCTGGGGAAAGGGTTTTTAAAATTTCCAATCTAACCCCCCACACACACCCCACACACTATTCGGGGAGAGGTGTCTACCAATAGCCAGGCCTTCTGAATAGCTTCATACAAGCTTTACTGCCTGGGATTCCAAGGGAAATTTTGTGAGAGGTCCGTAGCCAGCTAAGTGGAAGGCCAAGGGTTTGCGTCCCCACATTCTGTGCTCAGAACTTGGCTTGTTCTACAAAAGGAATTTAAAAAGGAGGGGGAAAAAAGGAAATAAAATTGGAATACTAGCAAACAGGTAGGATGAGGGAGAAGTTATAGAAATTGAGGAACTGCTGGGAAAAAAGCGAGATTTAGATAGACATCCAGAACAGGATTTATAATTACCTAGATATACTGTAGGAATATATAGAAATATGCAATAATGAATGATAAAAATGTGTTCCCTTCCTCCTCCCATACCTACGGAATATTAAACTACAGCACATAGTCTATAAATGCCCTTGAAGTTTATTTTAGATATATATACGTATATTAAGTGTCAATATGATATTCTTTTTTCTCTTTTCTTCCCTTTTTACTTGAATTAGTGACCTATAAAGATGACATAGCTTTGTTTATTAACATTAATTAAGAACCGTGAATTAATATGAAAGAAAACAAACTGTAAAATTCTAAGTGTATACATGGTACTTAGTGTGCTGCCAAGAAAATGATATTGAAAGATGTCGATATAATTTCGATTACAAAAATTATATTGTAAAGCTTCTTAACATTTTGCTTTTTGTAAACATTTCAATATCTTGAACTTTAATCAAGTACTTTTAAAAATAAAAAAATAAAAAAAGAACTTGGCTTGTTCTTGGTTTATTCAATTCTTGGTTGTTTCTAATCTCTAAGTTACTTTGTGGTTCAACGTACATGAAGTCCTTTGACTTATGGCCACAACTGAATTGAAGCCAACATTTCAGTTGCTGAGCGGGACGCTTGTTAAGTGCATTTCCCCCCATTTTACAAGCTTTCTTGCCACGGCTGTTAAGTGAATCACTGCAGTTGTTAAGTTAGTAACATGGTTGTAAAGGGAATCTGGCTTCTCACATTGACTTTGCCTGTCTGAAGGTCGCAAAAGGGGATCATGTGACCCTGGGATGTTGCAACCGTCATAAATATGACAGTTTACAGATTTACAGATTAACAGAGTTGGAAGGGACCTTGTAGGTCATCTAGTCCAACCTCCCCCCCACACTCAAGCAGGAGACCCTACACCGGTGTTAGCGAACCTTTTCGGCACTGAAGGCCGAAAGTTGCCAGCTATCTGCATCTTGATCATGTGACCATGGGGATGATGAAACGATCAAAAGTGTGAAAAACAGTCATGTCACATAAGTCACAGGACAGACACAGACTTCAGAGGATAATTAGGACTGCAGAAAACCTGCCTTCAACTGAGGACCTGTATACTGCACGAGTCAAAAAGAGGGTTGTGAAAATATCTACAGACCCCTCACATCCCGGATATAAACTGCTTCAACTCCTTCCCTCAAAACGACGCTATAGAGCAGTGGTTCTTAATCTTTTTGAAAGAATCGCCCCCTTGAGCCATTGAGGAAGTTATCATCGCCCCCCTCCCCCAACATAACCTCTCAATCACAACACAGGGAAATAATTCTTCAATTTATGCAAACAAGTTTTTTGTTTTCTTTAAAATTGTCATCAGGACATATTGATGCAAATAATTTATTCCCAGTCTTTTTCCCATATCTCAACTGTGTGAAAAATTCTGATGCCACCCATCACTTTACTCTCAAACTTCGTTATACATGTATTTCATTATTATCTTATTTATTCAAGACACTTAAATGTAACGACGGCTGAAAACAAAATTCAACTGCAAGAAAATGAAATGCCTGAAAAAACAGTAACATTTAATTACAAGTGAATTTTAAGACGCCAAAAGAAATATAGAAAGGGCATAAGACACAAACCGCAATGCAAGGAACTAAGAATTTCACGACGAAAACTCTGAAACTAAATTAAGATTCGAGGAAAATATATATTCATGCACACTGTAAAAAGGGTTAAAAAGACACAAAGAAAATTTTTACAGAAGGAAAGCAAGAAAAATCAGAGCGACAAATTTAATGGGTAGAGTGATAGAGGCTGCTGCGCAACGCGCAGGAAGATGAGCGATGCGAATTCACATACGTACAGCGTTCTGTACTGAAGCTAGCTGGAGGAACATTTTAAAAGTTCAATCCACTAATAGTGAGCAATCTGATGTTTTTGTGGTTCACTGTACAAAAAAAGTCTCAAAAGTGTCCCCAAAACTTCTTGCTCCATCACCCCCATATCGCCCCCCTTCCATTCCTTTGCCCCCGCGTTGCCCCTTTTCATTCCATCGCCCCCCTGAAAAATGAAATCGCCCCCTGGGGGGCAACATCGCCCAGGTTAAGAACCACTGCTATAGGGCACTGCACACCAGAACAACTAGACACAAGGACAGTTTTTCCCCTGAACGCCATCGCTCCGCTAAACAAATAATCCCCTCAACACTGTTCAACTATTTACAAAGTCTGCACTACTATTACTGTTAATCTTCTCATCACTCCTTATCGCCCATCCCCTCCCACTTGCGACTGTATGACTGTAACTTTGTCGCTTGTATCCTTACGATTTATATTGACTGTTTCCTAGTATGATTGGATTGCTTATTGTACCCTATGACTATTATTAAGTGTCGTACCTTATGATTCTTGACTCTTGATAAATGTATCTTTTCTTTTATGTATACTGAGAGTATTTGCACCAAGAAAAAATTCCTTGTGTGTCCAATCACACTTGGCCAATAATGAATTCTATTCTATTCTATTCTATTCTATTCTATTCTATTCTATTCTATTCTATTCTATTCTATTCTATTCTATTTTTCAATGCCATTGTAACATTGCACAGTCTCTAAACGTTGTCAGTCGAGGGCTACCTCTATTGCTAAGACTCAGCAAAATGGGCCAAGCTTCCATTTTCTCCAGCTATGTTCAGATGTATTTGATATATTTTGTTTTCTAGATCTGTTGACATATTAGTGACAGAGGGGGCACCGTTGGGAGAGCTGAAGGTCTAGTTTGAGAGTTATCATTCTGGAGATCCATGATACAACAGAAGAGAATGTTTGTAACTCGGGGTTGAACCGTGGTGCTCTCTGAGCTTGGCTGTTTTCTTGCAAAGGTCTCATACTAACATTGATGACATTATCCGGTTAGGTAATGAAACATCTGCAAAAAAACCCCACAACAAACCTCCCACCAAACTCAGGGAAGCACCAAAGACTCCGATGATCTATGATCAACGTCAGTGGTTCTCACTCTCCTCAGCTTTAAAATGTGTGGATTCCAACTCCCAGAGCTCCTCAGTCAGCAACTGAATTCTGGGAATTGAAGTCCACACATCTTAAAGCTGAGGCGGTTGAGAAATGTTGATCTATACCCGGGATCTCCAACTTTGGCAACTTTAAGCCTGGCGAACTTCAACTCCCAGAATTCCCCAGCCAGCTTTCCTTGGAGTTGAAGTCCGCCAGGCTTAAAGTTTCAAGGTTGGAGACCCCTGATCTATAAAATTGCTAAGAATTGATACGGACTTGATGGCAACTAATCAGTCAATCAATCAGTCAGTTAGTCTATCTGTCTGTCTGTCTATCATCTATCTTTATTATCTATCAATCATCTTATCTCTATCTATCTATCTATATCATCTATCTATCATCTATCTATTCAGTGGTGGGATTCTTTTTTTTTTACTACTGGTTCTGTGGATGTGGCTTAGTGTGCATGGCTTGGTGGGCGAGGCAGGGGAAGGATACTGCAAAGTCCCATTCCTCCCTACCTCACCAACCTGCTTTCCAGCTCCGTTCTCCTGTGCAGGGCAACCAAAGAAGACCCAGCCAATCAGCTGGGACTCCGGAGGCAGAGAATAGATAGAGGCGGGGCCAGTCAGAGGTGGGATTTGCCGGTTCTCTGAGTTACTCAAAATGTCTGCTACCGGTTCTACAGAACTGGTCAGAACCTTGAATACCACCTCTCCCCCCCCGTCTCTCTGTCAGTCTATCTATCTATCTATCTATCTATCTATCTACCTACCTACCTACCTACCTACCTACCTACCTACCTACCTATCTACCTACCTATCTACCTACCTACCTATCTATCTATCTATCTGTCTATCTATCTAGTCTACCTGTCTACATCTATCTATCCATCTATTTATCCATCTATCTATCGTCTATCTGTCATCTCTATCTATCCGTCTATTATCTATCTATCTATCTATCTATCTATCTATCTATCTATCTATCAATCAATCAATCAATGTGTTCAGGTTTCTTACCTATTTTCCTGCCTTGAGTGTTCCATATGAACAGAAAGAAAGATGTGATACAAATCAGGTATAGGTAATCCCCGACTTACTACAGTTCATTTAGTGACCATGCAAAGTTTTACAACAGCACTGGAAACAGTGACTTATGACTGATTTTTCCCACGTATGACCCTTGCAGCATCCCCGCGGTCACATGACCAAAATTCAGATGCTTGGCCTACTGACTCATGCTTACGACGGTCACAATATCCTGGAGTCGTTTGTGACAAGCAAAGTTAATGGGAAAGCCAGAATCGTTTAACGACTGTGTTACGAACTTTGACAGCTGCAATGATTCATTTGACAACTGTAGCAAGAAAGTTGTAAAATGGGGCATGGCTCACTTAACAAATCAATCAGTCCGTATGGAGCTGGAAGGGGCCTTAGAGGTCTTCTAGTCTCACCTCCTGCTTGAGCTACTTATACCATTTCAGAAAAACAGCGACTGTCCAATCTCTCTTAAAAACCTGCAGTGATGAAGCATCCAAGACTTCTGAAGGCAACTTGTGTTCCACTGGATAATTGTTCTCACTTAGTCATATAAATTTGGGGCTCAATTGTGGTTGTAAGTTGAGGACTACCTGTAATTACAGGTTAACAACTTACACTTATGACTATCACTTCTCCTGGATTTAATCATTTCTCCTTGATGTTTCATAAAAAATAAGACCTGCTTGTTGATCTTGGCCAGAGCATCTTCTCATAGTAAGGATGCGTGAATAGAGTTGAAAGGGACCTTGTAGGTCATCTAGTCCAACCCCCCTACACCCAAGCAGGGGACCCCATATCATTTCTGACAGATGGCAGTCCAGTCTCCCCTTGAAAGCTTCCAGTGATGAAGCTCCCACAACTTCCGAGGGCAACCTCTGTTCCGTTGGTTGATTGTTCTCACTGTCAGAAAGTTTCTCCTTATTTCCAGGTTGAATCTCTCCTTGATCAGTTTTTTTCTATGTGTCTTCCTTTGCTCTTAAACAAAGTTCCATCTTTTCATCAGTCTTGCCAGTCCCAGGCAAAGATGGCCATTCCCAGGCTGCTTAAATTAATTTAGTTGAACTTTTTCCATGAACAGGCATAAATGCCAGTCTTCTCTCCATTTGATTCCCTTGGCTACACCCTGAATGTTTCCCTGTTGTTTTCCCCTAAAAAGAGCTAGTCATATAGAGTTGTGTGTATGTTTGTGTCTTTATTTATGTCTGTACATGTATTTGGACTGGAAGTAACCTCAAGGCAGAAAGAGGAAAAAAACCATCCACCTTCCAGGAAGAGAGGGACAGAAGGAAGAAGGAAGGATAGGAAAGAAGAAAGGAGGAAGGAGGAAGGAAGGAGGGAGAGAGGGAGGAATGGAATGGAATGGAATGGCAGCCGGCATTCTAGACCTAGAAAACCTTGAATTACGCCGTCTTCGGTCTGATCTAAGTATGGTATATAAA